>NC_059393.1:22845000-23155000 GCF_019703515.2 Myxocyprinus asiaticus
TTTCCACCACCGTAGTTATCGGTAACGGCGAATTAAAACAAGCTGAAATGAATGAAACTTCGTAACACTACTTTACAGTGATTGCTAATAGGAAAGCATGTTTGAGAATTGCCTCAGATGGCACAATACATTGTGATGAATCTATTTAGTAGCATTTTGTCACGCTACACCCCTAATTGTTGAAAAAATATATATTTTTACGGGTAAAGCAACACTGTTTTGAAAACACCTGAGCTAGTGTCACACTACAGAAAAATGTTAGGTTAGCATTGTTGCTACTTTTGCTAGTTACTCCTTGAAAATAGCCATGAAGGGGGTTTAAGATACAGCTGTCTCCATGAAAAACACAAATATACAGTATAGCCTGGAGAAGATATACTGCTCCACTATACACAAAAAAAGGAATGAGTGTTTTCTCATGAGCACTGCTGTCAATAGTGAAATCTCTCTCTCTCTCTCTCTCTCTCTCTCTCTCTCTCTCTCTCTCTCTCTCTCTTAGATGGCACCAGAAGGCCTGCCATCCATCAACCCCTCAACTCGTACAACAAGGCGAAAGAGCGAAAATACAACATGATCTACGACTCTCTCTCTGGTCACTCCTTAAAGACCAAACCTCCCAAACTTTGAAGCACTGGATGTTTTTTAGCTTAGCAGTGCAACAAAAACTCTACTTCTTTCGAATGCCTACAAATGTGTGGATCAAGTCGACAACAAACTCAAGCGCCTCGCTGCTTGTGTCAGTTAAATCCATATAGTTCACAACTACAGGTCAACCACAGCAAACATGGCGCCAATTGACAGGGCAAATAGACCAAGACCGAGTTAGCTATCGAAGCTATTTCAAACACAATACATCAAATTGATGTCCCCGACTACTTTTAAATTTAAGTAGCTTGTTATTTTTCCACTATGACTGATTACGTTGTTTTAGCTTGTTAATTAAATGATGACCCACAGTGTAATTACTTCACTTGGGAATAGACACGACTGAGCTAGCACTGAGCTTCGGCTCCAGCTGTGCTTTTGTAAAACCTGCTGAGGAGGAACTTAAACACATGGACGTGTCCCAGAGTGTACACTGTGAACTTTCATTAATGCCCTTGCATGTTTGTAAATGTATTCAGGGCAATGTGTTAAGTTTTAGAGTACCATCATGCTATGTATGCAGAGGAGGGATTCTGAAGACCCTATGAAGTTTTCTTTCTTGTGTTGACGTACTTTGAATTAAAAATTGACTTGCTAGCCCACGAGTGAGAAATGAGTCATCAATGTTTTTGGTCCATTAATGGAAGAGAAAGAATGTGAATTTTAAATGCATAAAAATACTGCTAAATGTTTGTTTTACAAAATGTTAGGAGTACATAAGCATATGGATATGATCTCAAAGCTAAAAGACATGATCCAAAAGCCATAAAACTCCTATTTTGATTTCATGGGGTCTTTTAAGCGCAAGCTCCATTCAAATCAGAAAAGTTGAAGACCTATTTTTCTTTAGGAAGCATTTTTCTTCTCTTTTTTCCACACTAATGCACGTCTACAACCACAAATCAATGGTGCTTGAATTATGAATTCCCCCAAGGCGTTATTGCGTATACACAGCAAAGAGGAAAGTGCAATTGGCCTTTAAGACCGCAGGAATCACACTGGCCACAGCGGGGTTGGAAAAGAAACATGGCTATTTGTGTTAGGCAAGGATGATTTATTGTGGCAGACTATTGTTTGTATTGTTTAAGGCATTTTGAATTCAAGAAAACATGTCCAAGTGAGCTTGGCATGGGGAATCTTTGAAGATGTTTGTAGACCTTTAAAGGGATGGGTGATATAGCTAAAATGGTAACACTTTACAATATGGTTGCATTCGTTAACATTAATGCAATTAGATAACATGAACTAACAATGAATAATACTTTTATAGCATTTATTAATAATGGTTAATGTTGTGGGGCCTGGGTTGCTCAGCAAGTAAAGATGCTGACTACCACACCTGGAGTCACGAGTTCAAATCCAGGGCGTGCTGAGTGACTCCAGTCAGGCTTCCTAAGCAACCAATTGGCCCGTTTGCTAGGGTGGGTAGAGTCACATAATAATAATTAATTATAATAATTTTCTTTATTTATCACACATTATACATTTGCACATATACAGTGAAATTCTTCTTTTCACATATCCCAGCTAGGCTGGGGTCAGAGTGCAGGGTCAGCCATGATACAGCACCCCTGGAGCAGATAGGGTCGAGGGCCTTGCTCAAGGGCCCAACAGTGGCATCTTGGCAGTACTGGGGCTTGAACCCCTGACCTTCTGATCAGTAATCCAGAGCCTTAACCACTGAGCTACCACTGCCCACGTTGGGGTAACCTCCTCGTGGTCGCCATAATGTGGTTCTCGCTCTCGGTGGGGCACGTGGTGAGTTGTGAGTGGATGCCACGGAGAATAGCGAGAAGCCTCCACACGCGCTATGTCTCCACAGAAACATGCTTAACAAGCCGTGATAAGATGCGCGGATTGACGGTCTCAGACGTGGAGGCAACTGAGATTCGTCCTCCGCCACCTGGATTGAAGCGAATCACTACACCACCACGAGGAATTAGAGCGCATTGGGAATTGGGCATGCCAAAATTGGGGAGAAAAGAGGAGAAAATCCCCCCAAAAAATAAATAATGGTTAATGTTATTTCAACGTACACAAATACAGTAGATTTTTTCATTTAAAAGTAGCATATATTAACATTATTTAATGCAAAATAATCTAACATGAACACAGAACAAATGTTTTAAATAAATTAACATTAACCAAAATGAATAGCTGCAAAAAAATTATATTGCATGAATATATTAATATAAAGTAATAAACAGCAATATTTACCAACATAGATTTTTACCAAAACATAATGTATTTATACCTGAAAAATGGCATGCAGAAACTTCAGCGTACAATTTAGAGTGACGACGCAAACGAATAGAAAATTTTACTGTTTCACGGAAATGAATCAATGTTACCAACTAATTTTTTGCTACGGAATTTTAAATCAGGCATGCTATTAAAACATCTTCATTTTAACGCTTTCACATTTGCATGTCACAAACAGGATTATGAAACTAATCCATTGATGCGCTCTTTAAGAAACTCATCGCAATATTCCCGAGATCGCTAGCAAAATCTTCACAAACAGTGAATATTCGATATATCACCCAGTTCTAGACCTTACCGTGTATTTAACTTCAAGACAGCCTGGGAAACCAGCTAAGACCAGAAACCAAATTAGGCTGGTCTAAGCAGGTTTTTCTCAGCAGGGTTAATAGATAAACATGTAGCAATTCCTAATTTCAGATAATACAGTGAATACTTTAAAAATGAAAGATCCCATAATCATCTTTCTTAGTCACTCTTGCATGTAAATAATGCAGTCCAGTGGACTAATAGCCATGCAAATCCTAAAATATAGCAGAATCCCTAATGATTAACACATTTCTACCACCACAAGGTCCGTCATACCGCCCAGCCCTAGCAAGAATCTAATGCATTACAGAGTACAAGACAAGCCAAGGAAGGACGGCAGTAGGGGAAGATAATTGTCTTGTAGTTTATATTTGTCTGATCACTGAAATCTGTAGAATATGATTAAGCCTTGGACATAATTGAATAAATTCTGCAGACTTGCAGGCAAATGGAACGATCTGCAATTCTTTTTGATCAGCACAGCTAAAACATTTCAGCCCCAAATCGATGCGAGCATCATACAGCAGCAATCAGAAAAGCACTTTGTAGGGCACTTGTGCTTGTGCCCCATCATTGGAAATATTGATCTACAAAAAAGAGCTGCAACACAGTGACCAACCAAACTGCATCTGACTGCAGCGCATGCATACAGTACGGTCAACTGAAGGACGAACAAATGCTACATGGGATCTATTTAATATCTCAATTGTTTCTCCAAGACAGCAATGAGATTAAGTGGAGAACAAATGGAGACTTAAGCCTGCTTCGATATTTCTCCTGGGAAAAAGACTCCAGTAATCTCGCATGTGTCTCCTCTAGAGTTTCTGAAACGATCTCAACAATTTCTCAAACTGTGCTCACATTTGCCAAGATACCGAAGTCAGAGATTTCCATATAAACTCTCAACATTTTCTCAACAAATTCTGCCAAATGATCTGAGCTATGCTATCCACATTGATTTTACAGTTCAATATTGTTACTTTATGTCAACATATTGTGATCATCTCAAAGGACATTTAGTTTGGTTTGTATTTATGTAGTGTTGTGCACGGAGGCCCAGCCCACCATGGAATTTCATTGGAGAAAAATCCCGTACCACACTGGCCTAACATCAAATTTGTTCTGATTGGCTGTGATTTCATGGCATCGTGCAGCATTTTCACCATCAGCGTGGACAGAAAAATCGCTTGTTAACTTGGAAACTGGTTAGGACACATTATTTACTTATCCTGGGGCTGGATCTTTTTACAAAAAAAACAAAAAAAAACATAATTCTTAAAAAATGTTTTGTGAATCCAAATCCTGAGCTATTAAAGAGCAACCAGTGAGCAATAAAATATTTCTACTGGTGGTCAAACTGAACTTAAAGGAATCTTCTACTAAGCATCTTGGCCATGGGTGATCGCTGAGCTTTGGATTTCTGTGGCGTTGTGTTGGTAACCCCACCAACGATAACATTTCCTTGGTCCGAAATCCTGGGCAACATAACTATGATATTGATATTAAACATCAAATTTGTTCCAATTGGTGTTGCTATCCAATTGGCATCCCGCGGCATTTTCGCAATCAGCGTAGACAGAAGAATCACAAGTTTAGCATCGTGATAACCAATGTTGGGGGTAACGCTATAAAAGTAACGCGCGTTACGTAATCAGATGACTTTTTTGAGTAATGAGTAAAGTAACGCAATATTTTTTATTTTAGATCATAATATCTGAGTTACTTTTTAAATAAAGTAACGTCGTTGCTTTTGTACACCTCTACTGTCCCTGTATTTTGAGAAATCAGGAGTAAAAGTGTGAAAACTTCAGGGAGGAGATGTAGTGCATGATGGGCATTGTAGTTCTATAGAGTGTGAGGCCAGAGACTATTTAGCAGAGACGAGTCACTTCTATTAAAATGAATGGGAGAAATTGGAACTCCCAACCAAGAAGCTCTAGCACCCAACAGTCAATGGATGAGAAAGGAAGTCCCGCCTTGCAGGTAAAAGAGCCAATCACCTTTTAGATACAGACATCGCGCATGCGAATTTCGTGTTTTAGCGTAAGATGAGGTCAACATTCGGTTGAGTGAAATGCGGTTGATTCATGTGTTAATACACACTGCATTAAAAAATCAGTAAATGTGTTTAGGCAGAGGGATTATAAGACTAATCTTCCACTGAACACGACATGATACACAGGGTGAAATACTCACTCAATTCACTGACTTATGCAGCCGAACTGCTCCGTGATACAACTCCCCGTAAATGGGAGCATGGGATGATTAAAGCTGACTCTGGATCAGTGACTCCGAGCAACGTTCTACATCGATTGTGTACGCAGAGAAAATGTCTTAGTTTCTAAAAATATTCTCCATTTTTGTTTTATAATAAACATGTAGTTTGATTCATGAAACAAACCATTTTCATGACATTTTGGTAACATTAAAAACGATTCCATTCAAGTTGTATCAACATGCACCTTTGAAGTTGTGGCGTCTGTACGCACTGTACAGCACCATTTTTCACTGAGATGACTTTAGTGAAAAATATAAATTCATCAGACTTATTCCTTGAACATGTAAGGCTGGCATTCCCACTGAATTTTACCCTGACTTTTGAAAAACATCTTAAGTTGACTGGCATTGTCGATGGGTACAGCACATAATGACATATATGATGCAGGTTCAAGTGTTGGACTTTGCTGCTTTTGGTAAGACAGTGGTTATTCTTCATTATTCATATTGGCTGCCATGTTGATGGAAAAACAAATCATGCATATTCATGTTATTGATTCTTTGTTATAAATATGACATGAAGACCTACTTTCTAAATATCTGTTTGTTTACTATGTTGTTTTGACATGAGTGTTGTGCAGTAGCTAGCATGACCTGTAATGTCTCTTGTATGCAGTGCATGGCTTATTTGTATGGAATGCATAGCATAACAGAAGAGAAAGTGGCTATGAGAAAAAAGTAACATAAAAATAACGCAAAAGTAACGTAATGCTTTATTTTCCATAAAAATAACTTTTTAATTAAGTTACTTTTTTAAAGAGTAACGCAATATTCTAACGAGTTACTTTTAAAAGTAGCTTTACCCAACATTGGTGATAACAATTTTTTGTATTTATTTTTTTATTTAATTTATTTGCTTTTTTTTGTTTTTTTCCTGAATTTCATATCAACCATTTATTTCAATCATATCATACAAATTGTTTAAATAAATTAATTCATTAAAACTCAATTTTACAACATAATATTTTATCATTATTATCAAATGAAGTACTTTTATACAGAACCTGTATAAAAGTTTATTATTAGCATTAGTAATATTAGTAGTATTACAGTGTATATTACATAACTATACTGTAGTGATGTACTGTATTTCTGTTGTACTTTTTTCCATTTAATTGAGCTTTTATTTAGGCGGACGCTTTTATTTTGAAGCCCTTTCCGTTTCTGTTTGTTTTAGACGGTACCTTCTCACTTCCAGAAAAGCAAGTCGCTACATGACTCGAAGTGATTATTAAACCACAAAAGGCAAAAAATTTCATTTAATGAAATTAGTATGTACTCTGTGTGTGCCTTGCGCTACAAAGTGAATTAGAGCTCTGCTCGCTGTCATCCACTACAAACAGAGAGCGCAATGTTCACGATGGTGTTTTCCGTGTATGAGCCAAGGAGCACTAAATGGTACGAGCAGCCGTTCACAAGTGCTCACATTTGAAGTGTGAAGTACATGCAAACTATATATTTATCTAATTTAATTGCACCCTTTGCAGTTTAATAATCACACATAATAATTTGTGTGCTGAATATCTACGGAAATACATCAGATTAGATGGTATCAGTTTTTGGTATAGGAGCATTTTTATGAGCACGAGTAATGTACAATGTGCGAAACAAGAGTTTAACGAGAATCTTGCTGAGCAAGTTAGTTAAACTGTCGACATGTTTATAGCTAGCTACATGGACAATAACACATCCAATTTAATGACACAGACATTTGATGGTAACACTATCGCCCCCTTGAGGACTGAAGTATGCTACCGCAACAGCAACGCAAGAATGCACGTTAATTAGTAAACAGTTAAGAAAAATTGCTTGCTGCTGGAAACTTATTGCATCAACCCTGGTGAGGGAATGGTATTTAAATGTCCTGGGGCCGGATTCACAAAAATCTTTTTACAAAACAAAAATTAAGAAAATGTTTACGATAAATTATAAGTAATTCGTAAGAAGCTATCTAACAACAAGAGTTGATGCTTTAAAAAATGAATATGAAGTGAAGTGAATCTAGCTTTCAAAGAGCAACCTCTGAGCAATAAAATCATCCTCTTGGCACTCAAAGTGACCTTCAAGGGATCTTCTAAAACCTGTCGTGGCTATGAGTGATCGCAGATCAGTTCTCTCGACTAGTTGAAGACACTAAATGCAGCTTGTTGCCTGGTGGAGTGGGTTTGATGTACGATTTGATCGGGGGGAGGCACTTCCAAGCGTGGAAGCTCAGAATGGATTGCCTCCTGGCTTTTATAAACAACCATAAATTAGGACAAATTTGTCAAACAAGAAGAGACACTGTGAGTATGGAGTCAAGGCTTGGAGCACCACAAATAAAAGCATATCACAACATCTAATCCATTACGCTGTCAGACGGCCGCTGCGGGCATCATCTCATGACAATATGCAGATATATGGAATATGATAACAGCCCTGTTGATTTACTATGACCGCAGAGCTGTTTACGACCACCTGCTTTACACAAACAAGTCAGCAGGGAATAATGCAAGATTTAGCGTAAATAACATGACCTATCCAATCAAACAGATTTGAGAAATTTGTATAATGTGAAAGAAAAAATGTCATAATTGCCATATGCTGTATGTGACATATGCACAACAAAGGATATAAAACAGTGCTTGTCCCACCATTAGTGTTGTGGGTGGTTGCCGGCGCACTGCTATTTGGTTGCTAAGGTGTTCTGAGAGTATTCAGCACATTGCTATGTGGTTGCTAAGGTGTCCTTAGTGTGTTTAGCATATTGCTATGTGGTTGCTAGGGTGTTTTGGGCAGTTGCTATGCAGTTGTTAAAGTGTTCTGAGTGTTTTAGCATGTTGCTATGCAATTGCTACAGTGTTCTTGGTGGTTGCTATGCAATTACTTGGGTGTCCTAAGTTTTTTTTAGCACATTGTTATGTGGTTGCTAGGGTGTTCTGGGCAGTTGCTATGGTGTTCTGTGTGTTTTAGCATGTTGCTATGCAATCTCTACAGTGTTCTTGCTGGTTGCTATGCAGTTACTAAGTTATTCTGAGTGTGTTCAGTACATTAATGTGTGGTTGCTAGGGTGTTCTAGGTGGTTGCTATGCAGTTGCTAAGGTGTTCTGAGTGTTTTAGCATGTTGCTATGCAACTGCTACAATGTTCTTGGTGTTGCTATGCAGTTACTAAGTTATTCTGAGTGTGTTCAGCACATTACTATGTGGTTGCTAGGGTGTTCTGGGTGGTTGCTATGCAGTTGCTAAGGTGTTCTGTGTGTATTGAGCACATTGCTATATGGTTGCTAAGATGTTCTTGGTGGTTTTTTAGGGTGTTGTGTGTGTGTGTTCAGCACATCGATATAAGGTTGTTAGGGTATTCTGGGTGGTTGCTATGCAGTTGCAAATGTGTTATGAGGGTATTCTGCACATTACTATGTGGTCGCTAGGGTGTTCTGGTGCTTGCTATGCATCTGCCATGGTGATCTGTGTGTTTTTCGCACATTGTTATGCAGTTGCTAGGGTGTTCTGGGTGGTTGCTAAACAGTTGCTAAGGTGTTGTAAGTGTTTTTAGCTTGTTACGCTGCTATTACAAAGGTGTTTTGGGTAGTTGCTATGCAGTTGCTAAGGTGTTCTGAGTGTTTTAAGCATGTTGCTATATGTTGTATAGCAATATGATGTTCTTGGTGGTGCTCTGAGTGTATTCAGCAAACTGCTATGTGCATGAATGTGTTCAGCACATTGATGATTATGCAGTAACTAAGATGTTCTAGATGGTTGTTATGTGGTTGCTAAGGTGTTTTGAGTGTACTCAGCACATTGCTAGTTGCTTACTGGTAGTTGCTAAGGTGTTCTGGGTGGTTGCAATGCAGTTGCTAAGGTGTTCTGAGTATTTAACACATTGATATGCCATTGCTAGGGTGATCTGGGTGGTTGCTATGCAGTTGCTAATGTGTTCTGAGTGGTTTTAACACGTTGATATGCCATTGCTAGGGTGTTATGGGTGGTTGCTATGTAGATGCTAAGGTGTTATGAGTGAAAAAAACTCATTGTTATGCAGTTGCTAATAAGTGGTTGCTAATGTGTTCTGAGTGTACTCGGCATATTGCTATGCTGTTTCTATGGTGTTCTTGGTGGTTGTCAAGCAGTTGCTAAAGTGTTCTGGTGCATTCAGCACATTGCTATGTGGTTTCTAGGGTGTTCTGGGTGGTTGCTGTGCAGTTGCCAATTTTTGGGTGAAGCTACTCTTTAATTACTAAGTGTTAGGGGTTTGTTCAAATCACAAACCCTTAGTATAAGCATTTATGTTAATGACCTTAGCAAGAGTCCTTTCCAGAATATACAAAAAGCCACATCCTGCATCTAGAGGCATGAGAAGGTGCTAGCAAATTATGCCTGCAGGTACACGTGCATACTTGCACTGTAGGCTCTACATCTTCCCCAGAATACTTGCATAATACAGTAGGACCACATGAATATTCAACAGTGTTTCTGAAGTTAATAACTGCTCTTCAGAACTGAAGATAAAAACAATGATAGTGGGGAGTTAAGAGCTTGAATGAGATCTAACTTACAGATTGCGCGGCGGGAGACCAGCGGCACCAAGAATGCAAAAACCAGGTCAGTTCTAAACACTTAATTAGAGAGTGTCTCAACAAATACTTCAGGCTGAAATCCTACACAATTTAAACTGCAAAACTGTATCCATTTGTATTACTATGCCTTTGTTTATTCAATGCATAATCAGGCCTATGGCTTTTTTATTGACATGCCTTTTAAAGGAATAATGACAAAAACTATTCCTTTGAAGATACCGAGTTTGTAGATTCAGGATCATTTCAGCCCAGCCGAATCATTGCATCATCCAATTTCCCTGTTGTTGATTAGTCAAAATGGAAGGTTTCAGAATGTTTCAGATCTTCAGCAAGGGAAATGATAAGCCAGTGAGCCCTAAAAGCAAAGAAAACACCAGAGAGAATTGCAAATAGACGCGAAGGAAATGAAGAGACGAAGTCATGAGGGAAAATGAAATGCAAAGCCAAACGAAGAAAACCTAGGACATGCAAATTTAGCATCTGCTCTCTGAAGTTGTGGCATAAAACAGACCGAGTTGGATTCACGTGGTAATTAAAACACCTCTAGTGTCAGCCATGCAATCTTTCTCGCAAACAACATGAGGATAATCCTAAAATAAAATACCGTCCTTTTTTATATTATGTTCCAAGTTGAAGGTTGTTACGTCCTGTGTTATTTTGAGCATGTTTGTTTGGTGCTTCTTCTCTGTGTGGGTGTGTGGGTGTGTCTCGTTTGCAATTAAGTTTCTGTCTGTTTCAGGTGCCGCCGATTCGCATATTAGCTCCATTTTGTGACAGTGATTGGTGGTTCCTGAAGGAACTGTGCTGCCTCTCAGATGTGAGCTGTCAAGACTTTGGGCCGGTCATGCTTTTCCCGACATCCACCAGACCAAAACCAGAGAGTTTTTTTCTGCTAGTTCTGAGAGCAGTACTTCATAAGCAGTTTGTGATTTAACACTTGAAACCATGACTAGTACTATCTCTACTAGTAAGTTTTTCTGTATTTTTTTTTTTTTCTGATTTCCAGGTTATTTATTTCTCTCTTATTTCGCTTTTCAAAAAAATCTGTTCACAAAAATAAATTATTGTTGAATTTATACTTGGTGTCAGTTAATATTTGGTCTGATAGCTGAGTGGGAGTCGTTCTCCTTTACTTTTGTTTCATCCTACCCCTAGGGGACGTAACAAAGGTTCACAACACAAAGAACGCAAGATCATAAAATAGCAACAGACCTTAGTCAGAGTAGATGCTATATTACATTTAACATGACCAGAAGCAAAACGTTTAAAGCTAGGGTGTGCAATCTTTTCCAGAAACATTTTTTGTTATACTGGTTGAAAGTCTCTTCACATCCTGATTATTCACATCAATAATTTAAGTGGTCTAAATGTAAAAAAATATATAAATATCTTCTGTGGAAGGGACAGGACTAAAAAATGATCGACCAATCATTGCATTCGGTCCGAATGTAATGATAGAATATCCTTCCTGTCTGTCAATCTATATTTGCATACCACCGCACAACTTATTCGCACAGACAATCACACGTCATCAGCGCAGGTTCCTTGACGCTGTGCAGAGCGCGAAAATGGAAGGCGAACCGCAGCTACCTTATGTTCCTCCTGAACCACCGGTAAAAGGAAACAAGAAAAGAAAGACCGTGTTAGAAACTTCTACAACGAAAAAACGTCTGTGTGTGTTCATGTGTGATAGAGGAGGCGTGGCTATGGAGACACCTCTGAAGCGAGGGTGGGCTCTATGCTTTCAAAGCTAGCTTGCTAAATGCTAGCCTCTCTGGATTACACGCCCTAGCTTTAATATGTCATGACAGAAAAGTAAAATACGTCTTTAAAAAAAATTCCAATGCAAGTAAATTAGATGTATTCCGTTCATAAAATTATTTGTTCGTAAACAATTTATGTAAGACTGGTTTTACAAACAATGGGCCTCATTCATGAAACAAGAGCAGAACAAATTTTTGTGTAAATCGTTCGTGAAGCCGGTCTGACGTAAATTTTCGGATTAATGAAAGTTATCGTATATTTTTAAAACGTCAGTCAGTATGAACAAAATTTACACCTGGTTGGACATTTTTATATATACACCTATCAGCCACAACATTAAAACCACCTGCCTAATATCGTGTAGGTCCCACTCGTGCTGCCAAAACAGCTCTGACCCATTGAGGCATGGACTCCACAAGACCTCTGAAGGTGTCCTGTGGTATCTGGCACCAAGTCGTTAGCAGCAGATCCTTTAAGTCCTGTAAGTTGCGAGGTGGGGCCTCCATGGATTGGACTTGTTGTTCCAGCACATCCCATAGAAGCTCAATCGAATTGAGATCTGGGGAATTTGGAGGCCAAGTCAACACCTTGAACTCTTTATCATGTTCCTCAAACCATTCCTGAACAATTTTTGCAGTGTGGCAGGGCGCATTATCCTGCTGAAAGAGGCCACTGCCATCAGGAGAACATTGCCCAGGGCATCTCACTGCCTCTGCTGGCCTGCCTTCTTCCCATAGTGCATCCTGCTGCCATCTCTTCCCCAGGTAAATGTTGCACACACACCCGGTCATCCACATGATCTAAAAGAAAACGTAGTTCATCAGTCCAGGCCACCTTCTTCCATTGCTCCATGGTCCAGTTCTGCTCACGTGTCCATTGTAGGTGCTTTCGGCGCTGGACAGGGGTCAGCATGGGCACCCTGACTGGTCTGGGTTACACTGCCCCATACGCAGCAAGCCGCGATGCACTGTGTGTTCTGACACCTTTCTATCATGGCCAGCAATAAGTTTTTCAGCAATTAGCGCTACAGCAGCTCTTCTGTGGGATCAGACCAGACGGGCTAGCCTTCTCTCCCCACACACATCAGTGAGCCTTGGGTGCCCATGACCCTGTCGCCGGTTCACCGATTGTCCTTCCTTCTACCACTTTTGGTAGGTACTAACCACTGCATACCGGGAACACCCCTCAAGACCTGCCGTTTTGGAGATGCTTTGACCCAGTCGTCTAGCCATCACAATTTGGCCCTTGTCAAAGTCGCTCAGATCCTTACGCTTGCCCATTTTTCCTGCTTCCAACACATGAAATTCAAGAACTGACTGTTCACTTTCTGCCTAATATTTCCCACCCCTTGACAGGTGCCACTGTAATGGGATAATAAATGTTGTTATGTTGTGGTTTTAATGTTGTGGCTGATCAGTGTAAGCTCTAGCTCTTTAGTAGGTTTCATAATTTAGTAAAGGCATCGGTAAATCACATTCAGTTAATAACGTATGGTCAATTCTAATGCTGTTAAACCCATAAATAAACACAGCGGGCAGTTGCGTACACAATACAATGGGCAAAAAAAAAAAAAAAGCCTGCACACTGTCATATAGCTTGCAACTCTGTAATATCTTACAGCCAAATCTTCAGGCATTCTATCAATTTCTTTATAGATTTTTTCTGTTGCAAGGGAAGTATATCACTGTACATTCTGTTCATGCGATGCGCTCAACCGAACCAGACAAGGTTAATGGTGGTAGATATACAAATTGAAATTTTTTTACAGTAAAGCTTCATGTCAAACTATTATTATTGACCTCTTGGACTGTTTAATTCACAAAAGAACCTCTGATGACAGCAAATGCATACGAAGACTAAGTTCCTCTCTTACTTTTTAGAACGAACATGCCAGTTTTTACTAAATCAACATTTTACGATGTGAATGTACTCCATTAAAAATATAGGCCTATATATATATTTATATATATATATATATATATATTTATATATATATTACTGTAGTGTTCGCATAGATGTTAAAAGCTTTCTATTCTCATGTACTTGCGAGTCTGAAGCCTTCTTTATATGACGTTTGGAATTCACTAACATACACACATTTGACTAACAAATCTGGGGAATACGAAACGTTCGTGAATCTGATGGAAAGCTTTCGGGAAGCTCCGTTTTAGGTGCAAATTACTCCCAATTTTTTCGTATATTTATGAAATTTTCATGAATGAGGCCCCATTTGTTCAGAAACTTGTTCATGAAGCCAATTAAACCGATTATAATTATGTCCCCCACAGCCTCATTTTTGTTTGCACAAAATTAAATACAATGTCTGCACTCATTAAGCTCTATAACACCAACTTAATGTAATCTAAATATAATTAGAGAGAAAAACAACAAAATAAGTTTCATAAATTTCAACTTCGTTTAGTAAAAAATAGCAAATAATATCATTAATGCGTTTGATTGGCGATGACGATTGGGGTGGGCGATATATGCAAAACAAATTCGCAATATTCTTGACATTTTTGGTCGATAACGATATATATCATGATATTAGAGGTCGACCGATAGTGGATTTAGGATTTTATACTGATATCTAAGGTGGTGGGAATGGCTGATAACAGAATAATCGACCAATAGTTTTTCAAATTGATTTATAGAATGTCAAAAAATGTCTTGTTCTTTCCTTACTAGGGCAGGCACAGACAAAGAGTCCTAAATGAATAAAATCCCAGATGCTGTTTATTGTTTAACCTAAATCCCCAAAATAACCAGAAAAAAAAGATTTGATGCATAATGCGGGACTTTTAAGTATAAACATGACCAAAACACACCAGGGACTCTTATTTTGAAATGACGAAATGTTATAAAAATGATCGCATAGATTTTTGCCGATAATGATAGTTCCAAAAAGCAACTATTGGCACTGATTAACCGGTAAAACCGATTAAATATATCGGTTATCGATATATCGGTCTACTTCTACATGACATACACATTTGTATTGAAAGTAATTCAAAAACTTCTGAAAAAAAAATTACGTTTTTTTAAACTTTTGATATAAAAGAATGTACAGAGAAATTGAAGACCATTGCAATGAAACAATTTTATTATTAAATAACTAATTATTGAAAATATCAGTTTCATCTGTTTTTTCAACACTTCGTCATTTTTTAATCCAAGCAAAAATTAGGCTTCTCTCTTTTTATTTAAATATTATAAGCGTTGCTTTTATTCTTAAGTAAACCCCTAATTTTCTCTTTAAATTTACCACGGTTGCATTAACCAGAATTTGTTTAGTTATTTAGCATATTTCAAAACATTCCAAAATGCTGTCTGTTATTTTGACAGGTTAATAAACCAAGAAAGAAAACTTAAGGAGGCAAGAAACAGAGCTAGTGCATCAGAAAAAAGTTCTTCTTTCCTGCTATGCAAACTTGATTATGTGGGTTGTTGCATTTCGAAACTTTCAGAGTGCAATTAATAACACAACGCAAGTACGTGTTGCTTGCAATCCGTTTTGTCTTTCGGATCAACTACTGTCATGGTGGAGCAAGAGTTTGATGAGAATCTTGCTGAGCAAATTAGTTAAGCTGTCAACATGTATATAGCTAGTTACATGGACAATAACACATCCAGTTTAATGGCTCAGACATTTGACGGTAACACTATCGCCCCCTTGAGGACTGAGGTATGCTGCTGCAACAGCAACGCAAGAATGTGCGTTTAATACCTACAACGGAATCACATTTTTGCATAAAGTAAGTTTCTGACCTAACTTTTACTAAGACTAAGAAAACTAAAAGCTGTCAGACTGTTACGAGACTGCCTTTGGTTAACAAAATCACAGTGTCGCAGCAGTGTATGAATTAAACAGTAGCTGTTTCCTCTGGAGTGAAGCGTTTGAGCACTTACTCCACAGTAATAAACAGCCCCGTCTTTGTCACTTCCCCTTTGCCTGACAGAGCAGTGCCAAAAAAAAGAGCATTACCTTTAAACGGATCTCATCGCCTTAGCATCCTTCCTACTTGTCTTTCAAGAGCTCTGTCAACTCAACAAAAAGCTAACAATTGACAGAGAAAAAACAATGCAAAACAGCTCAAGTGAGACAAGATGTTCAAAATACTTTGGTTGGGCCACTGTAGGGCCTAATCTAGGAAATCTAATTTATTTTTGGGGTTGTACCATGGAAAACAGGAGTTTTCTTGCAAAGTACTATGTAAACAACACCATGCTAGCATGCTAACGCAAAGCTCACTCCAGGGTGCAAATAGACCATTTATTAATCAAAAATGACTCATTCAGAAATAGTTTTTAATGTAGCTAATTAATCTTAGCCCACCTTGATGAAGTTTGGAGGTAAGTAGAGGTTAGCCAGTAATAACAGAGGTAATTTACATATAGAAGTCTTAAAGGTACAGTAGCCTGGCTAGTGTTTAAAACTAAGTTACTACTCATCTTTGGTGCACAAAAGCATGACTAACAATAGAGCTGAACTTATGTGCAAACAAATGCTGCAAAAATGTAGAATATGGCCCTTTAATGACATAAGAGTTTGAAACTAAACTTGTGTAAATTCGATTCTACAGTAACAGGATCTTAAAGTCAACATGAATCTGCATTCGCAAGTCGCAGTCTATTTTACTTCCATAACGTGACATATTTTAGAGTGAAACAGGACATTTAACGAGACAAATATATAGGGCTAGATTTATTTTATGTATAAAAAAATTCAAACAAATGCATGTTTGCTTCAAGTGTTTCTCAATGAAGTATGCATTTCTTAAGTGTTTTAAGTAAGTTTATTTTTTTAGAATTCCATATTTACAAGATTTATTTCATCATCAAAATAGTGTCTAATCAAATTAATTCCTAAAACAAATTAATATAGAAAAATTTATTTTCAACATACCATTGCATGTTTTAAATATTAATTATTATTATTAACATTATTAATAATAATAATAATAATAATAATATTAATTATTATTATTAACTTGTATTATTATTATTACTAATTATTGAATATAAAATTTACTTTACAGTTGTTATATATTTTTGTTGCAATTTCTTCAAATTCAGGCGTCTAGCTTTTATTTTGAATCAAGCTTTTATATTGACGTCAGCTTTACTTAATCACACTGTCATGATTTTAGTTTGATTATTTGCCGCCCAGCGGTTGCTCAGGAAAACTGTCAATCATATAACGTAACATCAGCCAAAAAGTAAGTTGTTTCAGAGGCAATGCAAGTTATTACAATTTGATGAAAAACCTAATTATGCAAAGTTTGATCATGTCCACACAAATACATTTGAAATATAGATTTCATGTTGAGTGTAAAGGCAAAACTGATCTAAGAAAAACTTGCTTATTCGCAGACTTATCGTCAATATAGCTTGAGATTCCCCTGGACTCTTATGTCCTCACCTCGCTCTACCATCCAACGCTGGCCACCTCCCAGACCTCCATCCACTGTGCACCTGGGAATTCTCTAAACTCCACAACCTGAAACTGAGAAAGGAATAAGCAGCCAAATACCTGAGATTCCTCCTAAAAATAATTACTCATTCCACTCGAAAAAGCACACACATACAACTAAAAGCATCTGTTTTTCTACCGTTCCCATGTGGCTATTAAAGAGTGCTGCTAAATGGCGCTACATTGTTCAATTAAAGAAAGTTGTGCTTCTTAAAATGTAAATGAGCTGGCAGTTTACCTTGACACTTCTGCTAAAATCTTCCCTTTTGTTTCGCTTTGAGTTTGTTTTGTTAGTTTCATGGCCGAGGCTGATTTTAAACCCAGCTCCCAGGGAAATGCTGTTTGCTAATGAAACCTGGGGAAAAACAATTACTGAAATCCCTTAATCTATGTCACTGGACGAACTATAAATCCTGCAAGCTGCGGCAAAGCGTAAAGAGAGAAAATAGCACGGCTCTATGGAAATGGAAACCTCTCCATTGGGCTTTATCTTTGACTGATAGCTACATAGCTACACTTGTATGCTCACTAACCCATTAGGACCCGATGAAAACAATGGTGTTACAGTTAATAGAGTAAGAACCCAACAGAGCAAAAAACACAATGTGAATTAGAGGAAACAGAAAGCCAATGAAAGATGGAAACCACAAGGAAGTATTAAAAAACAAACAATTAGCTAGCAAAAGAAACAGCTAGGGTGAATCTCACAAAACCAGTTAAGAGCATGTCCGAGTCGAATTTTAGCCCAAAAGTTTTTATTTTTTTATTAAATATGATGAAGCCTGTTTTGGGCTTATATAGATATATTACATAAATTGTCAAGTGTTTACATCATTGTAAGATTTTGTTGTATTGCCTTTCATTAATATATAACATGTCATAAATGTTAGCAAAGTTACTTTAAAATGTTTACTTTTTGGTTAGCAAAAACGAGTATTTATATAGTATATATGTTCAAATGTTGTTACAGCATGATAGGATTTTGTTGTACTGCCTTTCTTTTATACTAATTAAAAAAATATCCGTGTGTTACAGTTAGGGTTGTAAACTGTCCCTTTTAGCCAGGACGTCCCATAATTTGGCCGAAACCATGACATTTTGCATGGTTGGCAACCACAGTAATGAGAATGAGTCCTACATTAATGACAATTACCACTGATCAGGGGCGGAATGGGAAGAAAATTCGGCCTGGGATTTTACATAGAAACTGTACCGGGGGGGTTTGCTGTCCTTTTCTGCATGTCGTTGCCCCCTTCCGCATTTTGTGGCACATTCTGCATAACGTGGCGGCCCATGCGGCCCCATTTCGCGGCCGGCCCACCGGGAAACCACCTGGTTCTCCCAATGGCCAGTCCGCCACTGCCACTGACAATTACAGAAATACTGTCAAGACGCAATACCAATTTTAGGTGCAAATGTGCTTAATTGTCATGAAAACAATAACAAAATGCAAACAATCTTAACCCTTAATTTTCTTTATGCAAAATATCATTCATTATTTTATTTCTTTTAATTTTGAGGTGAATTCTGGACATGGTTTGGTGAGATTCCCTCTTTCACTTTGGACAAAACCCGAACCACATGCCAGGCATTATGGATGAAAAATATGTAAAGCTAAACTAATACATTTCTCCATGAATACAGATTTATCAAGCTTAGACTAAGCATATAGGGGTGAAATATATATCCGAAGACTAGACAGAGGATTGTGAGGTGCAGAATGGGTCGTGTCCAGCTGTCCGACTATGATACTTCCCGTGGAGATATGAGAGAAAAGGATAAGGGCGAGATGACACTCGGGCGGGCGTCACATGTTACAAATCTCACGGATCGGTAACCGATGATGTCACTCACAAAGGCCGGAATTCTGCAAAAGCTTACCTGCCAACCGATGTTTATTCCTTCATTTCCCATATTTTGTCTGTGGCTCCGTATGGCAATCCCATGCATTCTGAATGGATTATGCCACAACACAGTATTCACTATTTAAAGACTAAATATACAGCATGTATATGTCATACAGCTGTGGAAAAAAAAAAAAAAAAAAAAAAAAAATCCAGAGATAGCACTTTCCACAAATAGGGTTCAAATACAGGGTCTTAAATTCCTACAAATAAATAAATAAAATAATAAATATCAATAATAAAATTAATATTAAGGCTTTATGATATATACAGTTTTTACACCTTTAATAGTCTTGCTAGAAAATAACAGAATCACAAAGAGCATTGTTTTAAGCTATATAGATATATCCCAAATATTTGTGACCTTTTGTGATGTATCTATATATACACACACACACACACACACACACACACAGTAGTTATCACAACATAAAAAAAATCATGGGATTTGTGCCTTTAATGCTTTAAAAAAGGAATGGAACACCATTTCCCCCCCATTTGCGTAAAATGCCACCTAAGCCTTCATGGTTTACCCATTACACAAACCCAGTTGTGGATCCCTTATGGCAATCTCCTGCACTCTAAACAGATAATGCCAGAACAGACCAATAAAGATGCAAAGAGTGGATATATCATAAAGCCACAGTAAAATGTTCAAGGCCACTATCCTGAGTCTATTGCAAACACAATCTCATTCACAATTCACGCTAGACACCGGCGAAAAAGCCATTGTCTCCTTTCATTCAATTATACATGAGCGCAGTCAAGATAACGATGAATCATTCATGAATATTATGTCAGCAGACGAAAACTGCAGACGACAACCTCACGGTGAACGAAAAGGAACAAACAAAAGTTGTCTCTCTTTGTTTGTTCAGAGGCATTAACCTCGGGAGACCTCGACAGGCGAATTACCTCAGCACGGCCAACTGGGCAGCAAGAAAAACTGAAATGTTGCAGTGACCTTCGAGGTTTTATGACCCAACGGGCCGTGTACCGCCACCTCCCCCTCGACAGGCATCTTCTAAATGGTCTGTGTGAATACGGACTGGTGGGAGGCACTATGTCATCCGTCTCTACATCTTCTAGTGACCCAGTCTCCAATTTGACCTTTGCGATGAGTCACAAATACATTAAATGGAAGCACTGTGCTGT
Source organism: Myxocyprinus asiaticus (assembly GCF_019703515.2). Taxonomy (NCBI): domain Eukaryota; kingdom Metazoa; phylum Chordata; class Actinopteri; order Cypriniformes; family Catostomidae; genus Myxocyprinus; species Myxocyprinus asiaticus. Next base: position 22,865,344 of record NC_059393.1, read on the forward strand.
CATCGCTACAACTCACAGTGTTAACGCAATACATTCCCTGAAGCTTAACAAAGAAAGTTCTGTGCTGTTAATTTTTGCTATTGTGTGTGCAGCTATATTTTACATTTAGTATTAAGGCTTTGTTCAAGTCACTAACCTTGAGAACACTTAAAAAAAAAAAAAAAAATTGTGGTGCAGTAAATAAAGCCGAAAAGATTCAAGTTCTCCTTACAAAGTTAAAGCATGAACTTAAAAATATTAAGTAAATTCTATATTTATTCTGTAAAAAATTATTTAGTAATTAAAAAATAATGCTCTAGATTTTAAGTAAGTATTTTTGATTGTTATCTTTACAATGTGTCATCATGTTTCGATCCTAAAGTTGAAAACCTAGTCAAATACATCTGCTAATTTGAGTAAATTTCTCAGGTAAATTAATATTTGACAACTTTTTTTGAAGCTGAAGTTCCCAGCATGCACTGGGCTTGAATAATTAATGAGCTTGCATGGTTTCACTGTTTGCAAGTTGATTTACGCCGTTGTTATTGTTATTTTCAACTCAAAATGGCCCGTTCATGATCCCAAAAAATGTAATAAATAAAAATCTATTGATTGCTACCATCATCATGTTTTTTTTCACCATGTGTTCAGGTCTGCGTTTGCAGCTCTGGATCTTGTTTCTATCACCATTAAAGCAAGATGATGTTGTCTAATACAATACATAGTATGCATTAAACTTCCTTGTGGAAGGCGTCTGCGTCATGTGTTACATTACTAAAATGTAAAAGAAACAAACATTGAAATGCTGGTACACTTTTGAAAGCATGGCTTAATTCAGTGCTATATTGCTTGAGTAAAATGTACAAACAAATTCACTTGAAACAGAGTATTCTAATTAGAGAATTTCTAATTAATAACACCAAGAATTGTATGTAGCCTTTACTTGAAAATATGGTCGGTTAAATTTACGAGCAATTTCTGCATGGAAATCATTTCCAAGGTTTTTTTAAATAAACACCACTCCACATTTTTTTCAGTGTATGAGCTTAAGTAATAGTGAAGATTGTTTTTTGGTGCAAACACTACTACTTAATCTCACTAAATGGATCCAATTGCTTTAAAGGAACTTAAGGCGCAAATCAAATACCATCCATCCTGTATAGTAGGGCTGGACAAAAAATATCGATTTTCTGATTAATTATGATCTTCATCTCAAAATTGATTCTTAAAATTCCAAAATCGATATTTTACTTTTACTTTCCAGTTCACCTTAATTTTGGTTGTGTTGATTATTATCTGTTAAATAAATAGCACTTGAACTGTATAGTGTGGGCCGTGTAGTTAATTTTTAATTCGCTGAGAATTTCTTTCAAAGCAAAATAGACATTATAACTGAAATGTACCCAAATGAATAAAATCAGGAAATCTGTATCGATACCCAGTCCTACTACATACAGTGCTGTGAAAAAGTATTTGCCCCTTTCCTGATTTCTTTTTTTTTTCATACTAAATTGTTTTAGATCTTCAAACGAGATATGACATAAAACAAAGGCGACCTGAGTAAACACAAAATACAGTTTTTAAATATATATATATATTTTTATTGAAGCAAAAAAGTTATCATACACCTATATCACCCATGTGAAAAACTAACTGCCCCCTTAAACTTAATGGCTGGTTGTGCCACATTTAGCAGCAACAACTGCAACCAAACGCTTCAGATAACTGGAGGTCAGTCTTTCACAACACTGTGGGGGAATTTTGGCCCATTCTTCTTTGCAGAACTGCTTTAGTTCAACCACATTGGGGGGTTTTTGTGCATGAACTGTCCGTTTAAGTTCCTGCCACAGCATCTCAATCGGGTTCAAGTCAGGACTTTGACTAGGCCACTCCAAAACGTTAATTTTGCTTCTTTTGAGCCACTCAGAGGTGGACTTACTCCTATGCTTTGGATCACTGTCTTGCTGCATAATCCAGATGCGCTTGAGCTTCAACTCACGGACTGATGACCGGACGTTCTCCTTCAGGATTTTCTGGTAGAGAGCAGAATTCATGTTTTCCTCAATTATTGCAAGTCGCCCTGAAGCAGCAAAGCATCCCCACACCATCACACTATCACCACCATGCTTGACCGTAGGTATGATGTTCTTTTTCTGGAATTCTGTGTTTGATGTACACCAGATGTAACGGGACCCCTGTCTTCCAAACAGTTCCACTTTTGAATCATCAGTCCACAGAACATTCTCCCAAAAGCTTTGAGGATCATCAAGGTGTGTTTTGGCTAAATTCAGACGAGCCTTAATGTTCTTCTGCGTTAGCAATTGTTTTCTCCTCGTCACTCTTACATGGATGGCATTTTTGGCCAGTGTCTTTCTGATAGTGGAGTCATGAACAGTGACCTTTATTGATGCGAGAGAGGCCTGCAGTTCCTTGGATGTTGTCCTAGGCTTTTTTGTGACTTCCTGGATGAGTCGCCGCTGTGCTCTTGGAGGAATTTTGGAAGGTCGGCCACTTCTGGGAAGGTTCACTACTATGCCAAGTTTTCTCCATTTGAAGATAATTGCTCTTACTGTGATTTTTTTGAGTCCCAGAGCCTTTGAAATAGCTTTGTAACCCTTCCCAGACAGATGTATTTCAGTAACCTTTTTCCTCATCACTTCTGGAATTTCTTTCGACCTTGGCATAGTGTGCTACAGGTTGAGACCTTTTAGACAACTTCATGCTGCTGAAATAGTTATATTTAGGTGCTGATTTGAATGAACAGGGCTGGCAGTAATCAGGTCTGGTTGTGTCTAGTCCAGCTGAACCCCATTATGAATGGAGTTTCATAGATTTGGGGATTTAGTAACTAAGGGGGCAAATAATTTTTCATACAGGCCCAGTTGACATTGGGTCAATTTTTTGCTTCAGTAAATAACATTAAACTGTATTGTGTGTTTACTCAGATTACCTTTGTTTTATGTTAGATTTTGTTTGAATTTTTTTAACAATTTAGTATGAGATAAATACAAACAACAGAACAAATCAGGATGGGGGCAAATACTTTTTTAGAGCACTGTAGTATGCAAAATTACTATCAGTGCATCCCAAATCATAGTACACTGAAAGTGTATATCAACGTTACCCAGAGAGCATACTAATTCCAGGTGGATTTTCGAAGTATGAATCCGTGAATGCTTTTTAGGCTAATTTAGCTGCTACAGCAGCTGTTACATGATTAAAGTAATAATAATTTATGCAATTTGCAATTTCCTGGCATGGTAGTGTTGACCCTTACACTATGAATGAACCTACATATGACTTAAGCTGTTCTATTCCCAGAAGTGCGAAACATTCTTTCTCCATCTTGTTTGACACCGAAGCCAGTCTTTCTTTTATATTCATCCATTGCTTCCCCTGTGCAAGCGCATGTACACGTCAAACCCATTAAAGTGTCAACACACATTACAGTATACTGCATATGCTAAAGCTTTCCTGGAAACGCTAGCAAAGGTTGAATTCAGCAAAGAACAACCAGGAGAAGAAAGTATAGAAGACCAGAGTCTTTAGTGTAAAACACAATTTGCAAATATGTACTACACTGTAAGCAAGTAATATGCTCAGTTAGCCAGTGTATATTTCATGAATGATGCATTCTAATGATCTCTGGTCTTTTGTCAGTGTACATAAGTCTCGGCTGGAAAATCTAGCTTAAGATGGTATCTGTGTTCTGGAACATGGTAGCTGGTTTCTTGCTGGTCTAAGATGGTCATTAGCTGTTTTAAGATGAACATTAGCTGGTTGAAACCAGCTCGATCACCTTAAGCAGGTAGCTGGTGTGTTGCTTGTCCAAGATCTACAAGATTATCTAATGGCAATCTTTGAGAAGCTTAGAACATCTTAAACCATCTAATGACCATCCTAAACCAGCATGGACCAGCTAATGGCCATCTTAGACCAGCTAATGACAAGCTTAGACCATATAATGACCTGCCTAGACCAGCTAATGACCATATTAGACCAGATTAAACCAGCTTGGACCAGCTAATGTCCAGCTTAGACCAACTAATGATGACCATCTTAAACCAGCTAAACCCAGCTAATAACCATCTTAGATCAGCTAATGACCATCATAGACCAATTTAGAATAGCTAATGACCATCTTAGACCAGCTAATGACCATCTTAAACCAGCTAAACCCAGCTAATGACCATCTTAGATCAGCTAATGACAAGCTTAAACCAGCTAATGGCCATCCTAGACCAGTTAATGTGCATCTTAAACCATCTTAGATAAACTAGGCTAATGACCATATTAAACCAGCTAATGATCAGCTTAGACCAGCTAATGACCATCTTAGACCAGCTAATGACAATCTTAGACCATATAATGACCAGCCTAGACCAGCTAATGACCATCTTAGACCAGCTAATGACCATCTTATACCAGCTTGGACCAGCTAATGTCCATCTTAGACCAACTGATGATGACCAGCTTAAACCCAGCTAATGACCATCTTAGACCAGCTAATGACCATCTTAGACAAGCTAATGACTATCCTAAACCAGCTTGGACCAGCTAATGTCCAATTTAGACCAACTAATGATGACCAGCCAATGACCATCTTTGACCAAATTACCATCTTAGACCAGTTAATGTGCATCTTAGACCAGCTTAGAACAACTAGGCTAATGACCATTTTAGACCAATTTAGACTAGCTTATGGCCATCTTAGAACATCTAATGACCACCTTAAACCAGCTAATGACCATCTTAGGCCAGTTAATGTGCATCTTAGACCAGCTTAGATCAACCAGGCTAATGACCATCTAAAAAGCTAATGATCAGCTAAGACAAGCTAATGACCAACTTAGACCAGCTACTGTGCAGCTTGGACCAACTCAGACCAGCTCATGATAATCTTAAACCATCTTAAACCAGCTACTGACCATCTTAGACCACCTAATGAACAGCTCAGACCAGATAATAATCAGCTTAGACCAGCTAATGACCATCTTAGACCAGCTCATGAACATCATAACCTGGCTTTACCAGCTAATGACCATCTTAGTCCAACTAATAATGACCATCTTAAACCAGCTTAACCCAGCTAATGACCATCTAATATCAGTTACTGATCATCTAAGACCAGCTAATGTGTAGCTTGTACCTGCTTAGACCAGCTAACAACCATCGTAAACCAAGTTAAACCGGCTAATGACCATTTTAGACCAGATAATAGCCATCTTAGACCAGCTAATATGCAGATTAGACCAGCTTAGGTCAGCTAATCACCATTGTAAACCAGCTAATATATCATCTTAGACCAGCTAATGATCATCTTAGACCAGCTAGTGTGCATCTTAGGCCAGCTAATGACCATCTTAAAACAGCTTGGACCAGCTAGCGACCTAGTAAGCACATTGCTAAGCTAACAGCATCATACTTGAATTGCCATTTCTGCAGAGCATAGACCTACATTCAGCACTTCCTTTTGATTTGGCCCAAAAAAGGTATGATATAAATATAACATACATGATATAAATATAAATTAAAAAAATTTGTATTGCAAAATCTGAACAACATTTGCTGCAAAAATATCTCATAGCAGCAAGCACTCAAACCTTCTAGAAAAGCCCTGCACAGCTCTTAGTAGAAAAAAAAAATATTACTGTATAATAAACCATGTGAGATATAAGACAGCCCCCATCAACAAATATTTACCGTAGCTATACTATACCATAATAACTTGTCTACTTGTATGACAGAATGCCTGAAAGGCATGTTAAAACATGTGCGTATGTGTACGAATGTTTAAGTATTGTTTCATGCCCCATAATCCTCTCTTCCTGGTCATTAACTGGGTATTTTACAGCAGATACTGTCATGGATTCATGGAAGCTAGTGTTGCTCTTAAACTGCTCATGAAATGCACTCATCCTTATCAGTTCAACCTCTCCGGGCTCCAAAACGACAGACAATCCATCTTTTCAAAATGAGAGGTTTCCAGAATCAAAGGCTATGTTCACACAGCAGCAGAACACGGTTGTCAGTCCTGTTTTAGAGTGCTAAAATATGGTTTCGTTTACACAGTTAATTTTTTTAACGAGACTGACAGCCGCATTCTAAAAACGAAGTGACTCTCATTTTGAGATTCATGGTAATTTTGAAAGCAAGTTGGGTGAGCTTGAGGTATGCAATCGGACCTACAATGGACAACTAGCGAGACTGCGTTGTCAGTCATATTTTAGCATGCTAAATAGTGTTATGTTGACATACAGTTCTGTCATGGAATGCAATTGTTACTCTTGTTTATAACCGAGAACTGTTTAAATGTAACTGTGACGAGGAGGAGGGCGAAGCCGGGCCGTGAGGACACACGCTCAGCCCTGAATCGGGCTAATCAGCCAGGAGGGGCATAAAGATGAGCCGGAGGTGCCATTTAGAGAGAGAGCCACATACGGCCACTGTGTGAGTGTGTCCATATGTTTGTGTTTAAGTTGATTTAAGTTCATGTATGACATTAAAACATACGTTTACTGTTCAGCCGGTTCCCGCCTCCTCCTTGCCCACCTTACCCCGTTATACTGGTGCCGAAACCCGGGAAGGAGGAGGGATGCGCTGTCGTGGAGTCCTAGCCGCTGACGTCCGCCGGGGGATGCAGGAGTCGCTGACGGCTGCCGGGAGTCGGAGGAACTGCTTCCATCCGCAAGGAAGGGGAGGAGCCGTTCCGTCTGCCAGGGGTCGGAGGTCTCGCTGCCGTCCACCAGAGGAGGAGTGAGCTGTTGTCCGCCAGAGGTAGGAGGAGTGGCTAAGGACCAGTTGACTGCGTGTCCGGGGACCGTCGAGCCAGTTTTCTCTCTCTCTCCTCTCTCTCTCTCTGTAGCTCCACCTTGCTCTTTCCCTCTCCCCTCTCTCTCCCCTCGTCTCTCCCAGGGCTCAAGAAAGGAGAGGAAGACCTGCCGGCAGGCACGGCCTGAAGGGCAACACCCCGCCCTCCAGAAAGGGAAGGGAGGGGAGTACATTTCCCCGACCTGAGTCCGGCGATGGAGGAGTGTTTCGAGGAGGAGGGCTAATCAGCTGGGAGGGGGATAAAGATGAGCCGGAGTTCGAGAGAGAGAGCCACACGTGGTCACTGTGTGTGTGTGTGTGTGTGTGTGCATGTGTTTGTGTTTAAGTTGATTTAAGTTCATGTATGACATTTAAACTTATGTTTACTTTTCAACCGGTTCCCGCCTACTCCTTGCCCACCTTACAAGTTAAGTAGTTATGCGCTTTCATCATTTATTAAAATAAGATAATAAAATAATAATAACATCTAATAAATAAAACCGGACAGAATAAATTAAAATAATAATAATAATTGTTTCTTTATTTTAAATAATATTGTTTTTAAAGAATAAAATACTTTGAAAAATGGATTGTTCAATGTATCAGTTATTGTCAACATTATAGTCAGTTTTGTTACATCTCCAATATGGTCAAAGTTTTGCCTTTTAATTATAGAAGTTAACCGAAATTAAATAGTTTAAAATGTTGAATAATTTGTCAAAACAATAATAATATCATTGTAAAATAGTACTAACACCCAATTATGTAATATATATATATATATATATATATATATATATATATATATATATATATATATATATATATATATATATATTGTATATACAATATATTTAAAAAATATATAAAAAATAATATCACACAATCCTACATTTATAGTTCTCTCTTTTTCTCTTTTTTCTCTATGAAATAATAGTTTTGGAAAATAATTATTTATAAATTATTTGTTTATTTGTTTAATTGACTTCATAGAACACATTTTATCAGTATAGTCAAACTCATGCCTTTTTACTGTAAGTGTTAACTTCTAGCTATAATCAGTGCTTACAGTGGCTATCGTTGATATAAGTGGCCTGGTCAATCCGTCAGTGCCCTGGGGTCCTGTATGTAAATAACACAATGTCCATTCATGCAAGAACGTCAAGCGTTTTCATACATCGGGAATGACAGGTACTTATCCTAGTTTGTTGCCGGGAGAGCTGCATAGAAATCAAAGACAAATCTGACTACGGGACTCATTGAAGATCCGACAGCTCTGAGTGTGTGCTGTAAACTAAAAGTACAATTGATTCTTGTCTTACAGCCTTTGGCAATGACCTGCCTATAAATGGCCTGAAACATCCTGCAGTGATGCCAAACCAACTCCTCGGGCATTAGAGAATAAGCAAAGGGCTCACTTTTTCAGGACGCAATGAAGAGAATCAGGTTTCAGCAAAAGTAAATGGTTGTTTAGGAGGGGGGAAATCCATTGCATTATCTTTTCTTCTATTGATTTGATGTGATTTTTACTTAGCTAAAATTTAGGGCCACATTTGTCCACAGAAGTGATTAAAAATGGACAAAACTACCCTTTGGGAACGTCCTCAATTGTAAAAATGATTTAGCAATTTTTATTAATAATTCATTTTTCCTAAAAATGAAAAATGTCTTTAAGGGTTCATTAATAGTCATTATAATTAACCCTATATAAAAACAACAGAATCCAGGGCATGCTGAGTGACTCCAGCCAGGTCTCCTAAGCAACCAAATTGGCCCGGTTGCTAGGGAGGGTAGAGTCACATGGGGTAACCTCCTCGTGGTCGCTATAATGTGGTTCGCTCTCAACTTGGCGCGTGGTGAGTTGTGCGTGAATGCCGCAGAGAATAGTGTGAAGCCTCCACGGTAACTTGCTCAACAAACCAAGTGATAAGATGCGTGGATTGACGGTCTCAGACGCGGAGGCAACTGAGATTCGTCCTCCGCCACCCGGATTGAGGCGAGTCACTATGCCACCATGAGGACTTGGAGCGCATTGGGAATCGGCCATTCCAAGTTTTGGAGAAAATTTGGAAAACCCCAGCTAAACCCCAGCTAAAAATACAAATGTAAAACTAGATTATTGTGCCAAACTAATAACTAACATGTTTATTTAATGCAATGCATTTCACAGCAGATTTTGTGATGTGCGTCAATGAAAGGGTGTGGCTTACTCTACACTGGAGCACGCCCCGTTATATGCAAATACAACACAGACACACACACCCACTGAAAACAACACCACGCCCAGTCTTCATGTCCATTACTGTGCAAAAATACAAATCCATCCCTCTTCAAACACTAATGTCTGGCCACAGCAGAAATACACTAAGAAATGACACTCCATTCAACTCAAGTTCGGGCTCTATAGACAATATTTCACACACACTAAAACCTTGTATCCTCATATACTTCGACAAAACTATATTATTGTTATCAAGAATAAGAACGCATATTCAGTATTCAAGAATCAGTCGCTGAAAATCCCACACTGATGTTGTACTAATCTGAATATTAAAAGGAAAAGTCCCTCTCAATGTCTACTGAGGTTCAATCCCTCAAATACTGCATGCTCACTACAACACATGGCCACAAATGTACAGATGTTCCCCAATTTGCATGAATTTTAAAGCAGGATAAGATTAATGAAAAAATAAAATAAAATGAACAATGCATTTAAGATAATCCATTTAAATTAAAACATATTCTTTATCATTTAAGATATACATTGTACACAATTTGAGAACATGAAAGTGCATTATTTATTATTAGCATGATTAACTGATTACAGTCAATCACATATTGAATCAGAATGAATGCACTTGTGTTTCAAGAAGCAGATTTGGAGGATATGGTTACACAAGAAGATGAAATCATCTACTAAAGCCTCACCAAGAGACTATCTATATACTTTGACCATGTTTATCAATATCCTTTACCCAGAAATCAATTGTTTTTAAGCAGTTTTCAGCAGGTGGGCATCCCGACAGATGCCATGCATCGAGTTTCCTCGCATCCGACACGGCCAGTCTAAGTGTGCATGGACAAATCAGTAGCAGAAATATACAGATGCCACTTTCATCATATATGTGCACTTGTCAACGCGTTTTCTTCTGGTTTCGGCACTTGAAGTAAGATACATGAGGCTGGCACGGCGCGCGGTGGCATCATTCACATTTCTCACTTTGCACAAGCAAGGTTGTGGGTGCTGGATGGCAGGTTGACTGTCCCACGGAGGAAAAGAACCATGTAACGACCAAAATCTATTAGGAAACTCCTAATGCACAAGAATGCGTACCGGGCACCACCTTACCCATGCGCGTGCAGTTATTAACGCTCTCCAAAATAATTACACACTTTATTTGAATTGGGGAAAACGGGGTATTCTTACTGGTAATGATGTGAAAGCTTAAAACACTGTGATCAATGTCAAATGTAATAGTTCTTACCTGATTTTAAAGAGCGCGCTCCAATGTTCTTTATTCTGCACGCGCAAGACTCAATTACATCTTCATGTTCATCGTTTGAAAGAATAAATAACAGTAATAATCCCAGGTGAAATCAGATCCAAGGAGATAGAGAGAGAGAGAGAGAGCTCCGGGCGTTGACAGCGGTGAATAACGGTTTAAATCCCTCGGATAGCTGCGGCTCGCTTGACTCGTCTGATTCTCGAGGTCCGCTCCGGAGGAACCAAAGCTGTGCGCGCGCTGAGGAGAGCTGGATGCTGACGTCATGGATACGCCCACACCCCCTCTCTCTCCTGCGCTCGCTCACATAAGTCTCCGCCCCTCTATGTCAAAACGCTCACTCGGACTCCTCCCCCTGTTTTGAGCGACGCGATGATGTCATATTGATGTACACGCCCATTCCAAAATTGTCCAGGTGCTTTAATAAACTTTAATGAAATACTTCATCTAACTTAATTTAGCTAATACTGTCTCTTAAACTAATTAAGAATGAAAAGGTATGTTAATTTTAAAGTACTATTTATAATGTATTATTAGTTTACTAATTTATGCTGACTATAATGAAAAACAATATTATTTGATGTGATGAATACTAATGAAAATAGGAATTTACCATGAAAATATGATTAAATGTAGATATTGTTGGATTTTAAAATAAAAATAATAATTATTATATTTTTATTTTCAATATATTTTAATACATAATACAATATATAACATTTACAACTTTATATTAGCAAAATATATCAAATATTTTATATTACAAATATTTTATATGTGACTTATGGGACTTTAACCATACATTATTATTATTATAATTATTATTATTACTACTACTACTACCAGTATATTCAACTTAGTTTATTCAAATAATTTAATTATTATTATTATTTTTTTTTAATTCAGTGGCCCCTCAGCATCCTTGAAATACGGGACAAGATGCGTCCCGTACGGGGCCCTGTAATATCAGCCAAAATACGGGACAGTTGGCAACCCTAACAATTATGGAGTGTTGAGGTTGTCAGGGTGTAGCTAAGTGCAGTAGCGGATCCTGGCATAGGCGATATAGGCAGCCGCCTAGGGTGGATGTATAGTTACTTAATTTCTATATTCATTGTCTAGTTATTTTTATTTAAAGGGATAGTTTACCCAAAAATGAAAATTCTCTCATCATTTACAGAAACATGGTTTTCTTTCTTTTGCAGAACACAAATGAATATTTTTAGAAGAATATTTCAGCTCTCTAGGTCCATAAAATGCAAGTGAATGTTGGCCAGAACTTTGAAGCTCCAAAAAGCTCATAAAGGCAGCATAAAAGTAATCAATATGACTCCAGTGGTTAAATCCATGTCTTCAGAAGCGGCACGATAGATGTGGGTGAGAAACAGATCACTATTTAAGTCCCTTTATACTCTAAATCTCCACTTACACTTTCAGACGTGAAAGTGAAACTAAACAGGCATCAAATGTGACTTTCAGATGTGAAAGTGGAGATTTAAAGTATAAAAAGGACTTAAATACTGATCTGTTTCACGTTGTTGTTGTTGATATTAAGGGGGGTGCCATGTGGGATCTCGCCTAGGGCACCAAGTAAGCCAGAACCGCCACAATGTGGTTGCTAAGATGTTCTGAGTGGTTTTTACTACATTCCTATGTGGGTGCTATTCCGTTGCAAAAGTATTCTGGGTGGTTGCTAGGTGGTTGCTTCCCAGCCCCAGTCAGAAGTAGGGTTGGGAACCAAGCCTCAGTAAACAACACTAATAACATGCAATAGTTAAGAATTAAGCATAAAAAGTTAAAAAACAAAATCAGCTTCGCTGGGGGCATTTTTTTCATATATTGGGTAGATTATTCATGGTGAAATATATTCTCGCTTTTACATGTGGTATTTATAATAATTCTGTGGCTGTGTTGTTTTTTGCATAAAACAAAAAAACATTCACCGACAGAAAGATGTGCCTCTGTTTTGTTGTCAGAGTTTAGCACCCTCGCCTACTGGTGACATCCGTTAAACAGTTGCCATAGATATCCCATAACGCTATAATGCATGGCAATGAAGAGAAGCTATGATAAGACAGTAAGCTCAGTCTGTCTTTAACCCATAAACTGATGTTGTGTTACCAAGCGCTCATACAGTATGAAGTGAATTCACAATCTAATGAACTGTGACTCAACGGCTGCGACAAAAAGCGATTTATGCGCACCAAACTGACATGATCTATTTGATTGACACTATTTTTGTCCATCCTGCCAATTATTCCAATAAAATCAAGGTTTTTCCATTTATCAACACTTATCATAAAATGAGGTAGTTCAGCCAAAAAGAAAAATTTTGGCAACATTTACCCACTGTTGAAATGTTCAGTTAAATCACAGAGACTGCCATGACAAGTGGTCCTACTTTGTGACAGATAATGTACAAAGAGAAAAGGACGAGAGACTTAGTTGTAAGAAGATGGAAAAGCCTTCAGGGTATCCCTCTTAAAAGTGTCAATGAATCACGAAATCAGCCCAAAAAAAAAAAGAAAGAAAAAGAAAGAGCGTATTGTGTAACAGTTGGCAAAATGTAAGATTTCAAACTCCATAAGATGCTCCTCGTTGCCGACGCTTCCTGGTGATGACTGGCCTCTGCTCAGGCTATGTTTGGCTCTCAACTGTAAACACCAAGCTGGTCGGCATGTGTGGCAACCCACACGCATCATAGGTATGAAAGAGAAAAAACAAGTCAGTCAAAGGCTAAGAATAAGTATTTATAAAGGTATTAATACATACACGCAGATGAACAGGCAAGCGTCACTATTACATTTGTTCAGACTTCAGTTTAGGGATTTGAAACCCCTAAACGCAAGTATTGCATTTTGGCACGTAAGTCACCGTTTATGCTACGGAATGAATTATACCTTGTTGAGACTTGTTGCTGTTGCTTTTCTAAGGAAACCTGGTGAACAAAAAAAGGGTGAAAAATCTCACAGACTTGAGATCAGAATATCCTTGAGACTTTAGGTTGGACTCTTTTAATTCGACCACCCAAAACACCCTAGCAACTGCATAGCAATTAGCCAACTACCACTCAGAACACCTTAGCAAATGCTTAGCAATGTTTTCACAACCAATTAAGTCTTTTTAGCAAGTCAGTTCTCTCGGCGGCCATCTTTGCAATGCTCCCGGGGCAGCTATTCTTCTATGTAAACAAGCGGAATGACAGTGCAGCTCCTATCTACTTGAATGGGGAAAGACCGAAATCTCTAAAATGGTTGGTCAAGATTATGATCAAAGAACATATTTCGAATCGGCAGTAAAATCTGACAATACTGATTTCATCAATTGTGCTTCTTTACCTCAAATCAGGGGCGGACTGGCCATAGGGAGAACCGGGATTTTCCCGGTGGGCCGGCCGCAATACAGGGCTGAATGGAGCCGAACGGGCGGCAATAAGCTGAAACAGGCTGCCGTGTTATGCTGAACGGGCCGTGACTGGCTGAAGAGGGCCGCAAAACGGCGACGCAATATGCTGAATGGGGCTGTGATATGCAGAAAAGGACAGCGTCAACGATGGCTGATAATAACTTTATAATCAATTATATTTCTTACCATTACTCACACTGCTATGTTACGATATAGAAACACTTTTACTGTAACGCATAATTTGAAAAAATAAACATTGTATGGCTTGTATTACAGACTCACCTACATTTACACACATATTCCAATATGACTAGCACGCACGGTAGCTCACCTGATAAGAATGTTGGACTTTGGACTTGGAAGACCTTGGTTCAATCCCATGCCAAGCAAGCAAGCTGACACATGAGACGAAAGTGTCATAGAAGAGACACGAAATGATGTGGTTGCTTCAGAGAATTTGCTTTACATTTTGCATTTTGTTTTAACACTTTTGGCTAGGTTTAGGTGTTGGTTAGGGGTAACGATGTCTGTACTGTGTCTACCTTTCATTTAAATTTCGTTCACTGTTGGTTAGGTTTAGGTTAAAGTTTTAGGTTAGGGAGGCATGTTTTATTCATTAAAAACTCCATCTAATATTCACAGTAAAAACCTTGTCTAATTACAACACCATTTTGCTCGCTTTTAGCGCCCCCCGCTGGATATTTCACTGGGAAACTGCTGCGAAACATGTAATGAAGCACGTAATTTAGTTTAGAAAAATGTTGCCATGATCACGTAATGTTCATGAGACCGGGCTGCATTTAACATCATCACACAGGAAATCACTAGAGGCGCTACAACAACAATTATTTTTATTCACTATCACACAAATTACGAGTAAAAGAGCAAGTCATCAGTTCAACAACATTTACTTTTCACCCTGTTCTTCACACAGTGCTATCTTATGACATCTAAACACTTTTACTATAGGTCTTGACTTGTAAGGCGATACATTTTAACATTTGCATTACATAAACAAACTACATTTACAAGCTTGTTTCAATGTGATCAAATTACGCGGTAGCTCAACTGATAGAGCGTTACACTTGCAATACAAAGGAGCGGGGTATGAGTCCTGAAGAGCACGCAAGTCCACACACATGAGCCAATAGTGTAAAAGAAGCACCACAAAAATGACGTGGTTGTGTTTTTCATCTCATATTTGCTTTTTCTGACACTACTGGTTAAGTTTAGGTTTAAGGTTATGGGTAGGTAACCTTAACCTTAAAAACCTCATATGTTTGGGAGAACATTAAACTCGCTTTTAGCGCCACACAGTGGACATTACACATAGGAACTGCTGTGATACTGTTTGTGTAACGAACCATTTTATGTCATTTAGCATTTAATAGCATCACCGAATTACTAACAAGCGTCATCCTTCAACATTTTTGCATGAATTTTGATGTGTTCACCTCTTCCTCTAGTCTAGCTTTACTGATACTGTGTTGCTCGAGCAGGCTACGAGACTTGATTTCTGGTCTTGTGGTAAACAGGACATAATAGAAAATTATGAACTTGATTCAGAGATTATATATATATATTTTCTTTTTACAATTTTTCTCCACTGATGGTTAGGTTTAGGGTTGGGTTTGGGTTTGGCTTTGGGTTACGAGGTCCCTTTAGCTCAATTGGAAGTGAATGGTGCACGCAACGCCAAGATCATTGGTTTGATTCCCAGGGAACACACAAACTGATAAAATGTCTACCCTGAATGCATTGTAAGTCACTTTGGAAAAAAGCGTCTGATAAATGTAAATGCACGGTGTTATATAATAAAATATGCATTACTGTATTACAAAAATATAACTTTTGGTGCCAATCTGTGGACATTTCACCCAGAAACTGGAGTTCACACATGCTTATACATTTAACAACACTTCCAGCTTCAGCCACTGGGGGCAGTGCATCGAATTTCGTTTAAGCACAGACTGATTTCAGCAGCAGAACTTTCAATCTGCTGTTGCCGAATTGACAGTGAGATCAGTCTGGTGCATTCTACCCAATCCTATGAGTCGATCTAACTGGGCCGAACCTTAAAAACAGACACTCTGGAACACACATTCAACATGTCGCACAACATCATCTTCTGGGACTGGGTGCTAGGATGTGTCTTGACATTTCTTTCCAAATTGTGAAGTTTAAACCATTTCATCAGACAGCTTCCTCATTTACCTAATTTGTCACTACGTTTCTTAGCAAATATTCAGCTTTTAACACTAAGGCTTGGTCGGTTAGCATGGTCCAGTTAGCCACTGCTGCTAGATGCTGTAATTACACCATTCTGCAAGCAAAAAGAATCTTTCACTATTGATGATGATTCAAGTAATTCCTGACTAAATTAAATGTTTGGCTAGCAATATACAGTATGTATTGCTAATATTTCATCATATTATAGTAGATGTTTCACCAGTGCCAGGATTTTTATTGAGGGTGCTTAAAGTGTAAAATCGACTTTTTCTATTAAGCTACAGGAACACTAATGTGAAATTTTGAATCCGAATCTTCCTCTAATATGAATTTAATTGCAGTAGTTTGTTAGTACACATAGGAAAAGCTACGACATGCTGTAGCATGGTATCGGTCTGTGTCTATGCTGAACTAACAGACCTGCTTTACTACTCGCCTGCCATGTTGGCGACTATTGAAAGTGGCAGAAGAGGCCGGTACTGAATCCTAATTACGGAGCTGATTGTGCGGCTCTCTCCACTGCTGTGGGGCAGATCTGTTAGAACACCCCCAGCTGTTATTGGCTCCCAGAGAGCTGGGAGATCATAGTCACCTATCTATAATGCTGACGTCACATCTGGACACTGTGTCAGGATAATGTTATCACTTATAATTGATATAAAGATATTTAAATCATACTTTGCATACATACCGCTTTTTGGAAGAATTTACAATAAATGTGCATAACCATTACAAAGATAAAAAGTAAAATAAAAAATAAATAAAAGAAATATATATATATATATATATATATATATATATATATATATATATATATATATATATATATATTTGTATTAAATCCAAATCATGTATTTGTTTTGGTCAAGTTCTTTGAAAGAATCTGCAATAAATGTGTAGATTACATTTTAAAGATTAAACATTATAAAGAAAACAAATATTAATCAAATAAATTATTTATATATATCCAAAATCCAAATATTTGTGTGTAGATTACATTTTAAAGATTAAACATTATTAAGATGCTTAATATAAAAAAAAGAAAGAATTATATACAGTAATATATATATATATATATACACACACACATACAACAGTTAGTTCCAGTCCTCGAATCTGATTGGACGAAAGACGTTCTCTGAGTACTGATGGTCTCACCATCAGCACTCTGGCGCTTCACAGTTTGTATCACTCCGCTTGTCTTCATGCCGTTCTAAAATAAAGTGTAAGACCAGTGAAAATGTGTTAAGAACTATATGTGTCTCTTTACATGTAATTTTGTGACATTACATATTTTAGCCAGCAGGTGGAGGCAAAAGACCATTTTTGTGTGTAATATGAGTCAGTTGGTGACATGAAGTGAGTCAGTGTCAGTCAGTGTTTTCATTTATCAGCACTACGTGCTCGTATTACTACTACACTACTAAAGCTGGGAAATAGCTTTAAACAGCTTTAAACTAACAACTTCAGCATTAAGGCTCATCAGAGCTTAGAGACACAACAGACTGATTAATTACACAAAGTCAAGGCGCTTACTTCTTACCGGAGTTTCCACATCGGAGAGGACATACTGTTCAAAATGGCGGAGGAGATTGCTGTTTCTTTATTGAATGACTTTTGCGCATCGGCTACCGCAAAATAAGGAGGAATACCCCCGCTTGGATGGCTATTTTTTCACTGAGACATTGACATGACATTATCTTCAGAAAGCTGACTAACACACTATAGTATCTCTGCTTGGGAGTGGCAACAGGTGATGGCACACGCGCTCTCTCTCTCTCTCTCTCTCTCTCTCTCTCTCTCTCTCTCTCTCTCTCTCTCTCACACACACACACACACACACACCCTTGTTTCTCCAATAACATTTTAGAAACAGCCCAAGCCGTGATACTAGTAGTTCTAAAGTGATGTTTTTGAGGGGCTTGGACACATAATTTGTTTTGAACCAGCAATGGCAGATTCTGATCCATGGCGTAAGAACGTTTTTTTATGACCGTACTCAGTTTTTCCTAATTTTTTAAAATGTACTTGTTCATTGAACTGTTGTATATAAGCAATATCACACTCACAATCGTGCTATATGGCCCTAAATCAGCACTGCTGTGATTCGGCCGCAGGCCAAGAGCCATAGTTAATCACAGCAGTGCTGATGTAGGGCCATATCGCACTCTTGCTCGTGTGATATTGCTTAAATATACAGTATATATATATATATATATATATATATATATATATATATATATGTATATATAATCCAAATATTTGTTTTGGTCAAGCTCTTTGGAAGAATCTACAGTAAAAAAAAAAAAATAATAAAAAAAAAAAAAAAAAAATATATATATATATATATATATATATATATATATATACTGTAAATACACTGATCAGCCATTACATTAAAACCACCTGCCTAATATCGTGTATGTCCCCCTCGTGCCATCAAAACAGCTCTGACCCATTGAGGCATGGACTCCACAAGACCTCTGAAGGTGTCCTGTGGTATCTGGCACCAAGACGTTAGCAGCAGATCCTTTAAGTCCTGTAAGTTGCGAGGTGGGGCCTCCAAGGATCGGACTTGTTGTTCCAGCACATCCCACAGATGCTCAATCGGATTGAGATCTGGGGAATTTGGAGGCATGTCAACACCTTGAACTCTTTGTTATGTTCCTCAAACCATTCCTGAACAATTTTTGCAGTGTGGCAGGGCGCATTATCCTGCTGAAAGAGGCCACTGCCATCAGGGAATACTGTTGCCATGAAGGGGTGTACATGGTCTGCAACAATATTTAGGAAAGGGGTTTGTGTCAAAGCAACATCCACATGAATGCCAGGACCCAAGGTTTCCCAGCAGAACATTGCCCAGAGCATCACACTGCCTCTGCCAGCCTGTCTTATTCCCATAGTGCATCCTGCTGCCATCTTTTCCCCAGGTAAACGACGCACACACACCCAGCCATCCACATGATCTAAAAGAAAGCGTGATTCATCAGACCAGGCCACCTTCTTCCATTGCTCCATGGTCCAGTTCTGATGCTCACGTGGCCATTGAAGGTGCTTTCATCAGGGGTCATCATGGGCACTCTGACCGGTCATGGCCAACATTATGTTTTTCAGCAATTTGTGCTACAGTAGCTCTTCTGTGGGATCAGACCAGACGGGCTAGTCTTCGCTCCCCATGCGCATCAATGAGCCTTGGGCACCCATGACCCTGTCGCCGGTTCACCGGTTGTCCTTCCTTGGACCACTTTTGGTAGGTACTAACTACTGCATACTGGGAACACAGCACAAGACCTGCCGTTTTGGAGATGCTTTGACCCAGTCTTCAAGCCATCACAATTTGGCCCTTGTCAAAGTCGCTCAGATCCAGACGCTTGCCCATTTTTCCTGCTTCCAACACATGAAATTCAAAAACTGACTGTTCACTTGCTGCCTAATATATCCCACCCCTTTACAGGTGCCATTGTAATGAGATAATCAATGTTATTCACTTCACCTGTCAGTGGTTTTAATATTGTGGCTGATCAGTGTATCAGTATATATGTGTGTGTGTGTGTGTGTGTGTTTATAATTATGAAGAAAGATCAATATAAAATTATAAATACAATACATTTATTTGAACTAAAATAGTTATAAAAGGCTAGGAATTATTCTGAGCTAAATATTATTAAGCAAAAAAATATTGAAAACTATTATTTACTATTATTTGCTGAGATCAGGTGAAAAGGGTGTATACATTTGTCACAACACCTTAAATGTTCACATGTATTATGTAAACAACTTATCAGTATGTGAGAGATTCGTAATGGAAAATGGCCAACATCATCAAAGACGATATCATCAAGATTTTACAGACAGTTACATCAAAGCCTGTAGCACACATTGACTGTAAGTCAGTGGAACTGTGGATCCAAATATGGATCCAGCTCTATATATAGAAGAAAAACATACCCAAAAATGGGATCACATGGTGTGCTTGTTAAATTCAACGTTAAATGGCACTTTTTTTAGATGTTGGAGAGAGAGCGCACAGCTTTTACATTTCCGAGCCAGACATACACGACTTTTGGAGATGTCAAGCCCCGAGATAAAGCTGTTTTTAGTGGCTGACTAAAAAATATTTTATCATGTATTCACAGCTGAGAGAGCATGTAAGCTGTGATTGATCCATCAGTGAATGCCCTGATACAGTATAGATCATAACATCAGGACAGCTCGTGTATTACGAAAACATCAGTGTATGGCCAATAGTAAGAATGCTTTGCCAAATATGATCATTTATTGACCAACTGGAAAATTTTTGTTCATCTACTTTCAAATAGTCTCTTTGTTGTAGGATTGGTCAACTAGATTTTCTGAGAAGTGTTTGCTAGAGTGTTGCTATGTGGTTGCTAAGGTGTTCTGAGTCCTTTTTAGCATGTTGTTATGTGGTTGTTTACAGTATGTAAATGAATAAGTAGAAATGCAACAAATTATAAATAAACCAAATAAATTCTAAATGAAATTATTTTACTGTAATAGTTTTAAATTATTCGGAGCTAAAACAAATATTGACAATTATGCCCAACATTTACAGTATGTCCATACAAATGTCTTATTTACATATTTCTATACATTTATAATTATTTATTTATTTATTTTTGGTAAAAAATGCTATTATTTTGAGCTAAAAAAATATTATCTACAAATTATTTACGATTATGCACCACATTTATCTCCATACAAATCATCGTATATACATATTTATACTTTAAATTATATTTATATTATTTTAATTCTGTCATTAAACATGCAATTTACTTTTTTATTTTTCACTGTGACCCTATGTGAGCAATGTTGTGTGTGGTTGCTAGGGTGTTCTGGATGGTTGCTAGGCATTTCAGTACATTTTTAAGTGCTTAGCTGTGTGGTTGCTAAATTATAAATCTCAAATAAGTAGAAATGCTGCAAATTATAAATAAAATATATTATAAATGAAATACATTTATTTTACTATAATAGTTTTAAATGTTGAGCTAAAAATATGGCTGA
Organism: Myxocyprinus asiaticus; assembly: GCF_019703515.2. Taxonomy (NCBI): domain Eukaryota; kingdom Metazoa; phylum Chordata; class Actinopteri; order Cypriniformes; family Catostomidae; genus Myxocyprinus; species Myxocyprinus asiaticus. The sequence continues at coordinate 22,886,298 of NC_059393.1, forward strand.
CTTAAATTTATATGTATTATTATTAATATTTTTTAAATATAATAAAATTATGATTCTGTATTATTTATATTTATTATAATGTGTAAGATTTTTATTAATTTGTTATTGCTTTAATTATGGACATAATTTGTATGGAAGTTGTTTGGATGTAAACATTATAAAATTATGTATATGTCCATAGAAATTTAATACAAACATGCAAACAGATAAATATGTCATATACGTATTTATACCTATTTACTTTCTAGTTTATTACAAGTTTATATTCTTTTTATTCTTTCAACAAACATGCAATATTCTGTGCTTACTTATTGCGATCATCAAAGCAATGCACGTGGTTGTTAGGGCATTGAAGTGCTGTTGCTAAGGTGTTCTGAGTTTTTTTTTTAGCATGTTGCTAAATTATACAAATAAGTAAATTACATTATGACTATAGCAGTTTTAAATATTAGCAATTATTTTGAGCTAAAACGGTTTATATAAGTTGTTTATATTTATTATAATTTAATAATAATTTTTTGTAATTTACATATGCCTTATATACATATTTACATCTTTTTATTCTGCCTATAAACATGCAATAGTCTGTTTATTTGTTGCGATCTTTAGAGCAACTCACATATATGGTGGCTAAGGTATTCTGGATTGTTGCAAGGTGGTTGCTTACTGACTCTATGATATTCTAGATGCAAGTCTGAAATTTTTCTCAACCATTTTATTTATAAGGTTTGTTAAACTTCCAAACCCTAAGTATGAGAAAAACTAAAAGTGATACTTGCCTTAGCAACCACACATGCCTTGCATTTTAAATGTATCAACCATTCTACAATGGTTTTGTCAGGGACTCAATCCACACAAGTTTAGTTGTGAAACCAGGTGCAAGACAGTTTAATAAGAAATCACAGGTCAAACACAGTGAGATGAAGACATAGATGAAATGACACAGGCAAACAATACACTGGAGAATATACTCAGGTAAGCAGGTAGGTTACTGTAAGTAGACTTCTCATGGTGACAATGGAACATCAAGGTGAGGAACCAGGTAAACATAGTCCACAGTACTTTGGAGGAAGACTTAGGCAGTGAAACTGGTAACAATATAATGTTCAATAAGGGAAATCTTCAGGCCTTGAATAAACTTGGAAGGCGGGAAACCACTGCATGGGAGCAGCACAGTCAAACAGTAGTCCTAGGTGTGAAACTCGACAGTGAACTGAGGAGAAAGTGGCCTATTTAAGCAATCCTTGATGAGTGAGATGATTGAGTGCAGGTGTGGTGAATTAGAAATCGGGTGAAGAAGAGTGGAACACTGAAGGATGTTGAGAGCCCAAGGGAGGCGTGACAGGTTTCAGACTTAGAAACAGGATGGATCATACAAAGATTTGCAAAGCAGTGGTCCATCTAATACACTGTATGGAAAGGCATCTTTTATTCCATATGAAGCATAAGCCTGTATGCATATACCATACATGAAGGACAAAATAAGAAAGTCCCCCAACCTCTAGTGTGAGACACAAAGAGAATAAAAAAGCTCATGAATTTATAAAAGATTCATTTGAAATCTGTGGGGAGTGGACAGTGCGGTGTACTTGCTCAATGTTTAGAAATTCATCTAAAGCTAGTGAGCTATTAAATGGACTTTGGATTCCCCAAATACCAATGTATGCCTGCATAATTACAGAGAAAGTTCTCTACGAACCAAATACGCATTAATAGTGGATTAAAATGTGTTAAATGTTGCAGGGACCGGGCCTTTGCAATGGTGGACAGTAGTTGAGCAACAGTGTTCATCTGTCTGTCCATGTATACATGACACGATGCGTAATTGAACATTTGAAGGAAGGTACGATTTCAGACGGACTACGGAGTTTACGTAACATTTTAAAAAGGTTCATTATTGTTTTAGTCAGGCTGAAATGTAACTATTAATGTGCATGTAAACATACTGACTGTAGCTCTGTGGTGCTATCAACGCAGACGCATGCCGACTAGCCCGACAGAGCAAAATTGGGGAGTGTTGGGGAAACTAGTTTGTAGGGCTGTTCAATTCCAGACATTTTGGAAACGACTCCAAATCCGGTTCCTGGCTTCGGAATCGATGGATTGAAATCCAAGAGTCGATTCCAGACTCATCTTTTCGATTCTTTTTCGATTCCGATTGCTGTTTTTCAATTGCTCTTCTATGTAAATGTAACTGTGGTGGGGTGAGAAAGAGACTGTCAAGCCTCTGAGAGGCATTTATAGAAAATAATACTAAACATAAAATGTTCATAAATGGGGAAAATAGTGTCCAAGGGGGAAAGTATCCAAAATAAAGGGAAATCTGGCATCCTCGTGGTGAAAGGGGGCATCGTGTAGGATGGTGAGTATCCAGAGGATGATCCAGGACGTGGGCAGGGTCCGGTGGCTGCATGTGCTCTCCTCCATGGTCTGCAGCGCGACAGGCGGCGACTCGGTTGGCACCCTGTCTTCCCTGGAGTCGTGGTGAGTGTGAGGTGAAGGTGGCCCAGCATTCATGCCCATCGGCTGCAACGCGTGCGTCAATTTCCCGGCGTCACATGTAATTCGCACCAGGGGTGCAGGTCCGGCACGCATCTAACTTGGCTTGTGCACACAAGGAGATAGAAGCTGGCTTCCCGAGAAGAGGCACGCTCTGCGTTTTTGTGGCAGCACCGATGATGCTCCATCCAATTCAGGTGTGCCTCATCAACGCTGCCCCAACGAGGCTTATTAATTGTGCGCCTCTTCTCCTGCCCAACCCCTGTCATGGGCCTGGTTGATGGACGGCCCTAAGAGGGGGGCGATGATGATCAGAGGGCGGGGCCACTGGTAATGTATCCAGCTGGTACGTAATAGCTGTGCAGTGTGTAAACCTCACTCTCCTGGACTTAAGAGATGCACTAGCAACTGAGGCTAGAGGCCATGGCATTTATAGTCTCCTTATAGCGTGTCCGACTTCCATGCTGACGATCGTCAGTATGAATCCTGCTCGGGGCGGGTTGAGTAGGACCGGTGATACAAACACACACTAAATGGGCGCTTTGACCATTGCACAGTGTCTCGCTGATTTGTCAGCGTCTTCGCAGTGCCGCCTCATTTTTTTAGGCAATGTTTGAAGTTAAAAAGAACTAACATTTTTGTTTGTTCTTTTAGTGTTTTTATTGTTCTTGGTTTTGTTCTGGTTTGTAATTAATGAAAAATTACATATCTTACTGTTTTTTTTTTCATTGTGACCTTCAGAGCAATGTTGTGTGTGGTTGCTAGGGTGTTCTGGGTGGTTGCTACAGATTTGTACAGATTTGCTACAGTAATGTACAGATTTTGCTGTTTCTGAAGGAAATTGGTACTTTAATTCTCCAAATTGTTGTTATGGATCTTAACCCCATTGAGCTTTTGTGGGATCAGCTAGACTGTAAGGTGCGTGAGAAGTGCCCGACAAGACAGTCACATCTATGGCAAGTGCTACAGGAAGTGTGGGGTGAAATGTCACCTGAGTATCTGTACAAACTGACAGCTAGAATAACAAGGATCTGCAAAGCTGTCATTGCTGCACGTGGAGGATTTTTTGATGAGAACTCTTTGAAGTGGTTTAAGAAGTTCTGAACATTTTTTTTTCAAATTGTAATAGTAATTTTTCACGTTATTAATGTTCTGACTATACACTGTGATCAGTTGAATGCCACTTTGGTGAATAAAAGTACCAATTTCTTTCCATAAGAGCAAAATCTGTACATTATTCCAAACTTTTGGCCGTCAGTGTATTTTTGAGAGCGCCTTCAATAATTTTCAATTGCTCTTTTATGTAAATATATGCTGAAATTCGGTCTTTGACCGTTGCTCAGTGTCTCGCTTTTTTCATTGTCTTGCGCAGGACTTCAAAGAAATGTAGTTACAGTGGCAATATGTGTGTTAACATGATTTTAGTGTGATAAAATCACTTACTTTTCTGTGTAAAGTTACAATAAATTTGACAAATTTGATGCCATGATGGCGTAATGCCGTAAACCCTGTAATCCCACAAAAAACGAAAATTTAAACAGCTTTACAGCTCAAATAATGCACAGGTTTTAATAGAATAATTAATGTAAGTGCTTTTATAAAATTATAAGCTTCACATTTCTGATTTTAAACCCTCCAAAAATTGGCCCATCCACATTCATTGCAAATGCATGGAAACAAACAACAAGTATATTCTTACAAATTTTGCCTTCTGTGTTATATGGAAGAGAGTAAGTCATACAGGTTTGCAACAACATAATGGTAATTTATTTTTTATTTGATCACTTTAACCTGAAGGCCCCTGTGTCCTGAAGTCAGAATATTCAACCCTGAAGAACTGCATAAGAAGCACTTTACAGTGAGCGAATGGATTAGACTGGCTTATTACACCTTGAAGGTAAGACAGAGAATAAAGACAAAGAAATAGAATACATAGAGAGTGAGGCAAGGATGCACAAACACTTAAACAGGCTTTACACTTTCGAGCAAGCGTGACCTTTCCATTCTCTTTGTTTGAACGCTCTCCTTGATGACTTTCCAAGGCGTCTCTTCAAAAAGTTGTCATGCTGCAAAAGAAAAATGGGCGACATGTACGAGTTCCTGTAGAGGCCATGGTTGAGTGTTATTGACTTACGCTGTTGCAGAACTAAAGAATTCAGGTTTAATTGTACTGTGGTGTCATTTTTTTTACACTCTCACTCTTTGAGTCGTCAAGTGTATATTTCAAAGGCATCAGTCCAGACAGCTTTGTTCTTTTCAATCCAACATTTACTGTTGTTAAAGGGTTAGATCACCCAAAAATGTGTTAATTCTCTAAAATTCTTGCCGTCAGCTGCAGCTCAATCAATCAAATACATTTTAACGGACTACATTTATTACACTTTCTATTGTGTTTTATATCCTTTCTGGAGCTTGACAGGTGTTGGATTAGGGGTTAGGGTCAAGGGTTAAGGGTTAGGGGTTAGGGTTAGGTTGTATGGAAAAGAGCAGTGTAGAAATTCTTAAAAATACTCCTAATGTGTTCCACAGAAAAAATAACAGAATTCAGGTTTTATAAAGATATTTAATAATGGCTTAATTTTATATTTGGGGCAAATTATTCCTTTAAACTTTTCAGTGTCATAGCCTGAAACCATCTGTCTTTTTGAGCTAGATGTGAAAACTTCCAGCATAATCATTATTCTGACCTCAGGACTTATTCTTTATCATTCTGTTGTTCACCACAAACACAAAGCGCAAATATTAATGACATTTGACTTATTTAAATGCCCCTAAAAAGAATTCATCATTCACATTCATGCAAAGCGAAAATTCATCAAGAGTGAATTACCATTCGATGTTAGACATTATCATTTGACTGTGCCAGTGCTTGACTAAAGACTGCCCCGCAGACATATGTTTAAATGCGCATGCCGAATAATAAAATGCATCTATTTCAATGTCAACCCCAAATATAATAACATCAGCTGTCAAGGTTTCCTGCTTCAAAAATCCATTCAAAAATCGCTCAGTAGAGGAGCTTTTCTCTCATTCAACAGAGCATACGAAAACGTCAATATTTATTTCGAAGAGGGTGTACACCTGAAAAATTACTCCCGAACTCTCGGTCTGTCAGTCAAAACTGAGGCTAATGATGTTTCCGAGATCAATGGTGAGGGAAGGCAGAGACTATTTAAAGTATTTACGACACTTCTCCATTCTCGGATTCTCTTTTGAAAAACCCAAGTGAACAGATTTGTAGCTTCACAGAACTGATTTCATTTGACAATATTGAATGAGCGACTGTGCCGTCTATTTGGTAAAGTTAATTAAAGCCACATGGTTCGTAAGCTTAGGCCAGAAATGTACTTTTCACACAAACAGAGACATGAATGCAAGCCAATGCATTGCAAGCAGGCAGTGTTGGTTCAGAGGTGGCACAGATCTGGGGACGGCTATAGAATATTTGGCTGCATTGAAGGTTCCCAAGAGCACAGTGGCCTCCATAATTCTTAAATAGAAGAAGTTTGGCACAACCAGGACTCTTCCTAGAGCTGGCTGCCTGGCCAGACTGAGCAATCGGGGAGAAGGGGCTTGGTAAGAGAGGTGAACAAGAACCCGATGGTCACTCTGGTGACCTTGCAGAAGGACAACCATCACTGTCTGGTTCGAACTGACAAAGTCTACGGTAACTCAAATAACCGCTCTGTACAATTGTGGTGAGAAGAATAAAATATCAGAATGCTATTCTGAGATGCAGGTTGGCGTTGTCTTGGCAGCACGAGGGGGACCTACACAATATTAGGCAGGTGGTTTTAATGTTGTGGCTGGTCGATGTATGTATGTATGTATATATATATATATATATATACACTTTATTTATAAAACATAACATGATGCAATAAATACATTTACATTTTATTATGCTTACGAGTGGGAATTTATTAAAGCCAGATCCCGATACGGAGTAGAAAATAAAAAAGGTAGTGCTAATATCTTGCATAAGTAGCTTTACTTTTTGTAATAATGCGATGAAAAAAAAAAAAAAATCTCAATTGCGAAATAAAATGTTGCTTTGTATCTTTGTATATTAATTTGAACTTTTTATCTTGCAATTGCGTGAAATAAAGTTGAAACTGTGAGTTATAAAGTCACAATTGCAAGATAAAAAGTTAAACTTGCAAGATATACAGGTGCATCTCAATAAATTAGAATGCCGTGGAAAAGTTCATTTATTTCAGTAATTCAACTCAAATTGTGAAACTCGTGTATTAAATAAATTCAATGCACACAGACTGAAGTAGTTTAAGTCTTTGGTTCTTTTAATTGTGATGATTTTGGCTCACATTTAACAAAAACCCACCAATTCACTATCTCAAAAAATTAGAATACATCATAAGACCAATAAAAAAAACATTTTTAGTGAATTGTTGGCCTTCTGGAAAGTATGTTCATTTACTGTATATGTACTCAATACTTGGTAGGGGCTCCTTTTGCTTTAATTACTGCCTCAATTCGGCGTGGCATGGAGGTGATCAGTTTGTGGCACTGCTGAGGTGGTATGGAAGCCCAGGTTTCTTTGACAGTGGCCTTCAGCTCATCTGCATTTTTTGGTCTCTTGTTTCTCATTTTCCTCTTGACAATACCCCATAGATTCTCTATGGGGTTCAGGTCTGGTGAGTTTACTGGCCAGTCAAGCACACCAACACCATGGTCATTTAACCAACTTTTGGTGCTTTTGGCAGTGTGGGCAGGTGCCAAATCCTGCTGGAAAATGAAATCAGCATCTTTAAAAAGCTGGTCAGCAGAAGGAAGCATGAAGTGTTCCAAAATTTCTTGGTAAACGGGTGCAGTGACTTTGGTTTTCAAAAAACACAATGGACCAACACCAGCAGATGACATTGCACCCCAAATCATCACAGACTGTGGAAACTTAACACTGGACTTCAAGCAACTTGGGCCATGAGCTTCTCCACCCTTCCTCCAGACTCTAGGACCTTGGTTTCCAAATGAAATACAAAACTTGCTCTCATCTGAAAAGAGGACTTTGGAACACTGGGCAACAGTCCAGTTCTTCTTCTCCTTAGCCCAGGTAAGATGCCTCTGACGTTGTCTGTGGTTCAGGAGTGGCTTAACAAGAGGAATACAACAACTGTAGCCAAATTCCTTGACATGTCTGTGTGTGGTGGCTCTTGATGCCTTGACCCCAGCCTCAGTCCATTCCTTGTGAAGTTCACCCAAATTCTTGAATCGATTTTGCTGGGCAATCATAAGGCTGCGGTTCTCTCGGTTGGTTGTGCATCTTTTTCTTCCACACTTTTTCCTTCCACTCAACTTTCTGTTAACATGCTTGGATACAGCACTCTGTGAACAGCCAGCTTCTTTGGCAATGAATGTTTGTGGCTTACCCTCCTTGTGAAGGGTGTCAATGATTGTCTTCTGGACAACTGTCAGATCAGCAGTCTTCCCCATGATTGTGTAGCCTAGTGAACCAAACTGAGAGACCATTTTGAAGGCTCAGGAAACCTTTGCAGGTGTTTTGAGTTGATTAGCTGATTGGCATGTCACCATATTCTAATTTTTTGAGATAGTGAATTGGTGGGTTTTTGTTAAATGTGAGCCAAAATCATCACAATTAAAAGAACCAAAGACTTAAACTACTTCAGTCTGTGTGCACTGAATTTATTTAATACACGAGTTTCACAATTTGAGTTGAATTACTGAAATAAATGAACTTTTCTACGACATTCTAATTTATTGAGATGCACCTGTACTGTAGTTGCAATTGCGAGTTATAAAGCCAAAATTGCAAGATAAAAATTCACAATTTCGAGATATAAAATTGCAATTGGTAGTGCTTATTTTTTGCAATTACGCCTTTATTTCTTGTAATTATGAGATATAAAATAGCAATTGAAAGATAAAAAGACAAAATTGCGAGTTATAATGTAGAAATTGTAAAATATGAAGTCCCAATTGCAAGATATAAACTAATGATTTTGAGAAATAAACTTAAAAGTAAGAATTCTGATCAGTGGCATAGCCAAAGATGGGCCGGGGTGGGCCTGGTCCAGAACCTAGAATATTACAGATTTTTCCTTGACTTCAAATATATATTTATAAAATAGTTTAAAAAATGCATACATTCTGATTTCTGAAAGTGTGAAAGAACTGTTTGAATGCGCTGCCTTTCTGTTGTTAAGAAAAATTTGGTAAAAAAAAAATTATGTCGAAAATGTGGCCCATGCATTTTTATTGAGGCCCTCCCAAAAGTAATTTCCTGGCTACGCCCTTGATTCTGATAAAAGTCAGAATTATGTTTTTTTTTTTGTTTGTTTCTCATTCGTGGCGAAAACAATCTCTTGATCTCCATTTACAAATTAAAATGTGAAAAAATAAATAAATAATAATGATAATAATAAGATCTGATATTTTATATCTTGTTTTTAAAGGTGCAGTATGTAAGATTCAGAAACACTTGTTGTTAGTGACACCTGTGGCCGTTAAGTGAACTCCAGCCTACCTGTTGCTCGCGCTCGTGCACACACTCCATAGGGACATGAGCGAGCGAGCATCTGACAAAACAATGACGTAACGTACAAAGAGACTGAATGTGATCCACCGACATCATGCTGACAGATGAGGTAGCATAATTAAAATTACACAGTTATGATTGTTTTACTATAAACTTTGAGACTGTATATTATATTTGACTCTCAAAGTGTGGATATAGGTCTGACTATGCGAGACTGTAGTTTGAAGTAATCACTTTTCTTTGCATGATACATATGCTATCGTATAAATGCAGTCAATGTCGACGTTAGCTAACTAGCCAGCTGTATCAATAGCTGTTTATAAAATAGACTGTGCATTATAAATATGTTGACACAATTCAGTATTGATGTGATTCCATCACAACTGTCATTTTGATATATCGATGCGCTATTGTTTTATAATAATAGATTGTATATATTTTCTGTATAACCAAGTTATGTTACACTTATGAATGGAGCTTTTTGCATTATCTTGAACATTGTCTAGCATTCATTTCATGTGTTATTGTAGTTTACCTTACTGAATAATTACAGATTAACATTGACATTAACCTGACTTTAAGTATAAAGAGAAGATCGTTGAAATTATTTGAAAGTTATGACGCAAGGTAGCTTGCAATTCGCCAGCGTTAGCAGGCAAGATCAAGTTAGCTAAAATTACACAGATCAATCCTTTTGGCACTATATTTCACATGCTTAGTTATGTAAGTTTACCTGTCCAATAAGAAGAACGCCAATTCAGGGTCGGTTTTGATCACCAAAACCGAACGCAGGTCCCTCCAGGAATCAAATGCCCTGCCGATGTTCACTCTAGTTTTCTCTCGACCACGATCACATTCCCGCTTAGCCAGACAGGATTCAGTGGATAAATGTTTTTTTGTTTTTTGGTGGTGTTGTGCTGGGAGCCGGACGTTTGCCGTATTCCATCTCTAAGATAATGTTACCTAGTGTTGCAGTTTGTTGTCGCTGTTGAATAGCGGAAGAGAAGCACTGTCACATCCTTTGGATTTTCCCGGCAAAGTGACCCGCTCCCTTCGCATGAAAATCAGTCTACAGGCTTTAATAGGCATCCTAGGAAGTCCGGGAAGGGCTCATTTTTTAAGTTGCATTACAAGCCGTTCACACATTGGCAAAAAAAAAAAGGCGAATATTACATGAACATTTTTACATATTGCACCTTTAACATAAATATAACTTAATGTAGCAAGGTTTACGTAAAAAATAAAATAAAAAATAAAACATTTGCCACTGGGGTGAAATAAACCTAAGATGTATTCTCTGAAAACAAATCTAAATATTTTTCACAATTTTGCTTCTAAGGTAAATGATTATATCTTATATAAATGACACAATTTGATATTTTTACTGGAAAACAACACATATACCAATAAATACAAATATTTTTCAAGTTGCATATCGTACAATGTTTTTTTCAACTCAAGTTGGGTAACTCCTTGTTTCCGTACAGCCCATCGTTCACAAATGCTAATGACAAGGCAGTGAGTGAACAAAATGTTTTTCTTTCTAACTTTGCCAAAGTTATTTTGTCATTTCACTGACAGGCCTCTGTACCCATGGGGTTTCTCTCTCTCTCGACGGCCGATGACAGATTGCCCAAACTAAAGTCCCATGTTTCAAAAAAAACCTTAGTTTCTCCTCCATGACTCACATGTACCTGAAGTTAAAAAATAACGCTAGCTCGACTCGCGCACCCGCAGATGCAGCATTTTAATAACAGCTAATGCTCTTTCATTCATTTGTCATGTCACACCTTTTGCTAAAATGACTTGAGGCGAGACAAAAATGTAAGCACAGCATGAAAAATGAAATAATGACCAGAAAGCAGGAGGCAGAGCGGCTCCAGTGCACCCACTGGCTGACAGGTGTTTGTGGAAGTCACATCAGCATTGATGCTTATAAGACTGTCAAGCGACATGGGTGACATGATTTTCCCCAAGAGGGGATTGAGATTCGCACTTGACATTCATCCCATTTAGTTAATTTGTATTTTAATAACTATTGATGTGTTATCAACTGCCATGCCTGAATAAGGGAGTGCGTCGTAACAAAAACGTGATAGGAAACACAACTCAAGATTCACAACAGGAATAGTACTAAAATACTATTGTGATTTACTCACTAACTCTTTAACATCTTAACACATCAAAATTCTTCTAAACTAATACCTTACTATGTCTCTCATTCAATTATTGGTATAACTTCAAACATGGATGGGTGAATCTTACGAAAACTATCAAGAATGTGTCCAGGTACTTTTTCCTCCCCAAAATAAAATACAATTAATTAATTAATTAATTAAAAATAAGAAATAATATTTTAGGGCAATTAAGAGTGTTTGCATTGTGACAAAGGACATTTGTACAAAAATGTCATTACTGTAATGTGAACAATTAGTATTGTACGATATAATTAGTATATACAATATAATTAGCATTATTTTATACAATGATATAATTTAGTATACATTACAATACATTACAATTGCAGTTTAAATCTAGGCCATAACTTAAAGGGATAGTTCACCCAAAAATGAAAATTCTCTCTTCATTTACTCACCCTCATGCCATCCCAAATGTATGACTTTCTTTCTTCTGCAGAACACAAATGAAGATTTTTAGAAGAATATTTCAGCTCTGTAGGTGACCAAAACTTTAAAGATCCAAAAGCACGTAAAGACATCATAAAAGTAATTTCCATTTTTGGGTGAACTATCCCTTTAATGGAGGCTCGGGCCCACCGAAAGCAACAAAACGGCCCCAAAATTCAAACTATAAGGGCAAATAAATGCTCCCATAATGAAATCTTCAGTGTTTTATTTGTAAAATCTGACATATTTTTTATATTTAATTCAAAGTGTAGGTATACATATTATAGCATAAAACATAATGAATGAATGAATGAATTAAAGTATTTGACATTATTATATATATTTTTCGATTAGACAACAAATGCCCTCATAAAGGTACAAAAATGCCCCTAAAAAACTGCCCCTTAAATCAAAAGTTCCTTTTTGACACTGGTTTAAATAATATATCGTTATTAATTATATAACACATTTTATCAATACATACCGACTACATAAACAATGAAGAAACGTTGACAAAATTTGCTTTTAGCAAGAATATGTAAAGCAGATCTAAAGTAAACTAAAGCCTGTTGGCTATTGTTTTATCAAAAAGGACGCATGCTTTGATATGTCCCGCCCACACTTCCTGTTTCAACAGTGTGTAAACTGCACTCCTAAAGCCATTCATGAGGTCTTTAAAAGTCTGTAAATCTGGGTAGCATTTGTAAAAACCAATTGGCAGGCTGACAAAACCACATTTTTTTTTTCTACATTTTCATTTACAGCGATAGACCTCCTGTTGCAACTTTAATTAAACATTGTGAAGCTGTATAAAGCAGAACACAAGCTTTAGTTCAAAGTTACCCGAGCATGAAAGCCAGTCAGTGAGTTCTTCTAGAAACATCTTCTCAATACGGCATTAAAAACGCCTTTTTTCTTTGGTAAGGCCTTAATGTTGTTTGTTTAGAATGTGTACTTGCATGCAAAGCGATGACAGTCTTATGGGAGAAGACGTCAGTGCTTGTGAAACAACCCGTTGTCGTTTTTACCGTCTTTCAAGACCACTGAATGTTCATTTTTACATTTACTGAGGAAATATGAGTGGTGCTTGCTCATGAAAAACTCAACACAATGTTAGAGCGTTGCTATGTGGTTGCTAGGGTGTTCTGGGTGGTTTGCTGGTCTTGAACAACTGACATGTGGCCAAAACCCTTCTAAAACCAGCAACACAAATGGGCCTAGCCAGACCATCGAAACACTTCAGGCTATATTATGCTGTATTTTCGAATAAAATTTTTGCTTAAAAATTAATAAATGAGAAAAAGGAGAGACTACTGAGAAGTGTGAGTCATCTCTCCCTTGTCATCACTACTGAAACGACCCAAAAACAGCTTTTTTCCCCACCTCTTTCCATTCTGGCTGCCTGTTGAGCGTTCTTGGTGAGGAATTGTGAGCCAGTCCAGTTCAGATGTACCTGTGTCCTCAAGACAAGCTCCACTGTCAGAGCTGTACACATTTTCACTTCTCTTTTGCCACCTCTCCTTCTATAAATAATTTGTTTGTTTCCTGCTTTGCAATCCTGGCTGGCTGTCCTGAGGAAATGACACGTACAGGCCGAGATGAATAAACGTTATTAAAACGCTCTGTCTCCAACTCCTATATTCTAACAATCAACTCTTTTGTTCTTGGGCTTTTTAAACAGAACAATCTGAAATGTACTTCCTCGTCTTATAGAATCACACTACTATACCAATGATTTTTACATGGCTCGTTGTACGAACCCTAGAGGTGCTACAACAACAATTACTTTCCACCCTGTTCCTCACACAATGCTAACTTTTGACATCTAAAAATTTTTACTATAGCGCCTAACTCATTTGAATGTTTTCATTGCATTATCAACTTCATTTACAAGCTTGTTCGAGCACGATTAATTTGCACGGCAGCTCAACTGATAGAGCATTGCACTTGTGATGTAAAGGAGCGGGGTATGAGTCCCGAAGAGCACGTGAGTCGACATGTGAGACGAAAGTGTCATAGAAGCACCACAAAATGATGTGGTTGTGTTTTTCATCTTACATTTGCTTTTATGACACTATCAGTTAGGTTTAGGTTTAAGGTTTAGGGTAGGGAGGTCGGTTTTTTTAATTTGGTTGACGAGCATTAACGTTAAAATCCTCATCTGTTTGGGAGAAATTTTTACTCACTTTTAGCGCCGCACAGTGAACATTACACCTCAGAACTGCCGTGATGCGTGTAATGAACCACGAAACATAATTTTGCAAAAATGTGGCCACAGCCATGTAATTTACATGAGATCAGACTCAACAGTTTTGCATACATTGAAATATGGTGCATCGCAATGCGTCGTCCAAGTTTTGAAAGTGCAAACGTCATAAACTACAAATGAGGGTGAGTAAATGACAGAACCATTTTTGACGAACTATTCTTTTAAAAGAGACTTTAATAGCATTGCACTTTGGTAGCATTTCGATTTACCCACTTATAATGTTAGTCAAGGTTTCTTGAACCATAAAACTAATTTAGCTAACAAATGTGTTAAGGGCTGTTTAGACCAAAAGTGTCCTCCTCGCATGAAAGAACAAAACAAAACAAAAAACCAGACGCAGCGCCAGGAATCAGGTGTTTCGAGACGTGTTTTTTTACATTTACATTTTTCATTTAATTTCTAAAAACACGCCACTCCTTAAGAGGTGGAAAATAAACAGCAAGACGCAGCGCGACAGTCAAAGGTGTCCGTCGTGCGCATGTTTACACAGAAAAGCAATTGGAAAAACGCGTTTGGTGTGAGGTGCCTCTTTGTGTTAGCTTCAAATTTACGATTGCTTTGTTAGTGGATCATAAACTACTTCTATTGTCAGTTTCTTTAGTGCAATTTCAATAAATATTTTGTAAAAAGAGTTTTAGCAATTCTACGAATGTCTATTACATTGGCCCTCAGCCACCTATAAATATCGGTTTTGGTATCGACCATTGAAAATTCCTATGAGTCCACCACTCATATCAATAATATCACATCTGACTTTGAATTGAACGCAGCAGAATAACGACATTCTCTTTTAACCTTCAAGGCGACACTAATTTGGAGTTAGCTTTAAGTTTTTGGGTTAGTTACAAGCCTGTTATACATGTTACACTTCAGTATGACACCAGGTTTATCTTTGGAATCTGCACCATTAATCACAATCCTTTTTGGTCCAGGACCATCCTTCTTTTTCACCCTGGAACACAAGTCAAATGTTGAACAAAAGGCCATTCTCAGAACAGTCAGAGAGTAATGCTGTTGAAATGAATCCGTTGCGAGCCAAGAAAAGAATTCTCGGTCACTTACCTTCTCATTAATTCTTCCAAACACAGGCTTTATAATCACTTTAAGACTCGTGGGGGCCTGGGTAGCTCAGCGAGTATTGATGCTGACTACCACCCCTGGAGTCGTGAGTTCGAATCCAGGGCGTGCTGAGTGACTCCAGCCAGGTCTCCTAAGCAACCAAATTGGCCCGGTTGCTAGGGAGGGTAGAGTCACATGGGGTAACCTCCTTGTGGTCGCGATTAGTGGTTCTCGCTCTCAATGGGGCACGTGGTGAGTTGTGCGTGGATCGCGGAGAGTAGCATGAGCTTCCACATGCTGTGAGTCTCCGCAGCGTCATGCAAAACGAGCCACGTGATAAGATGCACGGATTGACGGTCTCAGAAGCGGAGGCAACTGAGACTTGTCCTCCACCACCCGGATTGAGGTGAGTAACTGCACCACCATGAGGACCTACTAAGTAGTGGGAAATGGGCATTCCAAATTGGAAGAAAAGGGGCCATTTTTTTTTTTTTTTTTAAAAGACTGACACTCGTGTCAAGAACTATTCAATATCGGTAGTATTTTTTTCCGTTACTGGGATAATCTTTGCATTTTCTGCCTTGGTTAAAGACAATAAACCAGCCTTATCATTATTCATCGGCCATCGTACATAACATTTACACATACATTTTTGCACTGTACGCTTGGATAGATGCTAAAACTTACAATATGGACATATTAACCACATCTAACACATAAATGTTTTTAGACAGCTCAAACAGTTTTAGAAGCTAAAAATATTTACAAATCCTTTCTATTATAAACATTTTTGTACAGTTACATTTTATTATTTTATAGATATGTTTATGACTCAACCCCTAAACCTAACCACTTCTCAGCAATATAAAAAGTTTAACAGGTCACAAAACCTAAATATACACAGACAATAATTTGTAGTTATTATACTATTATTTCGATAGCTTTGAGCCACTTTAATAATCATTTTAGGGTGCTTTTATGGTGCATTTTATGATAATTTTTTCCTATTCAGAAAAGTCATTTTGTGTCCTACGGTGAACAAAATAAAATATTAAAAGATTAAGCGATGATTAAATGATGACAGAAAGGTAATTCATTTTTAACATTTTCAAGTTTAGTCTTAAAAATTTTACAGTGAAAGGTTAAAGGGATACAATTCTTTTAGAAGAGTTGAATACGGCACCAAAAATCACACAGAACAGAATGAAACGTGTTAACTGCGCTAAATAAAGGTGATGGAATTGAACAATTAATAAACTGATTACAAATAAAATAAAATAAACCGATTAATTCCATTAATCCAATATAAGGATTTGTGAGCATATGATACATTTTTGCTTCCTTTTAATAAGAGAAAAATGACTAATTTTGACTTCAAAAGACTTATTCTGCCAATTTATAATAGTTAATATTTAATTCATAAAATACATTCTTAAAACAACATATAACTAATATCAATATATAATAATATTCTGCCAACTAATATAATTCATTTGCCTAACTGTAAACTATTTATGGTTTACAAGCATCATAAAATCCAACATGATCACATGGGAAGTCAGCATGTTGTTTCCGAGAGTTTCGCATTATCACTAACGAGTGCAATTCAGAGGTTGCATTTTTCCCTCTAACATAACATTTATACTTCACTAATGGTTGGGTTCAGATTTGGGGGTTCAGTTTATAAAATAAGCATTCCTCTTCATTGTATTACAGCCTGTGCAGCTGAAAACAACTCGCTTTTGGCGCCCCTCTGTGGACATTTCACCTGGAAAATGAAGCTAACACGTGCCCATATGCCCAACAACAACACTTACCGCTTTGGCCACTGGGGGCAGTGGATCACATTTCGGTAAGCACAGACCGATTTCAGCTTAAGAAAAGTCAACCTACTGTTTCCGATTTCAGTGAGAGATCAATCAAAGGTTACCAGTGTTTTACAACAGCTTCAAATATGTGTAATCCTCTCAGATTTTAGAAACATAACGATCCATTTTTTCATTAATTTTAAAAAGTTTTGGCTGCTCAAAAAGTTCAGCTGTCTTGGAATGGTAAATGCAGCAAAAATTTCTATATTTCAAATATGATTAATTACATAGACCACAAACCGACCTCACCGGGTCAGTCCAGAGTTTCGTAAATATGGCTCACAATGTTATGGGGCGAAATTGCCCTGAGATTCAACAACATTAGCGGCCTCCATTTGCTGGAGAAAACCTCCAGAACCCGCTGAAGCGACGAGGTCGTTTGTTGACATTCATAGCAGAAGCTGTGATTGAGAGCTCCAGTAATTGCCTCTGAAAGCAGTCGAACGTTTTCATCGGGAGTTAAAGCAACGGCTGAACTCGTAACTTACTCAACCATGTAAAGATCCCGGCACACTAGAAGCCTGTTACTTTAAGTTGATAATCACTTTCCCCTCTTTCATCTTTGTTATTTTGCGTTATTTAGGGAACTCCACACCACATGGGGCAAAGAAATGCAAAGCCTTCAGATGAAAAAAATAACATATTGTGAACAGACAGCATGAGTGAGGCGTTCATGCTCCACTAGACTCAATTATAATTTACTTTACAGATTCCTAAACATTAAAAGAGGCCAAACATGATGCTTATTCAGCCATAGCCATGATGGGAGAATTTGAAAGGCTTGAAGTTATTTGGCTCGGTTCTCAAGTGCCGTATTGAAAATTACAGTGAGAACTATTGAGGTAACTTTAATTAACCATTTAATAAACCATTCACCCTAAAGAAAAACCATTAAACTTTCATAAGATTACTTTATACTTACAGATAGAACTGGGTGATGTAGCTAAAATTAAATCTCTATATTTTCAGACAATATTTCTGAATATTTATGTATATTTACTCTGAAATGGCTTAAAAGGGTGATTTATTTTTTCCAATCAGAAGAACCGTCATTTCAACCAAAAAAAGTTTCATGCATGAATTAAAATACATTTAAAATGTAGTTTAAAAACTTGTTGTTGATGCAAGTGAATCATTGAATCAGTGTTTTGAATAAAAACGAACAAATTGAAGCGTACAGTTTGTTTCACGGAAATGAATCGAAATTACCAACCAATGACATTTTTGAATGTTGACCCTATTAAAACATCTCTGTCTTAACGTTGTCACACTCGTTAAGTTAGAGACAAGAAAATATCGCAAAGCATCAGAAATGTAATCGACAATTAAAAAGTGCATTAAAATCATTGCAATATTCACAATGTTGCTTAATTTTATATAGCCAGCAAAATCGCAAATATATCATGAACATGTAATACATCGACCAGCCATAGTTAAATTACCCGCACGTTTTGTGTTACATGGAAGAAGGAAAAACGTCAGAATTGGAACAACATAACAGTTTGACAAATATTTACATTTTTGAGTCTAGAACTACTAATTATACAGCCAAGCCTGTTTTACGTTAACATGAAACGACGTTCAAAACCCATTTGACCCATTTCATTGTTAACACACATGGAGAAAAAACTGATTATTCAATGAGAACAAAATGTAATGCAGGTCTTGATTTGATCCATCGGAAGTGATTAGATGGAGAAAATTGGTTTCGATATGATAGGTGGTTGAAAAATAAGATGACATTCGCTGAAAATGAAGTTGTTTCAGAAGAGTTGTTCAATTGAACAACGCACACTGAAAATTGTTCTCAATAAAACTAAGAACATAATTTAAGAAATTAACCTAAATTTTATCCCCTTTTCTCCCAATTTGGAATGCCCAATTCCCACAACTTAGTAGGTCCTCGTGGTGGTGCGGTTACTCACCTCAATCCGGGTGGCGGAAGACAAGTCTCAGTTGCCTCCGCTTCTGAGATCGTCAATCCGTGCATCTTATCACGTGACTCGTTGTGCATGACACCGCGGAAACTCACAGCATGTGGAGGCTCATGCTACTCTCCGCGATCCACGCACAACTTACCACACGCCCCACTGAGAGCGAGAACCACTAATCGTGACCACAAGGAGGTTACCCCATGTGACCCTACCCTCCCTAGCAACCGGGCCAATTTGGTTGCTTAGGAGACCTGGCTGGAGTCACTCAGCACACCCTGGATTCAAACTCGCGACTCCAGGGGTGGTAGTCAGCATCAATACTCGCTGAGCTACCCAGGCCTCCAAACAGGGTCAATTTTGATTTTATGTTGACTTACATGTAGATGCAACAAAGCTGTATTTTTCCATCTAAGTAAAAATTACAACTTGACTTTCTTGTTAGAACATGCAGTACTAGTTGTCTCAGCACTCCTACAGTAGCTACTTGAACTTTAGTCATTTTTGCACTACATTATAAGTAAAATAGTGCTATTTATACTCAGCGAAGTCTGAAAGCATTTGGATTAATGTCCCAACCTTCCCTGCAGGCATCTGGACCCATTAGCTACAATCTCACCAGACAGATCTCAAAGTAAACTCAAACATTTCTCATTGAATTTTCCCAAGATCAAATGATCTGAGCTACACTACCTAAATTAATGTTATAGCTCTACTGTCAACAACTGACTCATTTGTGTCCACATTTATTCCTCTCAATGACTTTTAGAAGAAACATCTGAGACAAAGTTGATACTTCAATGATATCCAGAAAATCTTCAAAGCTATTTTCAAAAAAACTAAAACAAGGCATTTCAATCTCATGCTACAAGTGGAAGGCAGCATTTATCGACTGTTTGATTCTGGGTAAAGATGAGCAACATCAACTGTACATACACATCAAGGTTGCGTACCTTGACACATGCTTTGAATGTTTATTTTTTGAGCGTACCTTCATTTTCCAAGAACTGCATCACATGGAAACCAGCTCTGACACTCTGTAATCCCTCTTTCATGCATAGGCAGTGTCTGCTCTCGGAGAGCCCTTGAAACGCTGCTGATATCTGCAAAAAATAAATATTCTGAAGACTATTTTTAAGTGCACTCGCAAACCTGCCCTGAGCTACTGTACATCTCAGTGCACACTTAGAATACACCATTTTCTTACTGAGAGACAGCCAAAAACATTTTAAACCCATGAATCAAAAAAACCTCTTGCATCCAGAGCAGGGTCGTTACAATGCAGTACATTTTTATGTCAAAGTACATTAAAGATAAAAAGATAAAAAATAAAGATAAAATGTTACAAAAATCTTACATACATATTGGTAATAAAATGTATTAAATTATTGGCAGTTATTACAATAATGATAGTTATTACATTATTGGCTGCTACAATGCATTTCGTTAAAACATGGAAATCAAGGTAACACTTTACAGTAAGTTTCTATGCGTTGATATGACAATGTATTAATTAAAATGAACTAACAAGAAACTATGTTTTTATAGTATTTATTAACCTTGGTTCATGTTTATCATAATCAGTGGTTCATTGTTCATGTTATTTATACTTTTAATAATAATAATATTAATAATAACTGTATTAGCATATGTAGAAATAAACATTAATGGAATATTCCGGGTTCAATACAACTCAATCGACCGCATTGGTGGCATAATGTTGATTACCACAAAAATTAATTTGGACTCGTCCCTAATCTTGGTTACAGTGCGGCACTTACAATGAAAGTGAATGGGGCCAATCCGTAAACAATAAAATACTTTTCCAAAAGTAGAGCCACAAAATATAAAATATATAAACAATATGTGTGTTAACATGATTTTAATGTGATAAAATCACTTACTAACCTTTTCTGTGTAAAGTTATACCCAGTATTATCATAACGACATAATGCTGTAAACCCTAAAACGATGGTAAAAGCGACGATTACAACAACTTTACATCTCAAATAATACACGAGTTTTGACAGAAAAAATGAATGCAAGTGCTTTTGTAAAATTATAAGCTTCACATTTCTGCCTTTAAACCCTCCAAAAATGCTAAATGCCTCACTGTAACCTTGTTTTTTTGCTTTTTTAAAGAAAAGGAGGTACATTCAACTTTGTTTGTGGTAATCAACATTATGCCATAAATGCTGTCGATTGAGCTTAACTTGTACTGTACCTGGAATATTCCTTTAACCAAGATGTTTAAATACTGCGAAAGTATTGTTCACTGTTAGTTCATGTTAATAGTTGTGTTACTAATGCTAACAATACAACCTTATCGTAAAGTGTTAACGATATTGTTGATGATGTCAACATTTCAAAAGATGGTCAAACAATATCAAAACTCAAACTGACTCACATGTGAGCTACGTATAAGCTAGTTATAATAAATTACAGCAAATTTAATTGCCAGATCTTGACCAGAGCATATTTCTGTAAGTCTGCTGGACCCTTTAGAAAAAATACCTTAAGTTACAACACAAGGATATTTATTTTTTTATAAGTTACAGAGTTCAAAAGGTTCTGCATGACAGGAATGAGCCATCAGTCCAAACGTTGATCATGCACAGACTCTAAAGTCGACTGTAAGTGTTTAATGTATTTTTTGTTGGTATTAGCATAATGTTACAGCAAGTTAAAGTTATACGGTTGCTATGGCGAAGCCATCTAAGAGACATCTACCCGTGATATGGTATGAGCATAATACATTTACATATTCTGTTAGAGTGTAAGAATGTTTCACTAGAGTATCGAGAGGACAGTAAAGTCACTTCAGTAATGGAAAGTGTATTTTAAATTAGAAAAAGATGCATGGATATTTAGTGCTATGCATTTACAGTAATTGCAATAAAACTAGTCTGTCTTAAAGGTTACTAAAGCACCATACAGCATAAATATATTTATATAGAGGCTGGATTTTAAGAAGTAGAGGCAGTAAAGACGTGTAATGTAGATTATCCTTCTGAAAAAGACTAGCTTAAACCAGCCTAAGCTGGTCTTAGCTGGTCTCCCTGCCAGGCCAAGCTGAAAAGTGCACAGAAGATCTCTAAAACCAGCAAACAAATCGGCCTAACCAGCTTGGCCAGCTTGGTATGCATTGTGTAAAGTTTGATGTCAATGACGATCGATAACGGAACCAATGATGTTTGATTTAATTGACTTCAAACCTGGTGCGACACATGTTGACGTCATTTTAATTTTTGGATAAACTTTTTAGACTAGTTTTAAAGACTAGTTTTTGGGAAGTTAAATTGATCATTTTATAAAATTTAAGTTCAGAGATTTAAATACTTTTGAATAGTTCAGTACGGTCTGAACTATGGGTCTCACGTATAAAATTTCGGAGTAAATTTGTTAGCCATTGTTGCATTCAATTCAATGGAACAAATAATTCGTAGAACCATTCTTACGAACTGTTGCATTCAATCCAATGCACTTTTTTTTCCTGTAAAATCACTTTTACATAAATAGATGCATTCATTTCAATAATAAAAAAAATATGATTGCAAAACTGTTCTTGTACATTCTTGCACTCAATTAAATGCAACAAATTGTTTGTAATAGCATTCTTGCGTAAATTGTTGCATTAAATGCAATGAAACAAGTAATTCGTTGAACCATTTTTATAGTGTTACATTCAATTCAATGTGACAAACCATTCATAAAGCTATCCTTACTATAAGTAAAGTGGCACATTTAATTCAGTTACATAAAATAAAGTGACTAATTATTCGTATGTAATGAATTAGGCCCATTCTTACGTAAATCGTTGCATTCAATTCAATGCAACACGTTTTGCGTAAAACCTTTGACGTAAATAGTTGCAATTTGTTGCATTCAATTCAGTGCAACACATTTTTCGTAAAACCTTTCACGTAAATAGTTGCAATTCGTTGCATTCAATTCAATGCAACACGTTTTTCGAAAAACCTTTCACGTAAATAGTTGCAATTCGTTGCATTCAAATCAATGCAACACATTTTTCGTAAAACCTTTCACGTAAATAGTTGCGATTCGTTGCATTCAAATCAATGCAACACATTTTTCGTAAAACCTTTCACGTAAATAGTTGCGATTCGTTGCATTCAATTCAATGCAACACATTTTTCGTAAAACCTTTCACGTGAATAGTTGCAATTCATTGCATTCAATTCAGTGCAACACATTTTTCGTAAAACATTTCACGTAAATAGTTGCGATTCGTTGCATTCAGTTCACTGCAACACGTTTTTCGTAAAACCTTTCACGTAAATAGTTGCAATTCATTGCATTCAATTCAATGCAACACATTTTTGTAAAACCTTTCCCATGAATAGTTGCAATTCGTTGCATTCAAATCAATGCAACACATTTTTCGTAAAACCTTTCATGTGAATAGTTGCAATTCGTTGCATTCAATTCAATGCAACACGTTTTTCGTAAAACCTTTCACGTGAATAGTTGCAATTCGTTGCATTCAATTCAGTGCAACACATTTTTCGTAAAACCTTTCACGTAAATAGTTGCGATTCGTTGCATTCAATTCAATGCAACACGTTTTTCGTAAAACCTTTCACGTAAATAGTTGCGATTCATTGCATTCAATTCAATGCAATAAATGTTTCGTAAAACCTTTCACGTAAATAGTTGCAATTCGTTGCATTCAAATCAATGCAACACATTTTTCGTAAAACCTTTCACGTGAATAGTTGCAATTCGTTGCATTCAATTCAATGCAACACGTTTTTCGTAAAACCTTTCACGTGAATAGTTGCAATTCGTTGCATTCAATTCAATGCAACAGGTTTTTCGTAAAACCTTTCACGTAAATAGTTGCGATTCGTTGCATTCAATTCAATGCAACACTTTTGTAAACCTTCCGTAAATAGTTGCATTCATTGCATTCAATTCAATGCAATAAATGTTTCGTAAAACCTTTCACGTAAATAGTTGCGATTCGTTGCATTCAAATCAGTGCAACACATTTTTCGTAAAACCTTTCACGTGAATAGTTGCAAATCGTTGCATTCAAATCAATACAACACATTTTTTGAAAAACCTCACGTAAATAGTTGCAATTCATTGCATTCAAATCAATGCAACACATTTTTCGTAAAACCTTTCACGTAAATAGTTGCAATTCGTTGCATTCAAATCAATGCAACACATGTTTCGTAAAACCTTTCACATGAATAGTTGCAATTCGTTGCATTCAATTCAATGCAACACTTTTTTCATAAAACCTTTCACGTAAATAGTTGCAATTCGTAAAATGTTACTTTCAATTCAGTGTGAGAAATTGTTTGTAAAATCCTTACGTAAACAACTGGATTCAATCCAATGATACACTTTAAGCAAGAATGGTTTTAAAAATGATTTCCATAGAAATTTGTTCTGCTCATGTTTCAAGAACGACTTTCACTTTCAAAATATACTTTCACAAACTGTATCGCAGAAAACGTCAGTGTTGAATGCCTTTTACAAATGCTGTTTTGTTTTAAACCACAAACAAGCGAACAAAGTAACAAACAAAATCAAAGTCAAACCTTTCCAGTGATATCAAGATTAAGAGCTATTGCTAAATCAAATCGAGTTCTAATCGATATTATACAGCTCTTTTTCATATTTACTGTGCACTCGGATAGATTTTTCTTATTTTGTCCCTTAATGATCCTTAATTCCTATTCAACATTTGTGGGGGAAAAAATAGCTGAGAAGCAAATCTCTCATCCTGTTAGCAAAGCTGTTACACTAATGCCTTGCAATCAAATGAATAAATAATTTCCAAAACAATTAGAGCTCTCTCAGACAATTTAGACATGGCTGTTTTTTATGCAGCTGCAATTATCCGAGTGCTCCTGTGTCTAAGTTATTTTCTTGAGAGCGCACCTCACCGCTGCAATGGAAGCTAAATAAAATCTAGTCAAACACAGAGGCGGCGGACAATACCTCAGGATTATGAAAAGTGGAGAGGGCGTAATTCTCTTACAGAGTGATAAAAGAGAGAAATTGTGCTATTGCTTGAGCATATTCCCTCTTTTATTTGAAATGCAAAGGTTACGATATGTTCTGGTTCTTTGTGAGAAAATTGTACAATCTTCACAACAAATGTTTATTAAATAATGCAGGGAAATATTCTCTTTTTTTTTTTCTTCTTCTTTTTTTTTTTTTTTTGGGAGATGTGGCACAGCAAATAGCACATTTCCCTGCTCATTAAACAGCATACAAAACCCTATGGTGCTTTTATGTGGTTCAAGCTGGTTTTGATGGTGGAAAAGTCTAGGCAAGACAGTTTTCAGTTGGTTTCACAATGTATTTAATTTCCCTGCTGTGGTTTTTAACTGGTTGACACCAGTTTAGCTGGTTTTTAAGCCGGGCCAAGCTGGTCTTCAGCTGGTATCACAATATATTTGATTTTAAAATAAATAAAAATAAAAGCCTCTTAAACTAGCCTAGGTAACTTGCTGGTTTTAGCTGGTTTAAGTGGTTTTCAAGCCTGGCCAAATTGGTCTTGAACTGGTCTTAACATTTATTTGGTTTCCCTGCTGATAAATGAAAAACATCTTAAACCAGCCTGTGGTTTATTGTACAGTGCTCAGTGGTTTGTGGTTTTAACTGGTTTAAGCTGGTTTAGCAGGTGTTCAACCCGGCCCGAGCTGGTCTTCAGCTGATCTCACAATGTATTTAATATCTTTGCTGAAAAAAACAAACAAACAAGAAACATTTTAAACCAGCTTAAGGTGGTTCGCTGTTCTTAGCTGGTTTATGCCATTTTAGCTGGTTTCCCATCCTGAACAGCTGATACATGCCCAAAAATCATCAAACTAGATCCACATGACCAGTCGAAACCAGTCGGGTGCTCGGTTAAGACCAGCAAACCACCTTAGTTCTGTTTAAGCTGTTTTAATCTAGCAGGATAACCATGGTTTTGACCAAAATTATGAAAAATTCACTGTCGTATCCCTGGAGTCGGCTTAAAATAGTGCAGCTGACATTGACAGTAGTTCAACAGGGCCTCCATCTGCACTGGGCTCCCACAGGACTCTTTTACCCAGCAAACTCTCCTGACTGCGGCTGGACCACTGCGCTCCATATTCAGCCGTACAGCCGCTTGACTTCCGCTCTCCTCTTCTGCTCCCACGAGGCTCCGCGACAACTGACAAATGTGCGCTCACTCTACTCAGCCTGACTGTTTCATTTGTTTTTATGCAACTCCCTCAGTCACCCTTTAAATAACTATTGAATTTAAGCTGACAGGACAAAACACCTTAAAATCAATGAAAATGAAGACAAGAGTTTTCCTGAAAATAAACCCGTTTTAAAGTAGAAGTTCACCCAAAAATGACATTTATGCCATTTTTCCTCACCCTCATGTCATTTCAAACCCATATGCTGTTTTTTTCCCCTACAGTAGAACTTTTTGAAGAATCTTTAAGCAGCTTTTTCCACACAGAGACAGTTCATACTGACCACGTCAAGCTACAAAAATGACAAAAAATACAAAATAACGCAATTAAAGTACAACTATGTAGTCCATACTAAGTCTTCTAAAGCCATTCGACAGCTTTTCGTGAGGAACAGACAGAAATTTAAGCCACTGACAATCTGCTTCTGAATCACCCTCTGCCAAAGATCACATTCGAATACAGAATTCAAAACTGAAATTTCACATTAATGTCACAAATACAACATTTTTAAATCTGGATGCGAACGACATAATCTGTATACTAGACATGCGCTTTGGGTGGACTTTATCAGTAAGTAATGACATAGATTCTGATTTTTCCTCACACAAAGCCATCATATGGCTTCAGAAGACATGGAATATAATGCACAAGTTATTTTATGAAACTTACAGTACTGTGCATAAGTCTTAGGCACATAAGATGTTTTACAAAAGCATTTGTCTTAAGATAGTTATTTATATCTTCAGCTTTAGTGTGTCAAGAGGAAATATAAATGTTAGACTCCCAAACATTCCTTTTGCAAATAGAAAAGATTAGAATAGAAGAACAGGGAGCCCTGCAACAGATGTCATGGCCCCCACAAAGCCCCCCACTGAACATTGAGTCAGTCTGGGATTACATAAAGAGACAGAAGCAACTGAGACAGACTAAATAGATAGAAGAACTGTGGTGAATTCTCCAAGAAGCTTGGAACATCCTATCTGCCAACAACCAAGAAAAGCTGTGTCCAGGTGTAACTAGGAGAATTGGGGCTGTTTTAAAGGCAAAGGTGGTCACACCAAATATTGATTTAGCTTTTTTTTATGTTTACTGGACTTGTATGACATTAAGTGATAAATGAAAACTGTTTATAGCATTATTTTTGAAGACATCCTCACTATGCAACATTTTTCACAAGTGCCTAAAACATTTGCACAGTACTGTATATACTGTGTTTTTGGTGTTTTTTGTCATTTCTGGAGCTTGAAAGATGTAGTAACCATGAACTGTCATTGCATGGAATTTTTTAATGCTAAAAATCTGAATGAGTAAATAATGGCAGAGTTTTCATTTTTGGGTGAACTGTGCCTTTAATTTACGTCCTTTACTTCCTTACGCATTACGTTTGCTCTATTTTTAATAGTTAGTTTACGCACTCATACATCAGACTTACGTCTTTGCTTATTGTGCCACACCTCGTGTATTTTCAGCTTCCTGCGGCACAAGTGTTTTTTTTTCCAAAACCGTATCAAGTTAACCTAAACAACTTTTAAAAACACATTTTGAGACCCGTGTTCTTTTCTATTCCTTCGTGCTCCGTCTCGCTGTTTTTGACCGCAAGAACACGTCTTGTGTGAACAAGCCCTCAGCATGCTGCTTTACTCATTGTGATGCAAACTGATGTGAGCTAGACTGCATGATCGCCATAAATCAATCTGTTGGCTTTCCAGTGTAGATGTTTTTCTGACTGACAGGTTCAATTTTCCTGACCTTGGCTTCCCTTTGCATGCAACAAATATAAACACAGGGCAGAACCCGAGACATGTAAATCTATCATCAGGGAAGAGCTCATTTTATTTTATTTTATTTAACAGCATTGCCTTAAAGAAGTCTTTTAAAAAAATCCATCGTTCTTGCATAGTAACTGTAGTTTTCTGTAAAGAAAACTATGACATTTGTAATAAAAAAATAGAGGCCTTAATGCATTTAGAAACTACAGCTCTTTCCAAAACCAAGTGAGATAACTTGCTATCTAGTCCCTGCTAAAAAAGAAACATCTTAAACCAGTTGATTTGGCTGGTCTACACTGGTCTCCAGCAGTGTACTTTTTTCTACATTTATATGCCAGCTCTGTACATTATGACAGTGAAAATCTGCATGCTGTGACAAATGCAAGTATTACTTTCATTTGTCCACAGAGTCTTTAATTGCTCGCCCACCTCAGGTTTATAAATATGCTGTGAGGGAGAAAACGTTCATAACTGCGACACTGTTTGAAGTGAATCACAGCAGTTTGCTGTATGAATCGCAGGTCGACAGATGTTGAAGAGGCACTTTCCACGAATTCGGTAAACTTTACAAATCCAGTGTCCCGTAACTTTTTAAACATCATTAGAAGAAAAAAATTCCATGTTTATTTAAACATATATATATATATTATAAAAACTAAAGCAGGCTATATCGAAACAGTAGATAAACATAGAGATAAAATGATCTATTTAGATAAAACTATAGATAAGACTATAGATAAATTAATTTATCTAATTTATTAAACACATAAAGTTGCATGGCTGAACTTTCATCATTAGTTAATTATTAATTATTAAAAATAATTAAAATAGTCTAAATTCAGGGGCCTGGGTAGCTCAGCGAGTACTGACATGACTACCACCCCTGAAGTCGCAAGTTCGAATCCAGGGTGTACCGAGTGACCAAATTGGTCCGGTTGCTAGGGAGGGTTGAGTCACATGGGGTAACCTCCTCATGGTCGCGATTAGTGGTTCTCGCTCTCAATGGGGCATGTGGTGAGTTGTGTGTAGATCGTGGAGAGTAGCATGAGCCTCCACCTGCTGTGAGTCTCCGCGGTGTCGTGCACAACGAGTCACGTGATAAGATGCACAGATTGACGGTCTCAGAAGCAGAGGCAACTGAGACTTGTCCTCCGCCACCCGGATTGAGGTGAGTAACTGCACCATCACGAGGACCTACTAAGTAGTGGGAATTGGGCATGCCAAATTGGCAAATTGGGACATTTTCTAAATTCAGGATAAAATCAAATAAAATAGGATTTGAGTTTGTTTAAAATACCTAAAGAGTTCTATTTAGATTTTTGGCATATATTTTTAAATGATGGTTTCCAAGGCTTGTGTTCTGAAGAGGTCATTGAAAGAGGGACAATAACTGTTGTCTTTCTCGAGCTCTAGCAGCTGTGTTGGACTGACAGATGTGCTCTGTTCTATAACCGATGGGCCACAGCTGTTTTTATGGCTTCTAATGCAACACTGGCGCTCATGTTTGTGTCGCTGTCGCTAATGAGTTCAATCATGCACAGAAATACACACATCTTCTCCAACGAAGAACAACAACAACGGTCGTCTAGGTGTGAATGCGCTAACAGATAATTGTCTCACTTTTGAATTTGAGAAAAATCACACTGAAACCTTTGTATATTGTAGAACTTTTATCACGTTCAGCATATCGCACGGATGCTCTGAAGCTCTGCTCTGCTGTAGCATTAGAAAACATTAATTTGTGGTGGGTTTTCCTTTTAATGTTTATCTTGAGTACTAGTACTAGTAGTATAGCTGCACAAAACATTGCTAATTTATAGGGATAATTCTCTCAAATTATTGTTTCCTGAGCAGGGCCAGTACTAGGATGTGATCATTGGGGGAGCGTTTTGAACGTTAGGGTGGGGAGTAGATTCTCTCTTTGTCTGACCGGGGGGGTCCCTCTTGGTCATTTCACTGTCCAATTGGGTGGACACATGTAAAGTCAAAAGGGGCATGACTTTCTTATATCAAGAAAGGGTGTTTTTATTAGTGCAAACCTAATTACAGATATTAAAAAATAGTCACAAAAATGTCACTAGTAGTAATTACATTGCTGATTTCAAGAACTAGTAAGAACTGAACTATACATATCTAGAATTCTTATCCTGCACATGATTACGAAGGCTCTGTGCTGCCGCAGCAGCTAACGCTCACGTCCATTGCAGTTTATCAGGGGTGACCTGGATATGATCTGATTTGGCGGTTAGGTACATTAAGGCCCCGGTGCGGGATGGGGCGGCATTGTCCGATCTGCCCTTGAGCTGAGGACGCAGCTACATGCTGGGTTAAGTTGTGCCCGGATCGGGCGAGTGATGGTTCCATTAAGGCTGTCAGGGACGGCAGAGAAAGAGGATGCTGGGAGGGCAGTCAATCATGGCCTGGGCCCCCATTCACTCTCAAAGGCCCCTGGTCAGACAAAATGACTGGGTAATATGGAGTGTAATCAATTTGTGGCCACCATCCGCTGGTCTGGGAGCAGGTGATGTCCGTTTCTTTGCCAAAGCTGAAAGATCACGCTCTGATGAAGGTAACGAGATTACACAATTCATCTTATCACCATCTGGTCAGTCTTTGGGCGTCCATCGTGGAGGGTACACCATATAAAACCAACAGATGGCTGATACTGTCAGCAAGGCCCTACTTTAATGCAACCAACACATTGGTTTATTGGATGTTATTGATTATTATATTCACTTTCAGAACTGTAATTGTGTATAAACCTTGCTCCTGATACATAATGATTGCCCCTTGGCATGGTTTATTCAACATAGACTCATGACAACATGCAATTATTAGTATGAGATTTATGAGAAAAATAAGTAGGAGAAATCGTAAAATGTCGTACTACTTAGCTTGTACGAAAAGGTATGACTTTTATTCCCATAAATACCAACCAATCAACAATCAGAATTTAAAATCGGTACAATACAACCATCAAATTTCAGGTAGCCTCCTATCCAATGCTTTATTTTAAGAAAGGAAACATATGCAAACAAATTTGGTAAACTCGTTCCATATGTATTTATGCAATACCCCAATGTTTTCTTTGTTCTGTGGTACACAAAAGTTATTTTCCTATCAAAATCATTGTTAGTTTTAGGTTTGTGTTAGGGGTTAAACTCAGGAAAAATCTTAATAACATTGTTCACTAATTTGTTTATTTTTCTTTATGGAAGTAGAATAAAATATATTATATAAATACATACATTATATATATATATATATATACGTAATGCGGAAAGTTCCTTTGGCTCCTACTGGGAAGTTTACCTTCCTTTCTACCAATCATAATCCACACCAAACCCATTGTGAGCGACACAACTCTGGCTCCTCACAACTAGAGAAGAATCTCCATCTCTTTTCAGTTAG
The DNA here is from genome assembly GCF_019703515.2 of Myxocyprinus asiaticus. NCBI lineage: Eukaryota > Metazoa > Chordata > Actinopteri > Cypriniformes > Catostomidae > Myxocyprinus > Myxocyprinus asiaticus. Next base: position 22,917,459 of record NC_059393.1, read on the forward strand.
CCTTTCATTTCTGTATAGGATTTTGTGAAAGCCACCCAAAGTCTCCAGGCCCCAGGTCCCCACCGAGCCCTTTCATGGTGAGATAAACAGGCAGGCATCGGATTTAATTCAAACATATAGACATGCCTGTCACCCAGGAATTGAACACTTTAAGCTGGTGTTTGACAGCGGCGTTGGCCTGGGGACCAAAAATCTCAGTTCAATCCTCAAACTCGTTTGGCTATAGCATAAAACCACTGATGCAGTATAGTGCTGCTTTAACAAACAGCTTGACAAGCTTGTCGCTGATGCCTTTTGCTGAAGTTTTGGCACAGTTTGTGTTTGTCGCGACCCAACAATGACAGGATTTGTGGAAGTCGAGCCAAAGTTTCAAGGGCAGTAGGAGCTCGTTTGTGATGTAAGGTCCTTGGGAGCAAAGATGGGCCTGAATACACAATCCATTATTTCAGACATGCGGCTCGATGCATCGACAGCATCAACCGCTCTTAAAAGCACAACCTGTGTGGACGCAATGATAGAATGGGGTCAGGATAGTCCAGGCCACCTCAAAGTTAACTAAAGAATTAGTCAAACAAGTATTAGGAGAAAACTGAGATGAAGATCTGTAGAAAACAGAATTTTTTTTTAGACAAGTCTTTGCTGTCACCCAAGGGAACCAAAGAAATGTTTGTGCAGATGTGTCAATATAAGAAACATCTGGCTCTCATCAGTAGATCTTAGCCCGCAGGTGGTCGGGAAATCTGAGCTTGTCAAAATTTTTTATTTGTGTTTGGGTTTCTTTAAAATGTTCATCTGGACAAGTATTAGTTGAAAAGCAGCACAGAGCATTGGTAAATATTAGTAGTGTCTGTTGTCGCAAGGATCGCTATTATTATAGAGTGCAACAGTCTGGTTCCGGAAGAAAATATATCCTGTTTGTTTTCTCCATGGGGTGAAATCTTTTAGTCATAACTTATAAACCTTTAAAGACAGACATCCCATTAGCTCCGAGTTTGTTCATCAGTATATGCTTCTGTTGAAGCCATCAGTCCATGTTATTTCAACTTCATATAAAAAAAAATATGTTTAATAGTGAAATTCCTGGTGAAGATCTATACTACTCATGATCCTGAAGGAAACACAGTCGACCAATAAGAGAATGGCGGCAAACAAGATGCGGTAAAAGAGCTCTGCAGCGACCGCCCACTCCCATGATGCACTGTGAATGACACAATCGAGTCGCTTTCCCTCCACTCAAACTACAATTCTTACTGTATATATTTGTATATATAGTATCTGAATATTTTGCAATATAATTAAAATATATTGTTTTATACTTATAATCAACAACATTAAATCAATATATTTTTTTTTAGTTTGCCATAGTTTTAAGTTCAATTACATCGTCCGCAATGCTTCGTGGGATTGTTTCACGTTGAAGTCAAGTCTTGAATCTTTGTCTTTTTGTACGATTTTTGACAACTTTTTTGCTTCAAATTCAAATTTGTGTTTCACCTCGGAACTGGTTACTTTGGTTCATGGCCTAGAATTCTTTTATGAAGTGCTTTAAGAAACCCCTATGGAAAACAGACAGCTGAAAAAGCAGGCAGGCAGTCACTGATGCAATAAGTTTGTAGCAACAAGGAATTTGTCTGTCCACACTAAATGTGAAACTGCTGCGCAATGCTTATTGCACAAAAAAAATAAAAATAAAAATAAAAGAAAGAAAAAAGAACGAAAGATAAATCAGTTTACATAGAATAGATTTTTCAGTTTTATTGTTTGCTGCTTTCTTGCATCACACCTGCTTAGGACTGCTTAGTGTTATGAAAAAAAACAAAACAGGTTGTTATAAGTTCATTGTTTTGACCGCCACGTTCCCCTTAAGGGTACGTTTACACGACAACGATGTACTAAAAACAGAAACGTTTTTCCTTTGCGTTTTTGAAAAGTTTCGCGTACAGACGACAACGTTGTCAAAACGATCCCCGTTCACACGGATCAGTGAAAATGACTAAAAACGCTGTATTATGCATGCCAGGCCAGTAGTTGGCAATGTCACTTTGTAAAGAAACACTACGCGCCTGCGCACATAAGCATTCTTCCACAGAGCGGTGAATACAAACAATGAAGATGGCGAAAGCATCGAGCAATTTTGTCTGGATGGACGATGAGGTTGCTTTATTACTACAATTACTTTGCTGGAGAAGCGTCAATAAACTAAAAATCTTGAGGAGCACAAACACAATCCTGTAGTCCGCCATTGTATTTTTCGTGCACATGCCTATAGACTGAACACGTAATACGCGTGCGCATGACGTCATCGTTTTCAAAACTTGCACTTTGAAATCCATTTTCAAAAGTTTGCGTTTTCAGGCCCCAAAACGTCGTTGTCGTGTAAACAAACAGCCAAAACACCTAAAAAGTTTTCAGTTTTTAGTTGAAAACGTTGTCGTGTAAACGTCCCCTAAATGTCCCCTAAAATGTGATACCATTTCTTTTTGAGACAACTATCAATAAGTTGACAGTTCCATTAGTTTAATGATCGTTCCATTAGTTTAATATCACTCATCATAAAACAGTCACTTCGGTTATAGCACTTCACACTGATGCTGCATGTTTACTTTTATTTTTTGCTTTGTCCTTGACACCCAAAAGACACTCCGATTGGACGTCTAAAAACGAATTTGCCCATCAGTTTTCCGTTTTAACATTTGTCAATTTATTGCATTGTGCCTGGTTAGGATATGTGTTATGAAAATAATTAGGACAAGCAGGTTGTTGTAAAGTTGTTAAAAATAACTATTTTGTTTGAGAGTGCTACATCATTAAGTTTACAGCTAGAACGATCGCTGTGTTAGCGTAACATCAACAGTCATCGTTGTCAGATTCTTAGGTTTTTAGTAGCCAGGGTTGAGGTGTTCGAGAAGAAGAGCAAGAGACGGAAGATGGACTTCAACAGCTTTTATTGGAGTTCATCAGATTGCACAAAGTTCTTCTTGGTGATACACAGAGATGTTTATCTGTGTCTTCGTCGTCATAGTTGTTGTTGACTTCGTCTGTTGCTTCCGTCCATCTACTGTTTAAGTGAGGATAGGTGCTTTATATATACAGGTTTATGCATGCCTTTGCAACTCTCTTCTTAGCAAATATACAAATAAGGTAAGATGCCAAGCATCCTGCTGCAGGGATGTGCAGGTTGTACTTTGGAAGCTTCCGAAATAGGAGCAGAATCCTATCTGACCCTTTTGACCCTGACCTTAAAGAGAGCAGTGCCTAGACTCTTGTCAGTAACAGATGTTTCCCCTGGAAACGTTGTGCTATTTTTTTTTTTGGGAACGCAACACCAATATATCGACACCTAGAACGATCGCTGTGTTAGCGTATTATCAACGTTCATCGTAAAATAGTTGTAAAATACTTTGTTATATCACTTCACACTGATTTCTTTACTTGTATTTATTTTTGCATTTTATTTGACAAAATTTCTTCGCAGGCAGTCAGATCGGACATCTAAAAAGAATTAGCTTTTCGGTTTTATTTTTGTTGCTTTATTGTGTCGCACCTGGTTAGGAAGCGAGTTATGAAAAAAAAAGAATACTTATGTTGTTATGGGTTTTTGTTTGGACCGTTAGATGAAAACGTTGCACTATTTTGTTTCTGAGCACAACATCAATAAGTTGACACCTAGAAAGATTAGCATTAGCTATTAGCATTAGCACGTTAGCATATCATCATCATCGTAAATAGTCACTTCAGTTATGTCACTTCACTCCATGTTTACTTTTATTGTTTGCTTTGTCCTTGACAATGTTCTTTTGCAGACAGTCAAATTGAATGTTTAAAAAAGGATTTGCCTGTCAGTCGAGATTGAACATGCGGGGGAAAAAATGCCAAAAAATGGTGTTTGACCAGTGTAGTGTTGTTGTAACGGATGGCAGAGGAAACGACTACCCGCCAGTTGTCTCACCATTTCCATAATGGACAATAAATGCAAAGGAAATATTAATATCCTCCTGACAAGAAGAATTCAGCCATTTACACCTTAAGACTTCCCGAGGGAAGGGGTGCAGTCTGAGCTATAGGCGCTGATGGATATTCAAACAGACATGCCTCCTGCCGAACGCCTGCGATTCCTTAAGCAAGGTAAACAGGGCTGATAGATTCTCCTCCCCATCAGAACCATAGAGTTCCACATATGTCTGACTGCAGGCTAAACGCGGGAGGTGTCAAGAGTGACAGGAAGCTGGTACAGAAATGGAATATGGTTTTCTCTCAACATATACCCTTAGAAGAAACTCCTTGGTACTAAATCGTGATAAATGAAATGATGAATGAATAAATACTGATTGTTCACTGGTGAAGTAAGAGCGTCAATGTTTATTCTTCTCAATAACAGTTTAAATTAGCCTGGTTTGCAGGTTTAGCTGGTTTGAGATGGTTCAGCTGGTCTCTCTGTTTGGCCAAGCTGGTGTTGAACTGGTGGTTTTGCTCTAAACCCCTCTAAAACCAGCTAGGAGGCCAGCTAAGACCAGCAAACCAGCTTAGGCTGGGTTAACCAAGCAGTATTGCAACGTTTGTTTGAAGCAATGAAATCATAACCAATTTACATCAAATGTGTACAGTATATTCCACCAGAAGTTGCATTGTAGTGTAATTGTCCTTGCACCCTGTCAAAAATCTGTGTACAGGTGATTTGACCTAACGGCGAGACCTTGGCATCACCCACTGGCACACCACCTGCTGTGATCTCTCAGTCGCCTGTCTCATGATCTGCGATGAGCTCCGTGCGCCCCTGCTCTTGACAGACATGTCAAAATGGCCTGTGGTCACCATGCGCATGTACATATGCACAAATGCATGACTGCATTTCAGTGCTTCTGGTTAGATGTAATTTCTGAAGCTTGCATTAGACTTGCATGTTTATTCTACTATTCTGCATAATTGCTTTTCTGTGCTGCTGTAAACAGAAAAATAGCCTAAGCGCATCTGAACAAATATGCTATTAAAGAAAAAACACACACAATGAGAAATGTCAATGGAGATTTCAAACATATCTACGCAGATAAACACTTAATGGCTTCAATGTTTGTGTTTACATGGTTTATGATACCATCAGGATACAATAAGCAATGCTGAAGCTATTAATGTTTTCTTTAAAAAGAGGACAGCTTGCCTAATGCGTTTTATAGTATTTGCACATAAACAAATATTTGTTCTTCAATTAAACCCAAAGGCTGCAAAATGAAAACGTACATTTTACACACATGACCCACCTAAAGCCATGGGGAAAAATAACAACTGTTTGCACAGCAGAGATGTTATTGTCACTGACAATGGCGAGTCATTCAATGAAAGGAGTGTCATTTGAGTCCACAATATTTGAAGTAGTGCACTAAACACAAAAATCTGATGATAGTAAGAATATTCTGAATATTTGTGGTGCTTCAACTATGCAGCTTTGGCCCTGTGTCTTTTAGAAAATAAGCTCCCATAAAATACACTTTTCACACTCTAGCTAGTGTATTTAATTTGTTTCCTAACAATGTCCAAAAGTGGATATACGTGAATATATACAGTATGCATATACTATATAGTCACAAAGCAAGAGACCCAAGAGCAGATTTCAGTTCACAGGATTTATTGACAATAAATTAGAACACAGCAGGGCTGGCGAAGCGCGGGGAACCCGGCACCGCCTGCAGCAAGAAGGTGGCGAGTGTGTTTGTAGATGTGTGTGTGTGTGTGTGTCGTGGTCGTGTAGAGAGCAGATCTGTGAGGAATCCTCTGTGAAGAGTGTGTTCGTAGGCGTGTATGCGTTGTGGCAGTGTAGAGAGCAGATCTGTGAGGAATCCTCCATGAGGAGTGTGTTCGTAGGCATGTATACATCGTGGTAGTAGGGAGTAGATCCGTGAGGAATCTTCTGTTGAAGAATGTGTGAGCAGAAGTGCAAGTGCAGCAGAAAACTGGAAGGTAACTGCACTCCAGACACACGGGCAGAGACAGGCAACCAATACAGATACATGAGACAGGACCAACTGAGGCAGAGAGAGCGAGGTGAGTTACTTGAACACCCAACAACAATCTAGCAAAGATCATGACACAATGAAGGGTTTAAGTAGACAGAGAATCAACAGAGAACAGGTGCTGTCAGCACGCAAATTAGTGGCATGATCAGCATTCCCAAGGAAAATCACGCATGCTGGCAGCACCTCAGACACATGAGGGAGAGAAAAACAAAACAAACAGAATCAATGAGGGTGCGGTCCAGGATGTCCCAAGCCAGGACCCAACATCTCTCCTCGGGTCCATAACTCTCCCAGTCAACTAGGTACTGAAACCCTCTGCCCCTCTGCCTGACGTCGATCAACCTTTTGACCGTATACGCTGGAGAGCCCTCAACTAGATGCAGTGGAGGCGGGACGGGTGCAGTGGGATGTAAATTGGAATGAAAAAAATAGTTTAATTTTAGAAACATGGAAAACGGGATGGATGCGTTTGAGGTAGGGAGGTAACTTGAGACAGACCACCACAGACCAATGACCTTAACGATGGGAAATGGCCCAATAAACTTGGGACCCAGCTTAAGTGAGGGGAGTTGGAGTAGAATGTCCTTGGAGGACAACCAGACCTTCTGAGCCACCCCTGGATGACAAGCAACATTGGATGAGTGGCCAACTGTAAGATGTGCGTCTGAACTGATCACGGAACAAATATCAGACTCGCTGGCATGTTGCGGGAGGAGCGGTGTTATGAAGCGCAGCCTCCACATCCCAGAATACCATGCCCACCACCAGAGTGGTGGGTAGAATGGTATCTGGTGGGATGTAGAGGTCTCGACTTCAAAAAATCGATATAACGAATCAGGTTTAACATTCTTTAAGCCCAGATGATACGAAAGAATGAAGTTGTACCTGGCGAAAAACAGTGCCCGGCGAGCCTGTCTAGAAGTAAGGTGCTTGGTGCTATGGTTGTACTCTAGGTTCTTATGATCAGTCCAAACCACGAAAGGTACCCCCGAACCCTTTAACCGGGGTTTAAAAGTTGGTCAATCGGAGACGGCTCTGACCTTGGCAGGGTCCATGCACACTCCCTCGGATGAAACGATGAACCCCAGGAACGGAACCGACTGTACATGAAAAGTGCATTTCTCCACTTTAATGAACAGCCGATTCTCTAGCAGTCGCGGAAGCACCTTCCTGACGTGCTGGACATGGTCCTGGATATTCTGAGAGAAGATCAGAATATCATCTAGATAGACAAACACAAACCGGTCAACCATGTCTCTGAGCATGTCATTCATGAGTGCCTGGTTGGCAGCTGGGACACTGACCAATCCAAAAGGCAAATATTCAAAGTGCCCCCTATGGGTGTTAAAAGCCGTCTTCCACTCATCCCCCTCCCTGATCCGGACAAAGTGATAAGCATTGCGTAAGTCCAACTTCGTAAAGACAGACACTCCCTGCAAGAGTTCGAACGCTGAAGGCATTAGCGGTAAAGGATAACGTGATGTCATTCAGCCCCCGATAATCTAATCTATGCAAGGTCTAAGCGAGCCATCCTTCTTATCCACGAAGAAGAACCCCGCCCCTGCCGGAGAAGAGGAAGGGCGGATGAGACCGGCTGCTAGAAAATCATTGATGTACCTATTCATGGCCTCCCTCTCAGGAGTAGAGAGCGAATACAGCCGTCCTCATGGAGGAGGAGTGCCAGGGAGCAAATCAATAGCAGTCATATGGGTGATGAGGAGGAAGGGTCGCAGAGCAGGACCGGTAAACACCGCCCTCAAGTCATGGTATGCCAATGGTACTCCGGATAAATCTGCCGATTCATCCTGAAATGAAACACAAGACTGGACAGGGGAGACCGCAGAGTTAAGATAGTGAGACAAACAGTATGAACTCTAAGCAAGAACAGTATTGGTTGACCAGTCTATGTGTGGGTTGTGCGTTACCAAACAAGGATGCCCCAACACTACCGGCACCGATGGAGATTGGACCAGGTAGAAGGATAACTGTTTGAATGATTACTGGAGATGAAGGTGACTGTCTTGGTGGAATGGGTGATGATGGTAAGGGGCATGCTGCTGATGGTATGGGCTTTGATAGGTTCATCCAACTGGACCACTGGAACTTGCCACTTGGAAGCCACTTCGATGTCCAGAAAGTTCCCTTCGGCTCTGGAATCCACCAATGTGGAAACAGCGTGACTGGTTGATCCGTACTGCAGTCGGGCCAGGAGAAGAGTAGTATGGGAACGCCATCATCTCCAGAGCCCGGTTAGAAGCGGAGATCTGATCCTGCTGACATCCCAGTAAAGCTCCCTGCTGAGAAAGGGTGGAATGAAGAGTGGATTCCTCCACTGGATCCATTCTGGCTAGATTGTTCTGTCAGAAAACAAGAGAGCCAAGAGCAGAGGAACAATTCACAGGATTTATTGACAATAAATTAGAACACAGCAGGGCTGGTGAAGCGTGGGGAGCCTAGCACCGCCTGCAGCAGGAAGGCGGTGTGTGTGTTTGTAGATGTGTGTGTGTCGTGGTCGTGTAGAGAACAGATCCGTGAGGAATTCTTTGTGAAGAGAGTGTTCGTAGGCGTGTATGCATTGTGGTAGTAGGGAGCAGATCTGTGAGGAATCCTCCATTGAAGAATGTGTGGGCAGAAGGACAAGCGCAGCAGGAAACTGGAAGGTAACCGCACTCCAGGAACACAGGCAACACAGGCAGAGACAGGCAACCAACAGGATCAACTGAGGCAGAGAGAGCGAGGTGAGTTACTTGAACACACAACAATAATCTAGCAAAGATCATGACACAACTAAGGGTTTAAGTAGGCAGAGAATCAAATGGAGAACAGGTGCTGTCAGCACGCTAATTAGTGGCATGATCAGCTTTCCCATGGAAACAATCAGTGTTCCCACGGAAACGCAGATCACTGGCCGGCAGTACCTGAGACACATGAGGGAGAGAGAGAAAAAAAATAATTATTAATATTTAACTCTATTAATAACTCTTTAGTAACTAATTTGTACATATCCATAGAGCCAGTTAGTTAAAAGATTGCTAAAACAATTGTATTAAAACCAAAACTTTGCTACATTCAGAATATCCCAACATTTTCCAAAATACCAAAATGTACTTTTGCAAAAGGCTGTCTCATCGAATGACATATGTTGGAGCCGGATATAGTGGTTTTTTTTTTTTTTTTTTATGCGGCAGATGTCATCATAAACTTGACAGTGGATGTCTCGGAATAGAACAGTAACTAAGAGAATGCTGACTTGTGTTGATGCTCCAATAGAACTTTGGCACCATCACTGCAGTTAAAGACACTGATTTATGAAGAGCCCAAGGGTGAGACACCCAAAAAGAAACAGGAACTAGTCAAACGCTGGTGCCCACAGTTATAGTTATCTTCTAGAAGAGCCCTACACACAGGACATGCAGACAAGCTAGCTGAGCTATTTTTACATGTTCTCGCCTTTAACTGTCAGGGAGAATGAGAGGTATTGCGCGGGTTGGAAATGACACTCATATATTTACACAGATGGCTAGGAGGATGCTACCAGCAAACCTGCTACATTTTCATAAAAAGATATTCTGGTTAAATACAGGTTAAGCTCAAGCGACAGCATTTGTAGCATAATGTGAGCTACCACAGAAAATAATTTCAACTAGTCCCTCAGTAATGAACAGTAATGCACTATATACAAATACAATAGAAGTCCACAGCAAAATACAAAAATAAACACTAAAATACATACTGTTTTTAAATTTGAACATTATTCATGTTAACATGAGGCTAGTTTAATATAATTGCTTACTGACCTTGCCTGTGTAAAGTTACTTCTAATCTTGCATCTCCTGTCATGACTACGCAACGCCTTTAAAGCTGTTAAAGCCAATAACTTTTACACAATGCACGCAATGACACCAGAAAGGGATGTAAAGTGTTTGTATCATGGTTTGCTGTGAAAGTCAACTAGGCCTACCCAAAGACAGTTTGACTGTTTAAAAATGCTGTTTAAGTTTTAATGAAACTTATTTAATGTAATTGCCAAATTCCTCTTTAATGAACCTTGGACTGGATTACTGTATTCCACTGGTATCTCGTAACGTAATGAGTATCACACATGCATACTAAAAAATCTGCTTGTTTGTAATGCAGATTTCTGCAAACGCTGCCTTAATTTTAATGATCCTCTCTACTTCCATTCAATTACACACCATTAAATATTTATAGCACTACCTCTCTTTCTCACTTTGACTTTTATAGCTAAATGTACTGTCATTGTTCAGGCTATGAAAATGGTGATATTTGGATAATTTGTCATAAAAGATTAAAGACCATTACCACTGATACCATTGATTGAAAAACAAAAAACAGACAGAACACAGAGAAATGAATTAATATAATTCATAACACATAAAGTATTTTGAAATCAGAACTTGCCTTGTTATGTATGGAGTGGTAAATACTTAAAAGAAAATAGACTTTTAAATTTTCTGAGTGGTGCTTGCCCGTGCATTATTTATTATTGTTGAACATAAGCATTTTTGTGCTTTTATCCAACAGAATCAACAAGCAATTAGGCTTATGGAATATATTTTTTCATTTGTTTTGGCTATCAAATTACAAAGATATAAGCTTAATTCCAAAAGATTTCATACTAAGAAAAAAATCAAAGAACCTTCAAGTACTTTCCAAACAAGTAAATGATGCATTGTAATATATTATTTAAGTCATAAATAGAGTTTATGAATCACAAAGTAGCCTTCTTGAAGATCAAAACTAGCCATCTGTAAGCATGTTTGGTGAGTCTTTGTGCAAGCAGATCGGGCAGACTAAAGGGGAATTTAAAACTAGAAAAGCACATGGACAATCATTGACGCCATTTTATATTAATGATAGATCATAGTTTCTCAGGATCTAATATAGCTGCTTTTCTCTTTCAATGCATTCATTCGACATGCTGAAATATGCAAAACAGCTTGAATATTCTCCTGTAACCTGCACTCGTGATGCAGTTCCATTTTCACTGCTTCCTTCAGCACATTTCATCATTTAGCACAGCATTTTGTGAAACCTTGTATCTCCGCTTTAACAATCACATTTTAGAAGAGTACCGCTTGGAAAGCTACAACTTTAATTGGCATGTTTCTAGTTTTTGCTGGCAGTTTAGAGGTGCAGTCACGACTTGCATTTGTAATTATACATTTAAGGTTTCCTACAATTGTGTAACACATGGGCTGTGTACAGAATAGCATACTTCAGAGCATTCCATGCATACAGAAATGTATATGCTATACACATTATACATACTGCAAAAATAGTACGAGTAGTATGGTGGTACGCCATCATGAACACACCCAATAAGTATGTGTGTGAACGAGAGAGAAAATTTCCCCAAGATGACACACACGGATCAGCTATCCGTCAACCCTGTTTATTGATTAGGCTTCACAGTCAATAATGAGTTTGCAGTTAAGAGTCGAGAATTTATTGCAGGCGGCCGAGCGTTCAATGATAGGCCTGTCTCTCCACGACCTCTTCGCCTGCACGGGGGCCTGCTCGCCGCCGGCCGCTAATTAACACAGAACAATGCTATCGATTTCTCATTCGCCACAAATGAAGGTGCTCTTTGCTATGTCCGCTACACTTTTAGTCACGAATAGACGTCTCTCTCTGTCTTTCTCTATTTGCTTTCATCCTCTCTGCTATGCCCTTATCTTTAGTCAGGGAAAAACATAATGCTTAAACTAGACATGCAGAGTGTTTCCACTGAAATGATTTCTTTTTACAAAAAAGTCAAAGAAGGTTCGATATGCACATGCAAATGTATTTATTTACTTTCTTAATCCATGATCCTGGTCTCATTGTGAGCGATTCATCGGTATTCGTTAATTAAAAGGTAATGCTTAATATCCTGTGCTTGAAGCAAAACCATAGTAACCACAAAATGTACCATGATTTTACTACAGTAACCATATTTTAACCATGATTTTTTTTTGTTTTTTCATAGTAAAACCATAGTAATAATACACCAAAACTATGGTGGGAAAAAATTATTTTCCAAAAAAATAAATAAAATAAAAATAAATAAAAATGCATGAATACACCAAGGTTAATTTATGGTACATGTACCATGTTTTTTTTTATTTTTCTATATTGGTTTCCACCAAAAAACATCAGTATTTGTGATATGGCATATGATAATTAATCTAAAACTATTTTAAACACAACTTTTTCTTGCATAATTATAATATAGAGAGTTTTCGAAAGTGTCTGTATACGATAATATTAAGCGTTTTCAAAAGTATCTGTATGTGGTAATAAAGTGCGTTTCGGAAAGTCTCTGTATGTGGTAAAAGAGAGTGTTTCAGAAAGTCTCTGTATGCGGTAATTGAGAGCATTTTCGTAAATCTCAAATCTCAGTATGCAGTAATAGAAAGTGTTTCGTAAAGTCTCTATGCAGTAATAGAAAGTGGTTAGGAAAGTCTTTGTAATGCGGTCACAGAAAGCGTTTCGGAAAGTCTTTATATGCGGTAATAGAGAGCGTTTTCGTAGATCTCAGTATGCAGTAATAGAAAGCTTCTCGGAAAGTCTCTGCATGCAGTAATAGAGAACATTTTCATAAATCTCAGTATGTGGTAATAGAGAACATTTTCGTAAATCTCAGTATGTGGTAATAGAGAACGTTTTCGTAAATCTCAGTATGCAGTAATAGAAAGCATCTCGGAAAGTCTCTGTATACAGTAATAGAGAACATTTTCGTCAATCTCAGTATGTGGTAATAAAAAGTGTTTTCGAAAGTCTCTGTATGCAGTAATAGAGAGCATTTTCGTAAATATCAGTATCCAGTAACAGAAAGTGTTTTCGAAAGTCTCTGTATGCAGTAATAGAGAATGTTTTCGTAAATCTCAGTATGCAGTAATAGAAAGTGATTTAGAAAGTCTCTGTATGCAGTAATAGAGAACGTTTACGTAAATCTCAGTATGCAGTAATAGAGAACGTTTTCGTAAATCTCAGTATGCAGTAATAGAGAACGTTTTCGAAAGTCTCTGTATGCAGTAATAGAGAACGTTTTCGTAAATCTCAGTATGCAGTAATAGAGAACGTTTTCGAAAGTCTCTGTATGCAGTAATAGAGAACGTTTACGTAAATCTCAGTATGCAGTAATAGAGAACGTTTTCGTAAATCTCAGTATGCAGTAATAGAGAATGTTTTCGTAAATCTCAGTATGCAGTAATAGAGAACGTTTTCGTAAATCTCAGTATGCAGTAATAGAAAGTGTTTTAAAAAGTCTCTGTATGCAGTAATAGAAAGCAATTTTGAAAGTCTCTGTATGCAGTAATAGAAAGCGTTTCGTAAAATCTCTGTATGCGGTGATAGAGAGCATCTCGGAAAGTCTCTGTATGCAGTAATAGAGAGCATTTTCGTAAAAATCAGTATCCAGTAACAGAAAGCGTTTTAGAAAGTCTCTGTATGCAGTAATAGAGAACGTTTACGTAAATCTCAGTATGCAGTAATAGAGAACGTTTTCGTAAATCTCAGTATGCAGTAATAGAGAACGTTTACGTAAATCTCAAAATGCAGTAATAGAGAACGTTTTCGTAAATCTCTGTATGCAGTAATAGAAAGCATTTTCGAAAGTCTCTGTATGCAGTAATAGAGAGCATTTTCGTAAATATCAGTATCCAGTAACAGAAAGTGTTTTCGAAAGTCTCTGTATGCAGTAATAGAGAACGTTTTCGTAAATCTCAGTATGCAGTAATAGAAAGTGATTTAGAAAGTCTCTGTATGCAGTAATAGAGAACGTTTACGTAAATCTCAGTATGCAGTAATAGAGAACGTTTTCGTAAATCTCAGTATGCAGTAATAGAGAATGTTTTCGTAAATCTCAGTATGCAGTAATAGAGAACGTTTTCGTAAATCTCAGTATGCAGTAATAGAAAGTGTTTTAAAAAGTCTCTGTATGCAGTAATAGAAAGCAATTTTGAAAGTCTCTGTATGCAGTAATAGAAAGCGTTTCGTAAAATCTCTGTATGCGGTGATAGAGAGCATCTCGGAAAGTCTCTGTATGCAGTAATAGAGAGCATTTTCGTAAAAATCAGTATCCAGTAACAGAAAGCGTTTTAGAAAGTCTCTGTATGCAGTAATAGAGAACGTTTACGTAAATCTCAGTATGCAGTAATAGAGAACGTTTTCGTAAATCTCAGTATGCAGTAATAGAGAACGTTTAAGTAAATCTCAAAATGCAGTAATAGAGAACGTTTTCGTAAATCTCTGTATGCAGTAATAGAAAGCATTTTCGAAAGTCTCTGTATGCAGTAATAGAGAGCATTTTCGTAAATATCAGTATCCAGTAACAGAAAGTGTTTTCGAAAGTCTCTGTATGCAGTAATAGAGAACGTTTTCGTAAATCTCAGTATGCAGTAATAGAAAGTGATTTAGAAAGTCTCTGTATGCAGTAATAGAGAACGTTTACGTAAATCTCAGTATGCAGTAATAGAGAACGTTTTCGTAAATCTCAGTATGCAGTAATAGAGAACGTTTTCGTAAATCTCAGTATGCAGTAATAGAAAGTATTTTAAAAAGTCTCTGTATGCAGTAATAGAAAGCAATTTTGAAAGTCTCTGTATGCAGTAATAGAAAGCGTTTCGTAAAATCTCTGTATGCGGTGATAGAGAGCATCTCGGAAAGTCTCTGTATGCAGTAATCGAGAGCATTTTCGTAAAAATCAGTATCCAGTAACAGAAAGCGTTTTCGAAAGTCTCTGTATGCAGTAATAGAGAACGTTTACGTAAATCTCAAAATGCAGTAATAGAGAACGTTTTCGTAAATCTCTGTATGCAGTAATAGAAAGCATTTTCGAAAGTCTCTGTATGCAGTAATAGAAAGCATTTTCGAAAGTCTCTGTATGCAGTAATAAAGAACGTTTTTGTAAATCTCAGTATGCAGTAATAGAGAACGTTTTCGAAAGTCTCTGTATGCAGTAATAGAAAGTGATTTTGAAAGTCTCTGTATGCAGAAATAGGAAGCGTTTCGTAAAGTCTCTGTATGCGGTAATAGAGAGTGTTTCGGAAAGTCTCTTTATGATGTAATAGAGAGCATTTTATTGCATTTAGAATTTGAATACATATTTGATATTGATTTTGCTTGGCAACCATTAACCGTGTACAACTATATTCTTTGGTGGAAAAACAAATATTATGATTGCTACTATTTAATTTATTTTATTATCTGTTGTACATTGGTGTCTTTTATCACATTGATGTTGATGCTGTTTTTGAGTCATTGTGTTACAATGATTTTACCACAGTTAAAAATCAGGTTGTGCCTTAAAACACCCATTAATCGTGGTAAAATACCAGTAACGAATTACCTTGCATGGCTTACTACTTCAATATAAAGCATAAACTGGAAATATTAGAAGGTTGCCCTTTTCTTTCTCATGATTTAATGGAATTAATTAAGACCCTGGTGAATACTGTTTCGCCCACTAATGTTCCTACATCCGCTGTTAGTCACTACAGTTATTCTATTGTGATAATGTGCTTTGTTTAAACTCCTACAGGAAATTAAATAATGCATAATGCTTCAAGGGGAGCTTACAGGAGAAACTCATGGCTATGGAGGGATGGACAGACAGATAGATATTGCATTAACTTCAGAGGGAAAATAAGTGAGTATGTGAAAGTTGTGTTGTGGCAGGTGTGTTTTTTCAGGAATGATGCAAGAACGCTTGTCTCAACTGTAACCTGAACAAACGAATAAACCCCAAACATGATAGTTTTGATTTGAAGGGGTGAGAAAAATCTCTGAGACCTTAGAAGAACTGTGACAAGATGAACACACAAATCCTTTCAAATGCAAGAGGAGAAAAGAAACAACAGGGAGTTGAAGGAAAGGAGGGAGAAATAGGACGTACCACTCCGAGAGGAAGTGAAAAAAGTCTCGGAAGTGTAATTGAGACCCTGTGGAGTTGATAAGAGTTCATCTGCTGAGGTAAAGCCAACTCATCAAGAGTTCACAAACACTAGCAATTGAACTGCCCATGAATTAATAAACTACCAGTGAGAGTGATAGACGCACAGTGAAAGACAATTGCTGTATTTAAAATTACATTAACACACAGAAAACTGACTACTACAGCATAATAATAACTAGATAGGTAAAGTTTGTCAAGACAAACTTTGATGTTAGCTTGAGAAATCCTTGTCTGAAAGTTTAAAGTAGTTCTAAAAGAAGTTTGATGGTTATACAGACATTACAGTCATTACTATGTCAATCCAACATATTAATATACCTTATGCAACCCTACTAATTCAATAAAAAGAATTAGACTTCCCAATTCTTTACACTGTACATAAGAGAGAGTGGAAATTCTAAGATGGCGCATTTCACATTTACGGGTTTGGAATGCAGTATACTGTATATGCAGCTAACGCCAGATTATTAAAAATGTTGCCTGATCATATGTATTTAATTTGAGAACTATTAGGCTATGACCAGATTTTCTAGAACAGTGAATAAAAGACCCCAGTATGCTCCAAAACAATCCACAATTCCTGGCTCCGGACCAACAGCTCCTGTCTTGAAGGCCGCAAAAAAAAAAAAGATTCAAGGACACAGATGTCCACTACGTCCACAGTGTTTGCATATGGACACCCGGTCGACTGTCCCGCCATCACTGGTTATGTCACATCGCAGAGGGTTAAAATAACATCATTAGCATCAGAACTGGCTCTCTTGAATCCTGGTGCCTGACAAGAGTTCTTCCTCTCAAGTGTTGATACAAAGAAAAGTGTTTACTCGACCAAAACAAAGACCAGATATCGTCTTGTGTGTTTGTACTGACAGGTCTCTCATTGTGCCCTTGGTAATGTTCACATAGCAAATCAAATTGTGTACACAGTATGTGCACTAAGAAAATATGGAAAGGAGGATTCCTTTAAGATTCTACTGGTGATGCTTCATTAGAATGGTTGCTAAGTGGTTGCTAAGGTGTTCTGGGTGGTTGCTCGAGTGATGCTTAGCGGTTGCTAAAATGTTCTGAGTGGTTGCTACTAGTGGTTACCAGGGTGTTCTAGGTGTTTGCTAGACAGTTGATATGTAGTTGCTAGGGTGTTCTAAGTGGTTGTTGGGCAGTTGCCAGGGCGTTCTGAGTGGTTGCTAGGTGGTTGCTGGGCAGTTACAAGGGTGTTCTAAGTAGTTGATAGGCGGTTGCTGGGCAGTTGCCAGAGTGTTCTGAGTGGTTGCAAGGCGTTTGCTTGGTATTCGCCAGGGTGTTCTAAATTATTGCTAGGCTGTTGCTGGGCAGTTGCCAAGGTGTTCTGAGTGGTTGCTATACAGTTATTGGTGTTTTTTTAGGGTGTTCTGAGTGGTTACTAGGCAGTTGCTGGGCAGTTGCCAAGGTGTTCTAAATGGTTGCGAGGCATTTCTTGGGCTGTTGCCAGGGTGTTCTAAGTAGTTGCTAGGCAGTTGCTGGGCAGTTGCGAGAGTGTTCTGAGTGGTTGCTAGGAGGTTGCTGGGCAGTTGCCAGGGTGTTCTGAGGAGTTGCTAGGCAGTTGCCGGGCAGTTGCCAGGGTGTTCTGAGGGGTTGCTAGGCAGTTGCTGGGCAGTTGCAAGGGTGTTCTGAGTGGTTGCTAGGCGGTTGATGGGCAGTTGCCAGGGTGTTCTGAGTGGTTGCTAGGCGGTTGATGGGCAGTTGCCAAGGTGTTCTGGGTGTTTGCTAGACAGTTGATTGGTGTTTGTTAGGGTGTTCTGAGTGGTTGTTAGGCACTTGCTGGGCAGTTGCCGGGGTAGTCTAAATGTTGCTTGGAATTTCTAGGTCTGTTGTCAGGGTATTCTGGGTGTTTACTATGCAGTTGACATGTGGTTGTAAGGGTGTTCTAGGGGGATGCTAGGCGGTTGCTGGGCCTGCAGTGGTTGTTAGCCAGACAGACAGATAGCTAGATAGACATGTTTCTGTCTGTCAATTTAATGTTGTATTCTACTGTATAATGCTGAACAAGATACAAATTTGAGTGTATGAAATAAATATACATCTTTTTTATTTTTTATTTATCTAGGTTAAACAGGGAGGGATGTGAGCACGTCTACTACGTGAAACAGACTGCTCTGTGTGCTCTGTATCTGTATCTATGTGCACCCTTGATTATAGTCTAAATTACCATTTCAAAATCTGCAAAATTCTGACACATTTGAGTCAAAATAAGCCTTTTTCCTGCGAAACACAGACCAGACTGTGTAGAAAACATCGAAAACATAAAGTTTAGCTATCATTAATGCATTTATCTGACTGGGTGGAAAACATAAACACTAATATTAAACTACTTCCACACCACACACCTCCAGTCAAAGTATATCTGATTGCTGAAGTAAAAACTAACCAAGGCCAAGCACAGAATACTGAACATATGATACATGCAATCAACATTAAACTAAAAATACTACAGATACATATGGTAAAGTTGGTGTTGGACTCATGCTTGCTGATGCGAATGTCTGCGCACCATGCTAGGATCCTGCTATGCAGTTACAAAGATTTTCTAATACATTACATTAATACATATTTATAATTACACTTTTTTCCACAGTAAAATGTAATATTCACAGCATAAAAGAATACAACTACTTTCTACAAGTTCTGAAGGCCCCTAATGGTTTGAATCATTGTTGCTGGTTTGTGCCGAAGACCCTGAGGGGCTTTTTTGTAGCGTTTGTCATTCCAGTCTCACATACAATTCCATCAAAAAAATTCCTCTGAAACCCCTTGAATCTGACATTAAAAGCCGCTTTTTTGATCTGCTCAAAAAAAGAAGAAAAAAAAAGATGAACAGCGAGCCTTGTTAATGTATTCATATCTCCCATGTGAGTTCATTATTTTCTCGTTCCTCTCTTTGGTTAGCTGCGACCCAAGGTCACAGAAGAGTAGATGCAGGGTTAAAAAGGCAAAATATAATTTGAGATCTAGCAAGTCAAAGACAAATACGCTGTCATCAGAATAAACCTCCAACCACTTCCCAAACCTCACATGCAGAGGTGTCAAATCCAACATTTAGCTGTCACTATCAACACCAGATGTGGCAAGAAACATTAGCGTCCTAATTTAAAGACAAAAAAATATTGTTCTCAACAAGATAGATGACAAGGTGCTAGTTGGTTTGAATTTCCAAACTCTGTGGCCCTGTTCCATACCTAGAGAGCTTCCTATGTAGACAGCATATTAAGGCACATAATTAATAAGAACGCAATTCGTATAGCACGTAATTGGCCACTTGTGAGGTTTCATTTCAGTTAAGATGCTGCCTTAGAAGGCAGCTGCCGATGTAGGCAGTAGACAGCAAGGCAGCTCACTTTGTTTCAAAACACATCCAAAGTTTTCAAAAGTAGGCAGGCAGTCCTCTTTTAAATGAGGACATTTCAGTTATAAGTCTTGCCAATTCGTCAGGTTGCTGCTGTCCTTTTGAATAATTGAATAATCATGCCTGATTTGTCAAACATTTGGCTAGCTCCGCTCTCGCTAAAGTGGCATGCTTGGAAAATGGTAAAAGGCGCTCATTATGAGGCGGGATTTGCTGCCATCACTCATATGTTGTTCTAAGCATCCGCAACCAATCAGACGCCACTCCAATCAACGCAGCTCATTATCATGACATTGTGCACAATTCATTAAGATCATCATCAAAATGCAGATGCTAATGAGAACAATGACTAAAAATTCATCATTGGTTTGTAGAACCCTCTAAACAATCATGAATTTTTGAAAATCGTGTGGTTTGTCAACAACATTATTAAATCTGAAATCTCGTTAAACAGCTTGACGTACGTAAATTGAAACAGTCCGCACGTACGTGCACACATAGTAGCTCTACCACTTTTCGAATGCCAAAACAAACACTATAGGATAGGTGTGGAATCGTGTCCGTTTGGTTCATTTGGATGGTTTGAAAGTGGCTTAATCATGAACTCATGTATAGTATGTAATTGGTATGAACACAATCTATACTAAACTGAGGAAGTGAACTGCTATTGATGATGTACAATTTGCAACTCTGTATTCTCCAGTTAACACTAACTACAGTAAAACACTTTTCTCAAAGCTGATTGTTTCTGATTAAATTGCCTTCGTAGAGCATGATTGGGGAAGCTACTTGAAATATTAGCTTCTTGAGCAACAAGCTACTCATAGATACACTAATAGTCAAGCTACTTGAAAAAGTAGAACACTACAAGCTAATAAACAAAAATTGGCTGATTACATTGAAGCTATTTAAAGAATAAAATATTTATAACAATCATATTATTTAATAATTCAACAATCAGTTCTAATGGCATAATCCAATATCAACTAATAAATATATATTTAATCAGGGTGACTTGGCATTGCTGCGTTTGCAATACAATGTGACAATTGTAGCGTATTGTCTTGCTACAGTGCTACTACAATGCTAAAATGTAGCTCGTTACTGGAAAAGCTAGACTATTGTGAAATTAACTGAGGTACTGTCACGCTACTGAAAAATGTGGCGTTAGCGTCGCTACTTTTAGTTACATTGTCGGAGTGTAGTTCCTATTCTTCGCAATGGATCCGCGGCAGACTGTTTTAAAAACTGTGGAAAGTTTTAAACAATCAAATTTTACAGCAGGGTTTCTGCAGGTGTGAAAAAAGTCTTAAGTCTAAAATTGCCCTTTTGCAAATTAAGGCCTTAAAAAGGTCTTAAATTGGAGCAACAAGTCTTAAATTCATAAGGTCATGGTATTAAATGTTGCACAAGGGATTGGTTTCTCGTTGCGTTTAAGCCGTTTTAAAGTGAAGAGTAATTTCTGGGCATGAATAACCCCCATAACAAATTTGTGGTCTCTAGGACACACTCTATAGTGCTACCACCAGTTAAAAAATTTACTTTTCTTTTTTTTTGTACGTATCTTTTGAACCATTTTTCCTAGAAACAAAATTATTTTTGCATGTAAAAAAAAACTCCTGATGATACAAATGGGTCGTTTAAATTAAAACTCCGCCCATTACAATGGCCGCCATCTTTGATTATGACGTTTATCGTTTATTCGCTACTATTCATTCAAACTTTGCCCAGTTTGCCTAAACAATGGCTCAAAATAATCTCCAGACTGAGCCACACAGAATAGTACTGAATTTAGATTTTTGAACAGGAAGTGAGGCTATATCTTGACAACGGTATTGAAACAAAACTTAGTATGTTTCTTCAGGACCATGATCTGAGGATACATGTAAAGCTTGGTGACAGTGCCACATATGGGTCAAGTAATGTGAAAAATGGCTATTTGTGCCCGTAACTTTTGAACCGGATGTCCTAAAATCATGAGTTTGGATCTATGGATTCCTTGGGTCATGATACCCATTTCAAGAATACCCATATCAGCCATATATAATTTTTCCCATATCAGCCATACAGCCATATAAATGTATTTTTATAGAATTTGTTTTAATGCATTTTCAGATTTATAAGAAATTTGGTATTCATTATTAGGTGGGTTTCCATCCAGAAATTGTTTATGCACATTTTGAAACTGCGCAAAATCCTTAATGGAAATGCTTGATATGCAAATAAACTTTCTAAATTCGCTTACAATTTTAATGCGCTAGGAGGAGGTGGATTTTGTAGAGTTTTGCATTAGTTAAAATGTGCATTAAGGTGATGGAAACGGTTTATTCGAAAAACGATAACGTGTTTTGACCATTCGTACATGTGTTATGAGTGTGCAATAGCTTGATGTGACTAGCGCACCATGTCCGACCTTGGCACACAACTCTTTGAACATAGCGCTTGTCATTCGGAAGTGTTTAACCCACAGCTGGTCGATAAAGTGGGTCCTCACAATCCGCCAGAACAGTTCTGAGAGCGGGCACTCCTAGGTATGCGGAAACTGGCAGTGTGTGGGCATCACAGCTATTTCAGCCCACATTATAACAGATATTACACTTACTCTGCGGTGTCTCGTGGATGCATTTAATAAAATGAGATACTTGCTCCAATCTTGCAAATAAAACTGTCCCCAAAGCAGGGAGAGGTAATTCAGCTGCTCCATCATGACGAGGCGGCTCCATCATTATAATGCGCATTACATAGTGGATGGAAATGTGAAACAATTCGTATTTTCTTAAGTCTAATTTTTAGAAATGCGCTTAAAAAATGCAAAACATTTTGGATGGAAACCTAGCAATTGTCCTGAACATACCTAAGCAGTTTGGAGACAGTGCCACCTATAGTTCAAAAGATAGTCCACACTTGTGTGCTGACTCCAACCTTGGCATGTCTCTTTGCCATTCGTGAATCATGTCAGCTGAGTGGCACAGTGTGTACATAAATGTATATATTATTAGCTAATCAAGAACAATGGATTTAGATTGCAGAATCATAGGGAGGTCCTTATAATAAAAGAAAAGAAAATCATATGTGCTCCTTTCGTCGAGCTTCTAGATTTAATGACCAAAATGTATTTGAATAAATTCTTGTTTTTACATGTTTTGTGGTGATCAGTTATATTTTATTTCAGAGCACTGGGGTATATTTGTGGGTGTTGTTTAAACACTATTCAAGTGAAACAGCAGTGCCGTAGAGAAATATTGCTGATACAATGGGTCTGATTAGAAGGTAAATGTTATTTCCACATTCTGGTGGTTAGGGGAGAGGAATTCAAGCCTCATCATTTTACTTTTTGTCAAATATATTAAAAAGTAAAGGGGATCTGTTAAGTTGCATTTTAAACTTTGAAGTGTTATTACTGTATACAGTATATGTGATGTTCTTGTGCTCCCTAGGCATTTACATTTAGAGAACGATGCAATAACATTGTGTTCTCTTGAATTTATTAATTTAGTTGGCCTTAAAAAAGTCTTACATTTAGCTTCATAAAACCTGCAGAAACCCTGTACAGTTTATTGCCTTATATTGCTAGCTTACCAAGACCCAAAAATCTATGCTTACTGTATATAGGGTGTAATAGCTCATGTTTGTGCATTAATGCTAATGCTAATTGTAATGTTTTAATCTGTGAATCGGATGCAAATCTCTAATAACAAGGGGCTAACATTTTTCAAATCCAATCATGTTCTGTCACCCAGCATTATTTAATGCCCCATTTTTCCCATGCAAAACCTTCTTGTGTGACATGCGCATGTATTAAGCATACGTTCTGTTTGTGCTTGTGCATGTGCATGCATTAATGTGCACTGAGGTTGGCGAGAGCTGTAAATATGAATGTGTGTGTGTGTGTGTGTGTGTGTGTGTTGAAGTCTACCCTCCAGACAAATGCCACGGTTGAAAAATGGAAGCTTGTGCCACGGTGCTTCATGCTAGCTGTCTTATTAGCATACAGGAAAGGTGATGTAAAGTGACGCCGTCCCCTGTGGTGTAAATATTTTAATTCGTAATGAGCTTGCTGTTGGATGGGGCTCTGCTTTATTTATTCCGCCGCATGGCATAAAGCCGCCGCTACAGCCTGTCCTGCATCCTCATTAGCCTCACAGCTTATCTGTATGTATAAAACAGCTTTCATATATAAACCGTAAGAATGGTAGATTCTCTTTTTTAAAGCTGGTCGTTAAGATTGCCATAAAAAGATGCTAAAAATTTTAATAGTGTTCGGAAATCATTAACTAAAACTAGCAAAGCTAGTAACTTAACTTGATAGTTCACCCAAAAATGACAATCCTGTTGTCATTTACTCACACTTATGTTGTATAACTTTTTCTTCTATGTAGCATGAAAAGATATTGTTTGGCAAAATGTTAAGGACTGATACCACTCCTTGCATCTCCTTTTGTGTTCTACAGATGAAAGAACATCTTATGGGTAGTTCATACGAATTTGCTAAAATTAAAAAGAAATAGCACATTATCCATTGATTAGGCTGTTGATTTCAGAACAGACACAAGGGAGAGCTAACGCTTCTCTTAACTGGTCCACTAGTTAACTGGTTAACTGGACACTGTTTAAGGCCAATGCCTTTTTTGTTTTTAAATGGTCAAATATTGGCCAGTTTTTTTGGCCTAGCTCATGTAGCAGTCTATTGCTACAAAATAAATAAATAAATGGGCCTATGCTCAAACCACTTTACACTTTCAGACTAGCGGCTAATTGAATTAGACTGCATCAATGTGTTAACAAGAGAGAGTTAAGGCGTCTGGTAATCAGTTAGTGGACATGGTAATCACAGTAATTTTTTGGCCTGGCCAAAATTTCATCTTATTGCTACAAAAAAAAAAAAAAAAACAAAAAAAAAAAAAAAAAGAAATCTGGGCACATATTCAAACCTCTCTGAACTTTCACATTCACAACTAATTGAATTAGACAGCAGCAATGTGTTAGCATGAACAGAACGGGGACGTTAATACGACAATATCCAGACATAAACGGCAAGGAACCCACCCAGGTTTTTTGTCACAGTCAGCTCTTGATGACAAACACCTGCGTGCCTCACGTTTGATATCTCTTATGTCACCAACAGCGCAAACCCTTGCTCAAAGCCTGGCAACCCTTTCTGACTTGGAGGACAGGCATTAGAACGTCATGTTCAGACTGCCTGAAGGGTTCGCACAGTGCTTTCCACCCCGTTTGCAATAAAATTTATGCCTTCACGGATCTCGTTTGTATAAACCCCATCCATTTGTGTAGCCTCGCATCACTGTCAACATGAAACTCTAAACTGGAACACAGACAAGTCAGGCTACATTTTAAGGGTTAGTTTGCCTAAAAATAAATATTCTATATATAAATACCTCCAAATTATGTTTTGAGTGATCCAATCACAATGTGTCTTCCGATTCTGTTCCGATTACTGAAAATGCACGCTAATGTTAGGTTTAAAGTGGGGGGCCTAAGCCTCTACATCTCCACGTGGCATTGGATCGACCTTCCAGAGTGCCTTGTTTGAAAATACATATTCCTTACTTATTAGCTTTACAACCACATCACCGATCAGACAAATGATGTCAGGGGCGTCTGGCACCGCAAGTCTAAAACTAATGTTCCTTGTCGCGACAGTGCATTAGCACTGAGGCGATTCCTGCAGTTGGTGTCGGGCCCAGACAACCTCACTGTTGGCTGGGTGTAACGCTTTGGCTGTCTGCTCGCTTAAACCCAATATCATGGTGCTTGTGTTAATGGAAGGATGCACGCCTTTTGCTTTGATTAAGATGTCACTGTCAGTCGCTTTGTGAAGTATGCAATTTATGCCCCCTCTCCTCTGTCGGTCTGTTATTGCACCCTCTTGACCAGGGCATTTAACGCAAATAGAAAGGAAACAGGTGGGTCTAGGATAAATAAAAGGGAGGGGATTTTACTAGCGACAAATGAAGATGACAAAGAACGATACTGTCTGTTATTCTTTGGAGAGCGTATTGACTTTTTGCCACACTGCAGCCCTTGCCTGGATTACATAATTACTAATCAATAATAATTAATTATTTGAGAGAAAATAATGGTAAAACTCCAAAAGGGTGTTCTCTAAATCATTTTTTCTCTGCATAATGCAATGAGACTGATCGTTTTCATCATTTTCTTTTCAAATATTTTGTCTTGAGGCCCTTGCAGTGTAATTTCATCTAATTAAAGATAAGGAGGTGCGTGAGCTATTTCTCCTCGCGAAATGATAAGTCAGTGCCACAGATAACCTGAGGAATTGTTGTTTACCTCTCCACATGGCTTTGTGTGGAAAAAAAGAAAATGGAGGATTAACAATCTAGCTCATAGGGTAAAACACAAAAGAGTTTAATCCTTTTATTATCACATTTGAAATGCCAACAGAAAAAAAACAGCAACTCATTACATTGTTCAAATGTACATTTGCCTAAATAGTCATCAAAAAAGCTGCTGTCCACACGACATCAAGTTGTCATGGGCTTGTCATCAAAACAGAGGTTTGTTATTGAGATTTGGAGAAGATCTTTGGCAACAGACAGCTGGTGATTAAACCACATTACAATTTGCATGGTTCACACTGCCATGTAATTATAAATATGATCCATGTCACTCGCTGGTAATTGATGCCTCTTGGCCGACTCTTCAGGCCCTCGAATGAGCTACAGGTTTCTGGGTGTCATAATAGGTTTTCTGTGGTCATTTCTTACAGTTTTATATCTTTTCCTGTTTGCAAACTACTCAAAACATGCTAGCTAAGTTATCAACTATACAGAAATAAAAATAAAAATAAAATAGCTAAGCTAAACTGAAAGCTAACTTTCAGTAAAGTGGCTTTAGTTACACTATGCATGACATGGAAAAAATAGCATGTAAATTTAAGCAACTTCATATTTTTTCTTATGCATATGAAATAATCACAAGCTACTCCAAAAATGTGGTTAGCTGTGCTAACAACCCCTCCACAGAAAAATGAGCTAAGCTAAACTGAAAGCTAACTTTTGCCAAAAGTAGTTCTTGTTACACTACATGCTACATGGAAAAAAGGCTTGGAAAATTTAAGCTACTTCACGTTTTTTTTTTTTTTTTTTTTTACTTATATCTATGAATTAATCACAAGCTATTCAAGAAATGTGGCTAGCTAAGCTAACAACCCCTATAAAGAAAAATGTGCTATGCTAAACAAAACTAACTTTTACTAAAAGTGGCTAACAGGCCTACACTACATGCTACATGGAAAAATAACGTGCTAAATTAAGCTACTTCATATATTTTATTTCTTATATGTATGAAATATTCATAAGATCCTGATAAATTTGGCTAGCTAAGCTAACAACCCCTCCAAAGGAAAATGAACTAAGCTAAACGGAAAGCCAACTTTTACCAAAAGTGACTATAATTACATTACATGCTACGTGGAAAAAATAGCTTGCTAAATTTAAGCTACTTATACAATAATCACAAGCTACTCAAAAAATTGGGCTAGCTAAGCTAACAACCCCTCCAAAGAAAAATTAGATAAGCTAAAAGCTAACTTTTACCAAAAGAGGCTATAGTTACATCAGCACATGTACGTCTCCGAGATGTTTGTTTTAGATTTTTTCATCTGGAAAGCATCACATTTTAATAAACATCTCCTGAACATCTTACAAAGATCAGATTTACAAACATTCAAAAACGTTTCAAAGACATCTGCTGAACGTCTTATTGACACCCGAGAGGAAACGTCTTGTAGATGTATTGCAGATGAGCAAACAACCTAAAAATATTTCTTCCAGATGTAAATGCAGACATCAAATAGATGTCTGGGTGATGTACGTGTGCTATCAGGGACAATACATGCTACACGGAAAAAATTGCTTGCTAAATTTAAGCTACTTCATATTCTTTCTTATACATATTAAATAATCTCAAGATACTCAAAAAATGTGGATAGCTAAGCTACAACACCTCCACAGATAAATTAGCTCAACTAAACTAAAAGCTAATTTTACCAATAGTGGCTATAGTTACATTACACTCTACATGGAAAAACTAGCTTGCTAAATTTAAACTACTTCATATTTTTTCTACTTGAACAAAATGTGGCTAGCTAAGCTAAACTGAAAGCTAACTTTTAGAGAAAGTGGCTACACTGCAAAAACATTTACTTCAGTGTTTTTTTGTTTTGATTTTATTGTTTATCAGTAAAAACATCTAAATTTACTTGGGAAGCAAAATGACGATAATGCGATAGGAAAAGGGAAAACAAATTGATTTTTCAAGTTAAAAGATAATATTAAAAATGTTAAAGACATGTAATGATCCAAAACTAAAAAATAATCTCCAAAAGAGTCAACTCAAAAGAGTGAGACATTTGCAACATCGCTAGTTCTGATTTTAAACAGCTGACAGAAGATATCGAACACATGACTTTATTGCTGAAATATTATCAGGAAATATGGAAGACTGTAGCATTTGTCAAAGCTACCCTGCTCCATAGTAAAATATATTTGTTACCGAAAAGATACATGGCTTAAAACTAGAACCTTTCTACTGAGAAATCTAGCTAAACTAATAACTTTGCTTTTTGTAGCAATGCTGCTAGCCAAAACCCAGGAATAAACAAATATTAACAGTGGGGTGACAAGAAATAGGAGATAACAGGCCTGGTCAAAGTGATTTGCTTATTCATAACTGCTGGAAACAGCTTGAAAACACCAGTGCTTTTCCTCAAAGGTCTAAAATGTCAATTTGTTGGGTGTACAATGTAAAGATCAGTGGCGTTCCACATCTAAATGGCCTCATCCGAGTGCATAACGCCTACACGGTGTAGCTGTAGCCTAATTGTAAGTGGAAAGACATTTCGACTGTAAGTCACGACTGACTCCACACATAATCAACTGAGTGATATCCATCACAGAGTCCATTCATTCATTTTCATAATAACGTGTGCTAGAATTAGCCTGCGGGCCCGTCTAATTAGTTCTCTATCAGTAGCTGAACACAAATGAACCATGGGATGATTTTTAAAACAGAAGAACTCAAAGCCAGTCCGTCGCTGGAGGTGGAGGGCTTTTCGTGGAGGGGCGTTTGGGAAATAAAGTGTTTTGGAGTGCTGTGGCGACACCTGTCTCTCTTTTCCCGAGCTTCTCCACGGATTAAGGTGACGTTATTGCTGTGCAACCAAACTGCCATGGAGTTTGGGATGGAGTGGGAGATGGTGTTGTTAAATTTGAACATGCTTTCCTTCAGTGCATGAATAATACATGGTCGCTATGACGGTCCTTGAATAATTAAGGAGGTGGTAACGAGCTGGGCCAGGTACCACGTTTCAAAGGTTTCAAAGAGAGTGAGAAGTCAACGTTCAAAAGACACAGAAATGGGATCAGGAGGCATTTAATTTAGTTTAGTTTTTTTTGGGGGGGGGGGGATGCAAGAATCATATTATTTAAACAAAAATGTGACATTTTCTGGAAAGTGTGAATGGTGCTTACCAATGCAAAATGTAATTCTATGGAAGGTTTTCCCACATTTCATCACCCACCAGCCGAAAATCTAAAACCTGATTGTGCAGAAAAGTAATAGCACCCATAATACTTTTACATATACTCAAAATTATGTAAACATGCTTCCAACAAGTCTATGAAAATGTAAATGCAATTAGCAGATGCATTTAAAGACTGTCCAGTCCAGCAGAGTGTCAATTGCAATTAGCGTATAAATCGGTTTCAAAAGGCATCACAGGATTAATCCTGTTTTACTGTAGAAAGAGGAATCAAATGTCTTCATTAAAGATGCAGTTCATGGGGAGTTCAGGTGTCTGTCTGAGGGCACTGAAGCTCTGTTTAGGCCAGGGGGTAAACAACACCCGTAAAGCCCCAATGGACCCCAGAGGAGTAAAAAAATAAATGAGCTGCAATCTTCAAAGAAATCAAGAAATCTTTATATAATACATTTTCATGTGTGGTTTAATTCAAGGACAGTTCTTTATTTTCATTTTATGCAATGTTTTCAGATATTGTAGGAGTCCAGTGAGGAGGGTCTTTATTACCTACCAGGCCTATGGGGTCCACCTGACAGGACCAATTAGGATCCAACTGGGCAGATTAAAATCACAAGGGCCATTCCTATGTGAGAGGAATACAAAAAGGGCCACTTTAATACAACACAAGATTTTACAGTCCCTTTTTGATGCTTTCACATGGAGAGCAAAAAAGCTGGATCCACAATGAAGCTTTAAAATTCCCTGAATGACCAAAAACTGAGTGGTTGAGGACAAATTGCTCTATTTGCCGCTCTTTGATTGTGGTGTTGTGCATTTGTGCTGTTGAACATGCTTATAATTGTGTTTTTCTTGTGTGGGCAACACACAAAGCAGCATTACACTCAAAATTCTGCACTGTTTAATTCAACAGCTCTCAAACTTACTCAAAGCAGACTCAATTTTGTCTGTATAAAAACATGATTTTACACTTGAGAGTTGGGTTATTGAAAAAGATAACAATAAAGATACAGCTGAAAGATAACAGCGCTTGGTGTACCGTTAGCGTTTACCAGCTGCGCGACAGGAGGGCAAATATTTTGTGACAGATGTGCGGCCATTGTGCCCCATGTCAATAAAACGTTCATAGCTCACTGGAATGACTCCCACAGTGATGTTAATTATTCCTCATTACAATATCCTTGAAAAAAATGCCAGAGAATAAAACTTTTAATTAAAATCTCTCTCGCTAGGACTTAGTTTGCTTATTAGCATTACTTTGCATTACCGTTGGTCACTGAGGGTAATAAAATAATATTTGGCGTAATTTTTAATCATTTTAAAAGTAAAACGTCATGGTTACTTTCGTAACCTCCGTTCCCTGATGGAGGGAACGAGACGTTGTGTCGATGTAGTGACACTAGGGGTCACTCTTGGGAGACCCAAACACCTCTGATCTTTTTTTTAAAAGGCCCATGAGAATTGGCGAGTGGAATTTGCATGCCACTCCCCCGGACATACGGGTATAAAAGGAGCTGGTATGCAACCACTCATTCAGGTTTTGTGCTGAGGAGCCGAAATAAGGTCCCGGCCATTTCAGCAGGTAGTTCAGCGTTGTGGCAAGAAGGACACAACGTCTCTTTCCCTTCATCATATTGTTCGATATCTACTTTTGTCTCCCATATACACACCGCAGCTCAACATTCCTGGATCATGCGTGCAAACCATTGCACCACATCTACGACAAAACCTAGCCTAACGTTTCAACAAAATGGATTGTGAGGGCGTTTGGAAATTGCATCTGTCTAGGCACACAGATTCCAGGGTTCTGTATTCAGGATTCAACAGCTTGCAGAACTGTTGAACTTGTCCTGTATGCCTTCATCCTGGTGTACCGCCACTTCTTTCAGAACAACTCCTCCTTTCTGTGTTTCGATCTCTTTCCAAACTCTCCCTCAACCACATACATCCTCTCCAGTCTCTTAACAAGCTCCCTTCCCTGTCAAACGCACCTTTCCAGGTCTGTGATCCAACACTCTTTGCTAGTGAAATGATAGAAAGGTCCAATATTGCCAACGACCTCGCTCATAACACCGGATGGCACGCTTGAGAGAGCTCGACAGAAATCCCACTCTGCCGTCTGTCCGTATATATTTTTGCTTTATTGCTGTTATTTTGTAGTAATTCACTGTACCGCCGACAACCATAAAATCCTATTAGAGGTGAGAGGAAAACAATAATGTTTTGTCACAAGGAGCTTATTTTGGTTTGTTGATGTGAGAAATAGTGGAATGCACAGTATTAGGATGACATTATCCCGTGCTTCAGGATATTTCAGGAGGTTTATGCCATGTTATGCCATTATTTAAGTGGAATATATGCCACTACTACCTCTGTCGTACAATTATGACACTTCTACTATAAAATTAAGTCGTTTTTTATTTTTATTTTTTTTTTTAAATCTCAACAATATCTTTAACTGTGCTCAGATTCGCCAAGACTTCAAAAGTCTGAGATCTCAGTATGAACTCAAACATTTCTCAGCAAATTCTTCCAAGACTGAATTACCTGATCCAGGCTAAACATTTTTAATTAAAAAAATAAGTCATTTTTATTAGTTATACATTTAAATAATTATTTTTCTTAAATAATACCAATTTTAATTTTTTTTTTTTTTTTTTTTACAGTTAACCCCATTTTTATATGAATTAATGTTTAATATAAATAAATCATTTATATTTAAAGACATTCGCACAATTTTTACAATAAAACCTTTTGGGATACTCTACATGCTAAAATATGTGTAGGTTCTTCCAAGACCAAATTATCTATATTATTTATAATTTATATAATAATAATTGTTCTATCAGGAAGACTCGCAGACTTGATTGAAATTTAAGATGACATTTATTTGATGAATATAAAACAGAAATGTAATGTCTCTCCTTGGCGTAAGCCCCATCTGGCGGTCTGAAGGAGTTGTACTCTGAACCGTCATATCCTGCCTGAGATAGGAGGGAGGGGCGAGGAGCCTACCCCCGTGCAGGACGGGACTCGACTGGTGGCGGTGGGGTGGTGGAGGTTGCCGTGTTAGCACACTGAAACAGCAATGTGATAGACTGTGAGCAGACCTATAAAGAGATGGCTCACATGTGATTGGCTAGGAGTTACCTAGCTAATGGTGCGATGATGTACAGCTGCTAGTCTTCCTGCTAGAACTATGCTGCGCTTACATTTATAATTTATAATTATATAAATTTGGAATGCCCAATTCCCAATGCACTCTAAGTCGTCGTGGTGGCGTAGTGACTCGCCTCAATCCGGGTGGCGGAGGACGAATCTCAGTTGCCTCCGCGTCTGAGACCGTCAAATCACGTAGCTTGTTGAGCACGTTACCGTGGAGACTTCACGCCATCCACCGTGGCATCCACACACAACTCACCATGCCCCCCACCGAGAGCAAGAACCACATTATAGCGACCACGAGGAGGTTAACCCATGTGACTCTACCCTCTCTAGCAACCGGGCCAATTTGGTTGCTTAGGAGACCTGGCTGGAGTCACTATAATAATTATTTTAATTAGTTATTAAATTTTTAATTCTATATATTTTTAATAATTAACAGAACTTTTAAAATAATCAATTATTAATATAAATAATTAACATTAACATTAAAAAAATCTTACAGTTCATACAATGAAATCTTTTATGATTTTAGTGCATATGCAAAATACAAGACATTAAAGAACCAGACGCATTTATGCACGTTTTTTTTCCCCTCAATTCCCCGCACTTTCTGTATTAGCGACTGATCAGATTATGCAAGGTTTTTGTCTATCAAAAGATCACTAATTGCTTAATGGCGAATGAGTCAGCATACGTTATTTGGATGCGCGTCTTTGGTTCAATTAAGTATTTTAAGAGCCACATCATGAAAGCCACTCTTGGCTCCGCGAGGAAGATTTCAATTTAACAAAATTACACAGTACCTCTGCCATCAAAAATTAAATGATTAAATTTGATACTCAGGCATATTAAACATTATTTGCAAACATGTATCTGTAGCATTCACGAAAGAGGAAAGCTTTGTCTTTAGTGGTCTATATAGGAGAATGTCTTTGATGTGTTCATGCCTCAATGCTGCCTGTTATGAAGTTATCATGGGCTTTGTTAAGCTGTTTTTTTGTCTCTTTTCTGAGGGTAAACTGTGCTGTATACAAATCCAGTGTATCTGGGTCAACATTTCTGCATTCATTCATCAATTGTCCTCTGTTCTGTTGTGTACCGTACTCTGTGTACATCTTGAATCATTTGTCAATGCTCAATCAAATACGTCGACAAACAAACCACACACATGGGAACTCCTCTATGCATTCACACTTATGAATGGTCTCAGCTTTTCTTGGCCAACGGTCTTTAAAATCTCAGTCATGTTTGTTCTGATTGCACAAAAGCATTCGACAAGACAGAACCATGCAGACACAAAAGAGGGGCCTGCCTCTTGTTGAAAGAGAAAAAACATGGTCTCGGGCTATTTCCGAACATATTACGTGTTCTCTATACTGAGTAGGTACTTGGAATCTGGAATAAGCACGTTGTGTTTGGCAACAATTATATCAATAACAAGAGTACTTCATTTTAATTCATGCATGTTTGTGTTTAGGTGCAATCTGACCTATACAGTCCAGAGGAATGAAATGGTTTTACTTACATACTGTAGCAGAAATGAGTTATACAAACCATTATGGATGATCTGAAATGCTTCCAGTTTGACTTGGTATAAAAATGAGAGCAACTATAGGTGGCTCTAGCTCTTTATATAGTATTTATACCATGCACTGGTAGAAATGTGTTAACCAGGAGAGATTTTGCTAAACTGTTAATACCGTGGTCGATATATTTGTATTGCTTTCAGTGAGCAGGACTGCTTTACAATTTTTAAATGTAATAAAAACAATGGAAAAACATGACGTAATCGGAAATAAAGAGCGGGACAAGATCCGAACAAGAAACAGATGAGGTAGAACATGTTATTAAAGGATATATTTTAATATTGATATGTAACGTGCCAATGGACTTTTTTCATCAACATGAAAACGTCGGTTAAAATTCACATGCATTATAAATATTATAATGGGGAATTTTTTACATTTTTGGTAGCATTTTGCACTGAGCCCCATTATTTTCTGAAACTGTACTTAATAAATATATTCCAATTATAACTATATAGTCAGGATTTATAATTATATATGCGAAATTAAAAATTATGTATTTGTATTTACAATATATGTTTAATTTTATACATATATATTCAGATTTACAACTTTATATTCAAGATGTATATAATTATTTCCTGTGCGGCCCTATATAATACATTGTTACTGTGAAAAAAAAAATACTTTTACTACTGTTATATATGAATTTGTGTCATATTTCCCACCCCTAACAACAGTTTAGCTGTATTTACTTAAACAACACACACATACACAAACCTGACTCAATAGCACAACAATAGCAGATGCTCTGTAGGATACCGCTCTAAAATGCCAGTGTGAAATAGAAGGTTTCCATGTTTCATCAGACTTCACTGGAATAAAAGCATGACCTCCGGCCTCAGGGTTCGACCTCTACCAAAGCATAATAACTGTGAGTGAATAAAAGTGGTTGGAAAAGGGCAACACAACCGCCTGTGTAGCATAACACACAGGGCTACACTCTTACACTAACAGTGAATAAGTATGAACAGCTTTCAAAGGCCTACACATTATAAATGTCCAGATCTTCTCTATTCTCTAACAATATTTAGTCCCCCCCCAACTTCTCCCCAATTTGGAATACCCAATTCCCAATGCGCTCTTAGTCCTCGTGGTGGCGTAGTGACTCACCTCAATCCGGGTGGTGGAGGACGAATCTCAGTTGCCTCCATGTCTGAGATCGTCAATCCGCGTATCTTATCACGTGGCTTGTTGAGCGCGTTACAGCGGAGACCTAGCGCATGTGGAGGCATCACACTATTCTCCGCGGCATCCATGCACAACTCACCACGTGCCCCATTGAGAGCGAGAACCACATTATAGCAACCACGAAGAGGTTACTCCATGTGACTCTACCCACCCTAGCAACCGGGCCAATTGGTTGCCTAGGAAGCCTGACTGGAGTCACTCAACATGCCCTGGATTCAAACTTGTGACTTCCAGGTGTGGTAGTCAGCGTCTTTACTTGCTGAGCTACCCAGACCCCCAACAATATTTTGTTTTTATACATTTTTATTATTCGTAATAATGTTCTAGATGACGACAGCAAGAGGGAAATTCCACTGTCCACAAACTGCATCTGAGTTTATTTGTGCAATATTAGTTTTGTAGTTAATTGTAAGGGCAAACTATATTTCGGAATTATGCAAAAGTGAAAATTAAGTGAACACGGAGCATTTTGTGTTCATAAAGCGCCTTATGACCGAACCGCATTATGCTGCATTGACTTGCAGTTGACAAATGGTCAACAACTATACAATGTAAGGACTGCATTTCGAATTAGATACAGTCTGGTCAAAACTTACCAGACAAAATCCTCGCTCAAGACCTTGCTGTTCACTTGGGTGTTTGAAAACCAAATACTTGTGGCTTGATCGCTTTTAATTATGCAGCGTTTTAGTCAAGACGCAGGGCTTTCTAGCCTAATGAGCTGTTAAAAAGTGCGTTAGGGGAGCCAAATTTACTGAAGTAAAAACAACTTCAAAGGTAATTTGGCGAGAGTGATAATGAGGGCACGAGGAGCTGGAACAAGGAGAGACATCTCAGACAGATATTTAATAGGTGAACTTCAAAGCCAAAAATGTCAATCTACGGGACACATAGACCTAATAAAGGAGACCTCTGAAACATCTGCCCAATTACGTAATACAAACATGTGCTGAAAATTAAGTTTGACCATTTTTTACCCCTAATTTAAAGAATTTATATAAACACAGCAAATGTTTCCATTTGCACCTAGTACAGGTTTATATGCAATTTTCATGGCCAATGTTTTCTTAAGTAAGTGACAGGAATGTTAATATAAATTGAAATAGATATTATTACATTATTACATGTTAAGATGTTAATATTTATAGTTGAATTTATTTAAGCCACAAAGGCACATACCAAAAAGCATAAAAAAATTGTAAATCGTAAATCATCACAAGTGTTAATAAGAGCAGAACACCAAATGCGAACAGGGGGCATCATTCACAATACTTAAATAGTGTTAATGTAAATTGTTCGTAAAATCATTCTGACGTAAATTGTCACAAAAGTTTTAATAAGAACATAACACCAAATGCGAACATGGCCTCATTCACGAAACGTGAACTGAAAGAGTTTCTATGTAATCTTTTCGGAAAACGATTCTTGTGTACATTTTCACAAAAGTGTTAATAAGAACATAACACCAAATGCGAACATTGGGCCTCTTGCACGAAACAGGACAGTACAGATTTCTATGTTAATTGTTTGTAAAACCATCCTTGCGTAAATTTTCACAAGTATTAATAAGAACATAACACCAAATGCGAACATGGGGCCTCATTCACGAAACATGAACTTTATTTTTGCCAATGTGTGAACGGCTTGTAACGCAACTTAACAAATTAAGTTAAGCCCTTCTCGGACTTTCTAGGTTGCCTATTAAAACCTGTAGACTGATTTTCATGGGAAAGGAGCGGGTTGCTTTTGCCGGGAAAATCCAAAGGATGTGACGTTTATACGCGCTCCCGAGAGCCTTGCCTCCGACAGTAGTGTCTCTTCCGCTATTCAACAGCGACAACAGACTGCAACACTAGGTAACATTATCTTAGAGATGGAATCCAGCAAACGTCCGGCTCCCAGCACAACACCGACTCCTACGCAAACTCAGAGTAAGCCAAAAAAAAAACAAAAAAAAACATTTATCCACTGAATCCTGTCTGGCTAAGCGGGAATGTGATCGTGGTCGAGAGAAAACTAGAGTGAACATCGGCAGGGCATTTGATCCCTGGAGGGACCTGCGTTCGGTTTTGGGGATCAAAACCGACCCTGAATTGGTGTTCTTCTTATTGGACAGGTAAACTTACATAACTAAGCATGTGAAATATAGTGCCATAAGGACTGATCTGTGTAATTTGAGCTAACTTGATCTTGCCTGCTAACGCTGATGAATTGCAAGCTACCTTGCTTGGTTTGTAGCAAAACAATCATAACTGTGTAATTTTAATTATGCTACCTCATCTTTCAGCACGATGCCGGTGGATCACGTTCAGTCTCTTTGTACGTTACATCATTGTTTTGTCAGATGCTTGCTCGCTCGTGTCCCTATGGAGTGTGTGCACGAGCGCGAGCGCGAGCAACAGGTAGCTGCTGCAGTTCACTTAACGGCCACAGGTGTCACTAACAACAAGTGTTTCTGAATCTTACATACTGCACCTTTAAATTGTCACAAAAGTGTTAATAAGAACATAACACCAAATGCAAACATTGGGCCTCT
The DNA here is from genome assembly GCF_019703515.2 of Myxocyprinus asiaticus. Classification (NCBI taxonomy): domain Eukaryota; kingdom Metazoa; phylum Chordata; class Actinopteri; order Cypriniformes; family Catostomidae; genus Myxocyprinus; species Myxocyprinus asiaticus. Next base: position 22,954,805 of record NC_059393.1, read on the forward strand.
TGCACGAAACAGGACAGTACAGATTTCTACGTAAATTGTTCGTAAAACCATTCTTAATTAAATTGTCACAAAAGTGTTAATAAGAGCATAATACCTAAAGTGAACATGGGGCCTCATTCACGAAAAACAAACAGTGCATATTTCTATATAAATGTTTCATAAAACCATTCACACATAAATTGTCACAAAAATGTTAATAAAAAACATAAAACCAAATGTGAACATTGGGCCTCATTCATGAAATGCGAGCTGTAAAAAAGATTACAGTATGTACATTTCTCATTTAAAAATGACTTAAATTTCGACAAAAGTGTTAATAAGAACATAACACCTAAAGCGAACATTAGGTCTTAATCACAAAACATGTGCAGTATGAATTTCTGTGTAAATTGTTTGTTAAACCGTTCTTATATAAATGTCGCATTGTGTAATTTGGAATGGATTTCTATGTAAATAATTTGTAAAATCATTCCTTGGTAAATTGAGACTTATTGACTTTTTCTTTTAAGAACAAGACCCGTGAATTTATTTTCTGTATTGGTAGGTTCAATTAAATTTAGGTAATGCTTTGACATTAGCTGGGATGTGCATTTGTTCCCGACACATTGGATAAATTAGTCGGGATGGGCACCTTCAAAATGGCTGTCAGTTATAACTTTCTTCCTTCCATCAACTTAATGCTTTGCATAAATTTTTTTTAGCAAAGAGTCTCAAATGACCCCAAACGACATGGTGAGAATCTTCAAACTAGTGGTGGAAATCGATCTCGGAGTGTTAGCAGTGGATGCTATTGTGGCGTGTCCTGTCCAGGCGTGTGCGATTGCACAGCTGATAGTTGCTTATCTAACTCAGCGTCCGCCATTCTGATAAGAGCGGAGAGACTAAAGAGAGCCATATACGGCATAGATCGATTTTTAAATGTCTTAACTACACAACCCTCTACACTGCAAAACCATTAAAAAAAATCGATATGTCAACTTAAGTTCTACACACTGTTTAAAAAACACATTGATATGGAAAAAGATGGGACAGTGATGGTTTGATGAAAAGATGGAAGGGAAAGGGCAGAGGAGGAGAAGTTAACTGCTCTCTAAACCTGATCTCACAAAAATTGTGAATGTTTAAAAGGCAATGTGATTTAGATTTTAGTATTATGTTGAAAAAATAATGCGTTGACAAAGCTGGCCTAAATATGGGCTAGCCAGCTATCTCTAATGCTACAGTAGATAAATCGGTATTATTTTACAATGAGGTCCTATTTGTTTAGTTAATGCTTTACGTATCATAAAGAACAGTGATTTTTAACAGCATTTTTTAATCTTGATTAATGTTAATTTATTAAAATACTACTGTTCATTCTTTGTTCATAATGCATTAACAAATGTGAACACATTAATTTTAATATGTATATACATGTATATATTAAAATTAATGTGTTCACATCATTTATTCATCTAGCTAAAAGGTAATTTCTACATACAGTACTATATACTGTACATATATATTTCTGCAAAACAAAATTACGAGTTTTATTATAACTTCATGTTTGACTGAAGTTTCCCAGTGAAATGTCCAGCGGGGGGCGCCAAAAGCGAGTGAAATGGTGTCTTAATCAGTCAAAGTTATTAAGATGAATATTAAATGTTTTAATGAGTTAAACGTACCACCCTAACCTATAAAATGTACCTAAACCTAACCAATAGTGTTCGAAAACAAAATGCGATGTGAAAAGCACATTTTCTGAAGCAACCACATGATTTTGTGTCACTTCTATAATACTGTGGTTTCACGAAGTAGCGGATCCTGGCATAGGCGATATAGGCAGGCACCTAGGGTGGTAACGGCATGAAAGGGTACCTGATCGATCGCCCCTGCACAGAGCTTGCAAGATTGCGATGGGAGAAAGGTGCCCCGAATTGTGCCACCCCGCCCCTGGCTCGCGATGGGTGAAAGGGGCCCCAAATCATGCCACCCCGCACAGAGCTCTCAAGATCGTGATGGGGCAAAGGTGCCCCGAGTTGTTCCTATCAGGCTACTCAGTCTAAAAGGATCTAAATGGTTAGGATTATAGATGTTCATAATGCATTCTTACATTCTGAACAAACATAAGATAACCATAATCAACAGTATAGGTACTGACTGAAGTCACAGGATCGACTCAGTGGTCTTGAGAAAATAAGTATCAGCCATGTGATTGCTGGACAGATCTGACAAAGGCACTGATGATTTTGCCTCAGTGAAAACTAGGAGGGGAGGGTTAAATTTGAAATTAGGAATTATGTGTATTAGCACAAACAGCAATCTGCAAGTATTCTGCCATTTTCTTTATTTATTGACTCTATAATTTAACTGTGCAATATTAATTTCTGAATATATAATGTACATGTTAATATAATTGGCCAAATATATATATATTTGGGAAGGGGTTGGGAAGTTAAGGGGGACGCCATGTCAGATCTCGCCTAGGGCACCAAGTTAGCCAGAACCGCCACTGGTTTCACGTGTCAGCTTGTGTGCTTAACTGTGCTCGAATCGCAGTCTGCCGAGTTCAAAGACCAACACTCTCAGGTGAGCTACCGTGCAAGCTAATCAGATTGAAATAAGTGTGTAAATGTAGGTCAGCCGTTGTTCTTGTGATTTGTGTGAAAGTGAACAAAACGCACAGTTGTTGTAGCGCCTCTAGTGTTCATTTCACCAGGAAACTGCGGCAAAAAAAAAAAGAATTCGACATGCAAAAAGTCCGTTTGCAAAAATGTTGTTATATTAACGTTCATTCTATGAGAAATTGCATTTTTTTATTAAAATAAATGATTTACAATATATTGAAAGCAGTACTTTAACATCATTACTACCATGAAGTATACCGTTTTTATCAATTTAAATAAAATGTTATAGCTTTTTCACATTACAGTAATATACAGTTAATAGTAACCATGTTTAATTTTGTGGTTACTATGATTTTACAAGACAAATACCATGGTGATACTATGGTTACTGTAGTAAAACCATGGTTAATTTTTGTAAGGTAGGGTTAGGGTTAGGGGTTGGTGTAGGGTGTCTGTGGGACTCCAAATAAACACAATAAAAATGCTGCAGTGATGCCACTATACTGTATGTTAGTATTTAAACAGGGGTGTAAGAGTATCTTACACAGTATTTGCACTAGCATCTAATGCTATTTGCACTTAGTGCAAAGAAGATGCTTTTTGTTGCTTTTTATACTTACTGAAAATAGCATCTGTCTAGAATATAATATGATATAATATAATGACATGTTGAGTCAGATTCACCCGTGTAACTTTAGGTTGTACCGTGTCTTTCAACATAATAGAGGTTTTTTCACTCTACCCTTAGACATGAATGGAAGCCATAAAGTCAAATATCTCTCAGCAGCCATCCTGTTCAACATAGTACCACTTGTGCTTAAACAAGATCTGTATGCTTTCCCCAATGCAGTCAGATAATACACCACAAATATCCACCTCTGAAATGCAACAATTTATGTCAGTTGCTTGAAAACATACACATAATGCCAGAAAGCCCATCGATATATCACCCTTCAGCCCCTCCAGAGTGTGTATCGACCGCTGGATCCATGTACCGCCCCAGCCCGCCCCTTCCTGTTACAGGTAGGAAACTGATACTTGTCTGCTGGTGTGCACACGATTTAGGGTGACAGATTAAATGCTTCACTTGTCCTCTGTACTGGTTAATATGGCAGGTTGGATTTAGCCGCTTCTTCTGCAAGAAGGAGACTGGCACAGTTAGTGCTGGCGATAATTCCAGAGACGGCGCCAAATCAGTATGTTCAGATATTCAGATATACTGTATACAAATATATTAGTAGTTTGAGAGTGTATGACTAACATTTAAAAACATAAAACACCCTTTAAAGAGCCCATCCATTTCCCACCATTCTATTTTTGATGTTCTAAGCTTGACGGTTTTCAAACAGAGACGAAATATTGTTTGGGTGATCTTAAGAGTTGCTACACAAAGCAGAGTGTCTCTGTTTGTCAATCAAATCCTTATAGATAGAGAAAGCACCATCCCTCGCTACAATCCAGTTAAGTGGGGGTGCGGAGACCCGGTCAAACAAAGCAAACACTTGTGTGGAAGCATTTGTCTAGACTCTTGACAGTCGGGGCCAGTGAGATTCCATCAGTCTGTCAGTTCGGCTCTACAGGAGAAGAGCTAATTGCTGTGGGACTAGCATGCCTTCAGTATACATCAAAACATGCCCCACCATCCCATCCCTCCGCCTCTGGAATCACACAACGGAACATAGGCTGGCTCTCCTTGGTGTCCCAGCCAAATAACCTTCAAAACAAAGGCTTAAAGGGCCATTCACACTGGACGCGTATTTGCGTCCATCCGTGCTATTTTTGTACTGTTTTCCTCTGTAAATATGCACTAGTCAGCATCTTTGACTGTTGCGCAGCGCTTTTTACACGGCATGTTAAGTTAAAAAGAACCTAAACTTTTAAGGCACGTGGGTTTTGTTCTGTTTGTGGCACTACATCTTGCTTTTTCTTGTGTAAGGAGCGTTCCGTGCGAACGGCCCCTAAACTAGCTCGGTTTGGGTAAAAGCAAAGCAACAGCAGTTGGCTTGACCTCAACAAGCGGATGGTTTCTCCAGCACCTCTGACAACTCCAAAACAAACGGTGTGTTTAAACTGCATGCGAGTGACATGACAAAACTAGAGTTTTTATTAAACCCGTCAAGAACATGTCTAGGTCATATTTCACCACCAAATCAAGAAAATGTAATTATATTTTGCTTAATGTAGCCGATTATTTAGGGCCATTAAGATCAATTCAGATACTATTTATTAACATTATTAAATATCAAATGCATTAGGTATCACTAATAATTAACCATGTATTTTTCCAGCATTTATAAATGGGTGAAATATGACCCAGACATGTTTTTGTGAGATTCACCGTGTGCATCATTAGCAAGAAAAATTGTGTTGTGTCATGTCGCTCGTGTGCACTGTAGACACTGTTTAAGAATTTATCACCTCTTCACAAATGTGATGCACGCATCAGGGGAATGTTACGTTTCTCATTCTCTGGGACGAAGGCACAAGCTGTGATTCGTCAACTGCCAGTGAATTCTCTACAGAATTTCCATGAGGACATACAGTTTGCACGTCAAGGCGTTCAAAAAAATTTTTTGCTAACTGGTGAAGTCTCTCTCTCTCAAGACTTTCTGTCAGCAAATACAAATCGAGAATCAAACTGAAGCAACAAACTAAATCTCCAGAGTTAGCCATTGTTTGTTGTTAATAAACACTTGACACAAGCTAAAACCTAGCACATTAGCAATACTTTCTCTGCAATGTTTGTCTTTTAAATAGGAGTTTTGCGACTTTTAGTCCATGTCTGCTAGCTTTGATGCTAATCCATATGCTAGTGTATCTCTAAAAGTTGACTAAATGAGCGTTAGCAGATTTCCATTGTGATGAATGAACAGGAAGTAATTAAAGACATGATTGTTAACTTGTCTTCCCTGTAGGGTTGCCACTTTTGAAGTTTTAAAATAAGGGACACTTAAACTGGCCCCTAACCACATCCTCCACAGTTTTAACAATAAATGCGTTGAGTTAATATGTGTTATTAATAGAAATTGTACATCCTTTCTTATATGCTAAAATGATAACATTCCTGACCTGTGACTTATAAAAATAATACATCATTTATATGTTAAAAATATATTTATTTACATTTTTTCGATTATTGGTTTTCTTTATCTTATTTATGTATACATTTTGGATGGTTTATACATATTTTTTATTTTTTATATAATTTTTATTTATTTTATTTGTTTATTTTTTTCCTTCACCTGTACTTGTCTTTACGATTGTATTCATACATTGTTTGATCTTATTGAACATTTATATAGAAAAAACTCCAGTTTTACCACCATGTGTGGACTTTTCAGACGGTCCCTTACCACACCCTCCACAGTATTTGCATGTTTTAGCACAATGTGTGGACTTTTCAGACGGTCCCTTACCCACCATAGGCAAATTTTCCAACTTATATCAATGTTAAATTGGCGATGTGGAACAATTTCACCTTGATGCCATCTGACTAGCTTAAATACGGTACAAATCACGTCCCGTATTGAATCAATACGCATCATTTTATCTTTAAATACGGGATTTAAATCCTGTATTTTACGGGAAGGGTGGCAACCCTAATTCCCTGAGTCGTTATTTGTTTGTGAATTTCAGTTAAACACTAGTGTGTAGCAATACTTTCTCAGCAATGAGAAATTTTGTTTTTTACTTGATCTTAGATTTTATTCTAACACCTTATGAAATCAAAATTGTGGCTTTGTGGCTTTGTGGCTTTTAGTCCATGTCTGTTAGCTTTAAGGCTAATCTATATGCTAGTGTAAAAAGTTGAAAAATGAATGTTTAGCATATTAGCAAGTCACATTTCCATTGGTTAATGAACTGGAAGTAATTACATCTTTCTTGAAGTATAAACTGATCGAAAGTAATGACATTTTTACTCTGAAAAATATATTGTTTTGTTTTAGCCTTAAAGGAACACTAACGTTAACCTTTACAATACTATAAACAGTATAAATACTGTACAACAGAAATAGTAAAAGTAGAATGGTAGTATGCTATTCCTATTTTTTAAAGCTCAAAATGAGTAAACAGCCACATTATTTATCTGGCCCATATCTTGTAGGTTGTACATTTTCTTCTCTTATTTTTCGTGCTGCCTTTTGGCGATGGCCAAAGCTGTGAGGCATGCCCCAGATGCTAGAGAAATCAAAGGATCACGCTGTAATTGAATTTTACGTCCTTCAAAAGAAATTCCTTAAGGAAATAAACCAGGGATTGCAATGACAAAGGCCACATAAGATGGACAGCAAATTCAGAAAGTCTGTTCCCTCTTTCATTCAGAAACCAAACCCACGCAACAGACTGCACCATGCATCGCTGCATGTGCCTATCAGACTGGGAATCACAAGCACACTTCCTTTTATTAAAAAATACGTTCCCCTGATGTTGCACCAACAGACGTCCATGATCTCACTCAAAATGACGGCCCATTCCATCAACTTCTGTGAACGGCAGACATCCGTCTTTGGTAGAAGGCGAAGCAAATGTTTCTCGACTACGTACGGCATCCCAAACCATTTGTTTCTCGAGTTGAACAGAACTGTAGAGGGAGCGCGATGTTTCATGACTACTTCGAGGTTTTTCTCAAAACTGAAGACTTGAAATGAAAAGCTGACCCAAGAATGAAAATTATATCATTTTTTACTCACCCTCTTGTTGTTCCACGAAAGACTTTCTTTATTTTGTAAAAAAAAAAAGAAAAAAAAAAGAGAGGTTTTAATTAGGGCTGTCAATTGCTTATTTATTTATTTTGTACCAAATGTATTACATGAAATGGCGATTCATTAATTGAATTAATCGCATATATCAATATTTGCTGAAAAGGGCCCTTAAATAAAAATAATTCAGTATATAATAATAAGGGCTGTCAATTTATTCAAAATGTTTATCGAATTAATTATATAACATACCAATTAATTAATCAAATTAATCGCACATATCAATATTTGCGCAAATGCTGAGAAAGGCCCTCAAATAAATTAAATATAAACAATACTTTATATATATATATATATATATATATATATATATATACATATATAATTGAACCAGCTCACAGTCAAAATCGATCTTTTTTGCAAATGAGTTAGTCTCATTTATCTCATTGGTTTTCAGCATCATAAACGCCGCAGTTTTAGGACACTGTGCCAAGTTAAAAGTAGTTGAAACTTTGAAAATCGTGTCTCGAGACCCCTGCATTCTGTTGTGCTTCATCCAGCTGTCAGAACTGCTTATTGTGTGCTCAGCTTTCAATCTATAGCTGCACCGTTTTGAGGTTTGTTGAGGCACGCTGACTGCCCCCTGCAGACGCAGCTCATAAAAACAGTTATATGTACCTTAAGCTTGAATAGCTGAGATGGTGGGAAAGTAAGTCCTTTTATTACAGAAGTTATACACGTGTCAGGAGGCATGAATTTTTTTTAACAAGTTCATTAATTACACTAAATTAACGCCTTAAATCGAAAGCCCTAATAATAATCAGAATATTTCATTGCGTACTGAGGCTTCAAGTAGTGGTGTTTGAAGCTTGAATTGCTCCATTGGTCAAGTTACGGAATTGACGTACAGTCAGGGTGCATGATTGTGTTAATATTTTAATGCAAAAAAATGTTATATGACTAATCGTGCTGAATTAACACATTAAATCAACCGCCTTAGTTTTACATAATATTGCAGTCCATGTTTTCTATACAATGACAGTGGACAGCTTAGAAAAAGACCCTAAAGTATCATAAAAGTAACCGAAATAACCCCGGGATTTACAACTTTTTTTTACTTATCGGATGTCAATGTTTCGCAAAGTGACTTTAAGGTCCGGTTGTTTCTTCAGATTTCATCTTCCATGTTTTTTGAAGCCTATTCATAGATCATCATCAACATTACTTACAAGATTTACCGAGCTCATCTCAGTGGCATCTCGGTCCCATGAATGCCCCCCTCTGGGCACCCAAATTTCGCCATAACGGCGTTCCTACATAGCTACGTTATTATCTTTATTCATTTTCTTCTGCTCTCAATTTAGACTAGTTAAACCACACAACATCCAGAACCAAGAACAACAGCTTGATTTATCTTTCACTGTGACTATTTGACAGATCTGTCAGCTGGGTTCATCTGAGCTAAGTGCGCATGTAGAATATCAATGAAGGGCTAATGACAGGATTCTCGCCTGACTAAAGGGAAAGAGCCAGACTGAAAACCGTTGCTGCAAAAGTATTTCAGGTGAGTCACTCTGGTGAATAATGACAGAATTTTTGCATGAATTATCCCTTTAAGAGTTATTCATACATTTTGGTTAAGGCATCGCCACTTTATTTAAGTAATTGTTTTATATTATAATTGAATCTGAAATATTTTACATGTCAGTTTTTCTGTTTTGATTTATGTGTAGATTCTGCCAAAAATGGTTTCAGCTTGTTTAAGCATGTTGGTTGGGCACCTGACAACCTCACAAAGCTCCAAATAATCACACACAGCTTTTCGATGCTGCTCACCGTAGTACTTTATTAAAGATTCCCTTGACAGAAACTACCCAAATTACACATAATGAAATCTAATTAACATTTGGAGTCAGCAATTAAGTTGTATTCCAGGGACCTGCTGTGTAAAAGGAGCTTGTGTGGCTGGACGCTGTGCTTTGGCATTAAATGCAAATGTTTACAATCCAATTAACCAATCTGTACGTAAATGCCACATTTGCCAAGAACAATGAGTAAACCCAGATTCGAGACATGCAACAGCTGTCTTTTTCACTTTTCGACCTGTGCAAATGGAATTAATGTCTTTCCTTTTCTCTTAAAAAAATTATTTAATAATGGAGAAAAAATAAATAAATAATTTAAAATAATTTGCTCTACTAAAAAAAAAAAAAGAAAAAAGAAATTGTCATTATTTACTCACCTGCAGGTTGTTCCAAACCCAAAATATTTCATTATTATTACTATTTAATTTTATATATATTTATAATATATGACAAACAATTATCTATTTTATATTGTTATTACATAATAAGTTATGTTTACAATATAATATAATATTAATGTATTATAAATTATATAATATTTTAGCATGTGTGTGTGTGTGTGTGTGTGTGTGTGTATATATATATAAATTATATAATTGTTTATTTATATTTAAAATATTTTTTGATTGAAATTATCGAATTTAACCCTGTTACATTGGTGCCGAATCCTGGAAAGGAGGAGGCGGGAACCGGACGAAGCATCAAAGTAATGTTTTTAATAAACTTAAACACAAAGACACACAAGCATAAACGCACACATGGCAGCTGCCTGTAGCTCTCTCTCTCGAACTGCCGCATCTCGTTGCACCTGTCGTCGGCTGATTAGCCCGATTGGGGGCCGGGCGTGCATAGTCACGGCCCGGCCCCACCCTCCTCCTTGTCACACTCACCTAATGCCTTATACACACCTTCTTAATGCGAATAATCGATTAAGAGCCGTCGATTAATCGTTGCATTAATCACCCAAATATCATTCAGCCATTGTAATAACGATTAGATTAGTCGATTGTCAAAATAATTGCTAGTTACAGCCTTAGTTCGTAACAAATAAAGTTTCCTTTGTGTTTGTCTCAGGTACAGTAAGTCATACACCCACTGAGCAGCATCTCGTCTCTTAGAGTGACAGAGTCATTTTTTCCGTGGCTTTTAAAGTGCATTTGATGTCATCCCCATGATGTTCAGGTATTTTCGGCCTGTCTTTTTGCTCAGCGACAGGAAGCTCGGCACAGGTTAAAAGGCCCCTGCCCCTCCATCAGTCCCTCACTGTCTCTTTGTTGAGTGGCTTGGTCTAGAAAAAAAGGGTTTGATGTTTTGGCTTGAGAGCTTTTCTCCGAGCCCTCAAATCAGTGCGGCCCATCTGATCTCCCGAGCCCTGGCCAGCAATTCTGTGGACGAATCAGGAATCAATGTGGGCGAGTGAACACGACAGCACCTGACCTCTGTCTCTGAATGCCGGTTTTCGGCTGGATTTGTGTTGATAAATAAAGCACCGGTGCATTACCGGTTTTTTACTTTGATGGAGGCACAATCTGGCAAGAGTCCCAGGCTTCAGCGAGGTATCAGCTCCATCGGGCTGGTTCTGTCTTCTCTGATCTTATCAGCTCGAAACGAGCTGGTTTATTTAGAAACTACATCAGGACAGCAGAGATGGTTAAAGATATGGAGCTGTTAGGACAGACTGGGGTCTTATCTGGACTCTGCAGCTCGACTTGGGTAGCTGGCGTTACTGTAGTCCAATCAGAATCGCTGTCAACACGTATTAAAAATTTACTTAAATGGATTAAAGTGTGCATGTTGTATTATAATTAGAGGTTGACTGATACCATTAACTAAGTTGGTGGAAACACCGATTAATCAGCTGATAGTTTTTAAAACAGATTTAGTCTTTCCTTACTATGACGGGCAAAGACACAGAGGCTACAAGAGTCCAAAATTAATAAAATCCCAGATGTAGTTGATTGTTCAAACAAAATCCCAATAATAATCAGAAAGAAAACAAATAAGATTTGGTGCATAATGCAGGACTTTTAGCTATAAACAAGCCAAAAATACACCGTGGACTCTAATTTTGAAATGACTGAGACTTGACTCTATGTTTAAATTATTCTCAAGATATGAAGTTGGAGACATGATGTATGTGCTGACGGGGCACATTTCCATATAGTCAAAAAATAATTTGCATGCCCTCGCTTAAATTTAAAATACTTGATGATGTAATCGAAATAACAAAATATACATTGAAGTGAGGATAAAAATATGGATGAATTTGTCAATGATGAAAGACTGAGGAACATTAAGTAATAAAAAAAATAAAAAAAATATCGGCAACTATTGGCATAGATTTTTGCAGATAACCGATCCAAAAATCAGTTCCAAAAAGCAACCATTACCTCTAATTATAATAGTGGCAAGCGTCGCACCACCTTTTGTTACGGCCATTTACATTTCGAAGCAATCAAACGTATGGTTTTGGTAGTTAGGTAGACACAAAAATATGACACAAGAATGGAATGCGGCAATATAATGCAAAATTATAAAGGGCGAAAAACAACCTAGCAACCACATAGTCAGGGGCCGTTCACAGCAAAGGCATTTTTGCACATGTCAGAGCTGTTTTTCAATTGTTTTCTTATGTAAACATGCACTAGACAAACATTTTTGACCGTTGCACTGCATCGTTTTACAACATCAGGAAAATCAGACCTTTCCTGTGTAAATATGCTACACAGCTCCTGGTCCAAGCTCTGGTCATTTCAAGAATGGACTACTGCAATGCTCTGTTGGCTGGTCTTCCAGCTAACACAATTAAGCAACTGCAGATGATCCAGAATGCAGCAGCGTGTCTGGTCTTCAATCAGCCAAAAAGGGCTCATGTCAACCCACTCTTGATTTCACACCACTGGCTACCTGTTGGAGCCCGCATCAAATTCAAGGCTTTGACTCTGGCTTTCAGGACAGCCAATGGAACCACACCCTCTTACTTCAATTCACTTCTTCAGGTCTATGCTCCAACTCACTCTCTGCGGTCTATGAGCGAGCGACGCCTGGTGGTCCCATCACAAAGAGGCTCAAAGTCTATTTCACAATTGTTCACTTTCTCTACTCCTCTGTGGTGGAATGAACTTCCAACCTCCACACGATCTGCTGTTACCTTCTCAGCATTCAAGAACCAGCTGAAAACACATCTGTTCCGTGAGCACTTAACCAACCCACACTAATTGCACTAACTACTGCACCTAATCTGCACTGTCTCTTTCTTCTGTGCTAGCATCTTTACTCCAGCCATTGTGAGAACTTGGCAGTCCTATACTGCAGATGTTGTTAAACTTTGTATGACAAATTGTTTGCTATGTGTCTCATTTGTTAGTCGCATTGGATAAAAGCATCTGCTAAATGACTACAGTAAACATAAATGTAAATGTCGCTGTTTTTTCAGCATCTCATACTGGAGCGTTGCATTTTAGACGTTGTGCAAGAAAGCATTCGGTATTAACAGCCCCTAACATGTAAAAAAAAAACACCTTAGCAACAGCATAGCAACACCTTGACAACCACCTATAACACCCTAGCATGGTGGGGACATTTGCATAAGGAAATATAAATCTAGTTAGTGTGATTCAGATATTCTGTACGTTATATAATCTATATTCATATTATCCAATTTTTCATAGAGCCATCAAGGTTTCATCTTTAATATGTAGACAAGCGATACAAACCTTAAAAAGGTGATGTGCTTTTTAATAACAAATTATAGATCTGCTTCCATCACCCAAAATCACAGTGCAAATATCATCGCTCAAGTTCTCAAGACATCACTGTGTGAAAAGTGAAAAATATCTTTCATATTTATGTTTTAAATCGGCATCATCTTTTTGTCACACAATACATGTATATGAATTATTACGCACTGCCTTTATGTACTTTGTATTGCTTCTGTGCAACACTGTACAGTTATCGTAGAATAAACTGTGCTGGTCACATGAGACGCAATCTGAAAAGCCACACACAGGTGGATATAATGAAGAACGAGAGTGTAAAAAAGAAAACCGTTTACATCTCACTCGAATGACTTGTTTTACGACAGACGTCTCTCTTTATGCATTAAAATATATGCTGAATATTAAAGTGCACCCCTGTGGCGTGTGATGTATATCACAGTAGCATTTACCACGGTGACATGAGGGAATGTTTTAAATCTGTGAACAGTATGTAGACGTTAGATATAAAACTACAAAAAAATGATTGCTCTCATTGTCATATGTGCCTGCAAACCAACTGAAAATATCCACCGTTGGTGCCCAGGAAAAAATATACATTTCATTTAATAGTGTGGGGTAAGTTGTCACAATATAACCTGCAATTCTCAGATACATTTAACTTGTAAAACAAATATCAGTTCATAAAACAGCAAACATGGACAATGTAAAAACATAATAAATATAAAACCATTGTTTTGGCGGCTAAAATATTGTAATTAATAAACTGTATTAATATAGGGTTGCACCAATATAAAAAAATGTTGGCCGATACTGATATGAACAAAAGGCCGATACCGATATTTTGCCTTATTTGTCATCAGATCACTGTTTTGCATTGGAATTTTGCTTTAAAAAATGCACAAAGTGGTACAAAAGCTATTTTATTGTTCATGATGCAATAAATGTACACAATTAATTATAAATAAACTTATATAAAGTCATTATAAAGTTTTTAATATACTATATTATTATATAAAATAAAATTATTAAGTTTTCATTTGGTCAATAATTTTAAAATTTTAAATATTTTAAATTGTAATAATTACATTTTATATAATAATATAATATTATATAATCATTTTATAATATATAATTTTAAATTTAAATAATTATAATTTTTTAATAATTATAACTGGCTGAAAAATATTGGTAGTTGCTACATCTGTATATCCTTAATTTGTAAAACTGAATACACGTGCAACAAATTACGGCAATTAAATGTGACATCTGACATTTATGAAAAAAATACCCTATTCTAAAAACAAAAAAGGTCAAACTTTTCAATTAAAATATACTTTCATCATATATTTGATCCTCGCTTTATGTATGCCAGTGTGGTTTAATTGTGTTCCCATGTTTACCCAAGAGCTATTATAAAAATATGATATGTTGAAATTGTAGTTTGAGGTTAGAAGTAATGATTTTGAGCTAGTTGTTTAAAAACAAAAAACAAAACCTCTGCCAGAGAAAACACATTCGTGTAATTAGACTTTTGCCTCAAAACCTTATAATTGCTGACAGATAGCCCTTCTGACAACTTAACCAATGTGACAACAAGCCCCGGTGTCCCGTAAAATTGTTGCTGCACTCCGGTAAATGCAGCAGTTGCATTAATGTGAGCTAAATACTGTACCGTGATGAAAGCTAATCGATTCACTCTACATGTTCATCGAACACCGAAGGCCATGCACATCCATCCTGCACTGTATGAACAAGCTCTTTGAGAAAAATACACAGTATATTTATGAATTTTTCAGGCGTCTTTCATGTTAGCAAGCAGAGGACATGGTCAGCAAGAGGTTGAAGCTTCATTCAGGCATCTTCAAAGAAAAAAAAGTTCTAAAAATATCATCGAAGTCCAGAGAATGAAGAGAAAAGCTTGTTGTTCTGATCTTTGACACTGCATCAACACCCACACACTTAAAAACACACACAGGCGCTAGCGCACACACACTCACACAGAAATACACAAGCGGAAATGGAGTAATGTCTCGACATGTCTGAGTGTCTTGATCAAATTGAGTACAGTCTCTTAGAAGTCAACAAACTGCAACAGTGAGTGTACTGCAATGAACGCAGAGAAAAAACTGCAAGAAAGAAGAGTGGTCGTGTTGCTAAGTGTGTGATGAGGCGTACTGATGCTAGTGAAGTTGATTAGCAAGTACAAAATCTCAGATTCTCTGAATCGCCTGAACTGCATTTCCTGGTAGCTAAATTAAACATCACTAACAACATGAACTAGATTTCTTTACTGAAGAAAAGTGGTGCTTTTTGCCTGTACAAAACTTTCCGCTATGATGCTAGGGAGTTCTTAAGCGATTGCTAAGGCATTCTAATTGGGTTTTGGCATGTTGTTATGCAGTTGCTAGGGTATTTTGGGTGGTTACTTACAGGCCCTAGTCAAAAGAGTCCACCCCCTAAGTATCGATGACATTCTGGCTCGGGTCCCTCCTACAAAAGTCTATGGGATTTAATCATACAACAGGGCGAAAATCATACGTCGCTTAAAAAGTAATTGCACACCTTTCCTCAACAAGCCACACAAGTTGCACACAAAAGTTTGGATCCAAATTATAGTATGCAAAAAGGCCAAAGATTTACAAAAAGATCATGCAACACCTGCAAAAATCTTGAGGCCTCAGGAACTTTCTGGACATCACATAGACTACAACATCTACAGTATAAATGTCTGTTTTATGCCCCAGCGGTCGAGTTCTAAGGTCTTCTGTTTTCTCTTGTCCATGACCCATTTCTTCTCCAAACAAGAACATATGATGGTAAACACTCTATACAAGGTACAAATGAAAGAGTTGGATGGATAAAAAAGAAAATACCTACAGATACTTTATAAAGATGTGAGAGGTCATTACCCTTGAAGAACTTCTAGCCCTCAAATTATCAATGTCAAAATAAGTATTGGGCAAACACTCCACATATCTCAACCATGAACCAACCTTTGAATTCTTCCTTTACCTGCTGAAAGAAAAGCTTAAGCCAGCCAAAGTTGGTTTGCTGGTCTTAGCTGGTTTAAAATGGTCAGGCCAGTTTTCTAGCCAGGTGTTCAGCTGGTTTAGATGGTTGGCCAGCTGGTCTCCTATCCTTGCTAGCCGACAAGTGTCCAAAACCCCTCTAAAACCAGCAAATCAGACCAAAATAACCAGACTGGAAGACTAGCTAAGGCCTTTTTTTTTTTTTTTAGTAAGGAGTTCAGACTAGGGCTCTGTAAAAGCTATAAAAATCCAAGCGGTCGAGGTAAGCTGGTTTGCTGGTCTTACCTGGTTTAAGATGGTCTAGCTGGTCACCTAACTTGGCCAAGATGTTCTCAAGCTAGTCTAGCTGATCTTCTCGTCTGACCAAGCTGGTGCTCGTTTAGATTGTTGGCCAGCTGGTCTCCCTGGCTTACCAGCAGACCAGTGTCCAAAACACCAGACCAGCCTGGGAGACCAGCAAGCATTATTTTAGTAGAGAGTTCAGACTAGGCTCTTTAAAGGATACCTAAGTCCCATCGGTCAAGTTTTAGGATAAGCTGGTTTCCTGTTCTTGGCTGGTTCAAGCTGGTCTTGCTGGTGTCCCAACTTGGCCAAGGTGGTCTTCAGCGGGTCTAACAGTCTTACCAGCTGGCAAGTGTCCAAAACTCCTCAAAAAGTAACTAGACAAGCCTGACTGGGAGACCAGCTAAGACTAGCAAGCTTTTTTTTTCCACACTGGAATTCTGTAAAGGCTATATAAGTCTCAGCAGTCAAGTTCAAAAATAAGATGGCTTGCTGGTTTTAACTGGTGTAAGCTGGTCTAGCTGGTCTCCTAGCCTAGCCAATCTGGTGTTCAGCTGTTTGGATAGTTGGCCATCTCACAAACTTTCCAGCTGACAAGTGTTCAAAACTCCTCTTAAACTAGCAAACAAGACTATATAGTAAGTGCAATAGAAGTCCCAGCAGTTGAGTTCTAAGATAAGCTAGATTGCTGGTCCTAGCTGGTCTTTCTTAGCTGATCTAGCTGGTCTCTGAGCCTGGCCAGCTGACAAGTGTCCAAACCCTACCTCCAAAAACAAAAACAAAAAAAAAAAAAAAAAACAGCAAACCAGACTAACCTGGAATGACCAGCTAACTTTCCCAGAAGGATAGTCAACCAATTGAGGCTTCAATGTTGTTGTTATTCTCATAATTATAAGAGCGTTAGACGTAACTGACAGAAGACATGCACCCTTTTTTTGACCTGCGGAATAACTGATGGAATCTAGTATCAGATCTGGGGCTTGCGTCCGCCTCCGACAGCTGTACCTAACAGACCCGTTTGATCCGGTAATTGACTCAGGGGTGATAAGAAAGACAAACAGAGTCAAAAGAAAAGGGAGGGTAGGGTTTGAGATTAGAGGGATTTGATTTCCTGTTGGGCTTAGCTCAACGCCTTGATATAAAACCTAAGGCGAAAATGACTCGCACATCTTACATGTGAGGATTTAAATGCATGTTGTATGCATTTCCATGAGCATGCAGCTTTGGGGTACCTACACCGTAGAGAAAGATCTTACAGAGTGTTTGACAGATAGGAATGCACAAGGTCTATTTTGAGCGTTGTGGAAAAAGCTGGTTCAGTTTGAAATCAAGCTGCAATACACTATAATACCGGGAGAAAGTTAGCGTTCTCATTCTTGTCAATGGTTGGTGTTTGCCGTAAAAGCAATGTGACTAATCACTCAGGAGCTGCAGATAAATAACATCATAACAACACAGATTGGTTGATGACCACATGATACAATCCCAAGACCTTTACCAGCGACTATCCCAAGCAGTGAGGTCAAAGGCAGCAAATGGAAAAATTTACATCTGTTTCATAATTTTAAAACCTAAAAAAAGGTGAAACATCTTCTATAATAAAATGAAATATTTGCAATTTATATGTGTCTTGTAAAAACAATTATTACGTCAGGATATGCGGCTGCTTTTCAATGGACATCAATGGAGAAAGATGCATTTTGTTGCCACAATGGTGTAGTTACAACATCTACAAGCAGGGGCTAACTGGACCATGCTAATCAGCCAAACCTTGAC
The DNA here is from genome assembly GCF_019703515.2 of Myxocyprinus asiaticus. Lineage (NCBI taxonomy): Eukaryota > Metazoa > Chordata > Actinopteri > Cypriniformes > Catostomidae > Myxocyprinus > Myxocyprinus asiaticus. The sequence continues at coordinate 22,972,782 of NC_059393.1, forward strand.
TATACTTGCTCCTTATTGGTCAAGGGATGCCTACATTAGTGTGTTGCAGCAGAAATAAAAATGTTCCCAACTTTTAGTCGGCACATTACATCACTTTCGTAAATCCTTGCATTTTTCCGCTACGCACCATCCCTGTTAAAATCAGTGAATTTGCAGCATTCGATGATGCAGTATAAATGCTAGTTTGTAGCCGCCCTTAAACCTTTTCTTGTGAACATGCTTACCAATACGTCGCATATTAACACTCAGACATTAATCAACAATACAATTAGCTAGTGCAAAAGCGCACCTTTGGGATTATTTCCAATAGTAATGAAGAAAAACATTTGCATGATTTCATACCAGGCATCCATCCAGAATAACTCAAAGTTAATTACGGCATGGTACTAATTGCCAAGCGCTTGACTCCGCATATTGTTTCAGGTAATGGATTCTAATTGGTCATAATGACGATCTCTAAGCGCACCTTCATACCTCAATGCCTTCACTATTACTGATGCCAGTCGTTTGACAGGTAAGAGAGTTTATCAGCATGTTTGTGAACTATTATTCTATCAGGTACAAAATGTTTGGAAAATTTTCTACGAAATGCATGTACACACCACAGTAGTTGTACAGACGTAAATGCAGAAAAACAAACAAACAAAAAAACATCACCAGTGTTGGTTTTTGATGGCTAACAGCATCATTAGTTGTTCTTTTCACTCTCAGCTACTGCATCACACAATTGATTTAGGTGTAGCCTGTCTCGCCTCTAATGCCTCTCTAGAGTGCTGCTATGCTTACATGTTTGTGAATTCACAGTAGTCATACAGAGACAGAGAGAAGTGAGTACAAGGCTGTTTCAGATCATATTATCACTTGACTCTTTCCAGCACAGCTGGTCAAAAAAACAGTCTGTCCGTCCGTCCATCCGTCCATCCATCCGTTCGTCCATCCACTTGTCCATCTATCAGTCCATCTGTCTGTATATTTCTTTTTCTGTCTGTCCACTTGTCCGTCTATCTATCTGTCCGTCCATCCATGCGTCCGTCTGTCTGTCTATCTGTCTGTCTATCTATCTATTCGTCCGTCCACTTGTCCATCTATAAATCCATCCATCCATCCATCCGTCTATTTGTTTGTCTGTCTGTCTGACTGTCTGTCTGTCTGTCTGTCTATCTATCTATCTATCTATCTATCTATCCATTTGTCTGTCTGCCTGTCTGTCTGTCCATCCGTCCGCTTGTCTGTCCATCCATCCATCAATCCATCCATCCACCTACCTACCTACCTACCTACCCGTCTCTTTGTCTATGTACAGTATCTATCTGTCTGTCTGTCCACTTGTCTCTGTCTGTCTGTCCATCTGTCCATCCATCCATCATCAAAACTTTACTTTTCAGAGTAGTTTTCTGCCCAGTGATTGGCTTGTTCATGCAGTGTGTAATTCTTGTGAAAGGCCGGAGCTGTTGATTCTGTCCTTCACACCTCACTCTGCCCTCTAATTTATGACTTGCTGCAGCACCAATTAGCGCCATAGGCGGTTCGGCGCCACGCAGGTGGCCTGGTTTGTGTGTAGAGAAGAGAGGGACGCGTTAATGACTCGATGCCTCACTGTTCCATGTCAGAGAGCAGAAGTGGAGATGACATTTGCCGCTGCGGGAGTTCACAAGGAACTGTGAAACACAGACATGCCAAGAAGGATCCAAGGGACTGAGAGGAGGTCTAGGCTGCTGGGCCCATCGGTCATTCAGTGAGTCAAGATCAAGTCAACTGACCTTTGACATCTCCGGTTAAGCATCAGAAGTGTTATACAGAGTTGGGCGAATGTTCTGGGTGTAGAAAGTGTTACACAGAATGTTGGTTTTACTTTATTTGTATATGACAAATACAGGGTGGTAGAAAAACAGCATTTCGCAAATTTTTATAATTATTTTATAATTATTATGCATGCAGCTTATGACCTCACATTAATTGAGAGACTACGTGGAGTATTTCTAATTTAAAAAATGTAATCTTTTTTTTTTTTTTTTACACCACAGGACCATTTAAAATGAACAAGCGAAGGAAAAAGGTTTAAAAACTGATGCAAACTTAAAAGAATAAAAGAGAAAACTTATACATTCTAACATAAAGTCTTGATGATGATTAAAAAATGTCCATGAAGATGTTATGCATCAACTACCCCAATAAAAGTGCTTTGATTTGCAATTTTATTCATATATCTTAAGTGTCAATTCTGGAATAGTTCACTCATATATTCTGTCGTAGTTTACTCTCCCTCATAATATTCCAAACCCATTTGACTCCTCCTTGCAAGCAATGACAATGAATGCGGAGCTTTCAAGCTTCAAATAGGACACAAAATCACAATAAATGTAGCATAAAACTTGTCTATACAATGTGTTTAAGTCATACGATAGATTTGTGTGATGAACAGACAAAAATATTAATGTTATTTACTGAAAATCTTGACATCTGCCCTAGCTCTTCTTGCCATGTTCATGTGAGAAGAAGCAATGTCCGATTCGTGAACAAATCATTCTTTTAAGCCAACTGATTCTCTTTAAACGAATCACTTCATCTGATTTATAAAACAAGTCTGTATGATTCGCTCACCAAATTTCTCAAAGTTCCTCTAACAAAGCTACAATATGACTTCAGAAGATTTGCAAAATATCACACACAAGTTGTATGTCTACTTTTTTGGTGCTTTTGCATCTGTTTAGAAGTTCGAAAGATTCAGTCCCCATTCACTGTAATTGCATGTAAAAGCGTAACTAGGATATTTTCCAAATTGTCTCCTTTCATGTTATCACAGAAGAAATAAAGAAATCAAAAAGTCAAACGGGTTTTGAATAACATGAGTGAACTATACTTTTAAATACTAATGGGGCCAATGTATTTTCAGGGATATTTTGTATGGGAAAAGGGAAGTTTTAGAGCGAAAAAGCTCTGTTTGCAGCTGATTAGCAATATGACCACCGCAATTCCAGCTGAGTAAACTTTTATTTGATGTTTCAGAGTCGCCCAAATAAAAGCCTCTCAGACAATAATTCCAGTCAATCGCCCTTTCCCTCTTGTGCTTACCTCAGCGAGACTCAAAGACCACGGCTCTCCGTTCCAAAAACATACATACCAGAGGTGAACACACTTACACACACCAATCCCTAATCTGAACAGCAGACCTGTCGTTAATGAAGCCTGACGACGAATTGTGCAAGCTTGAACACACTTGAGAGGTAGAGACGTGTCCCCGCATCACCCCAGGTTTCTAGACTAAGCCTCTTGCATTTTTAACGAGCAGGAAATGTTATCATCTGTCATAGCAGTATCTACCCTCCAGGCAGAGAACTGATGAAGTGTTTAATATCAGAAATGCAATATTAAAACCGTGAGGTTTGGAATTATCCATTAGACCCAAGAGGACTGCGTCTGTCACGTCTGGCAAAGCCACTTAACCAGTAAAATTCATTTAAAAAATAACGATTTAAGAAGACATCTGTTCAGTTGTGGGATTCTCAATCAAATTCAGAGTCTATTCTGAAACAGAATAGTGGAGCGCCACAACTTCCGAAAAATGTAGTAGAAGTTTGGTAGATCAAGTTATTGAATCCGTTTACCCAAAAAATTAAATTCTATCATTATTTACTCACCCTCATGTATGGACTATTTTCAGCTGTTTGAAAAATTTTCAGAAACTCTCTTTTTGTGTTCAACTACAAAGGTAAAAAAAAAAATGGAAGACTGTTCACTATTACAAATTCGATTCAATGCGGAAAGTCAGAATTTCTAATTTCCAACTTGGAATAGTACAATCGAAAAGACCTCGAAGAACTTCGATATTCGAGCTGTAATCCACAGCTCTGCATTGTTTGGATTGTACTTGATAGACTTTCACTTTAAACAAATAAAATCTGCGAGTGCATTTACATGCATTTGCACCAATACGTTGATAACGGCTAAAAATGTGCTTATTCGAAAAATCTAAAAATGCATGAAAACTGCATTTCGATGGGATTTGAAATCATCAGATTATCGGATTTTCTACTTTTGATGTTAAAATATGAACAGTCATGCACACAACGCACATTGGATAAGCCGCTAAGAATGCCAGTAAAGCGGTTTACATGCAACGGAAAATCGTGGTAGTGCACAAAAATCTATGTATGCTATTGATTTTTGCTTAAATCGTTTTTATGACCTTACCCCAATAAAGGAAACATTTTTAAGGCATTTACATGACCACACATGTTGTTGGCTTATTAAGCACAATCGGTATAATATCGCACATTTAAACACACTCAGTTAGCCTGTTGACATGCCCAACAATATGCTGTTAACTACCAAAAATCAGCTTATTTGAAAAATCCAACAACGCAAGAAAACTGTGTTTACATGACATTTAAAATCATCTGGTTATTCTCTTTAATGTCAAAACATAAACATGCATGTGCGAAACACTTTGGAAATTGGAAAAGTAGTTAAAAACGCTGGTAAATGTGAAATCAGGGTCAAAGGGAAAAAATAAAATGTTTTTAAAGAAAGTTTTGCGTGAACCGTTTATGACTTTACCCCGATAAAGAAAGACGTTTAAGGCGTTTCCATCACCAGACACGTTGTCTGCTTACTAAGTAAAAATAATTACGACTGTGTATGTAAATGCGCTCAATAAAGGGCCGTTTACACGACAACGTTTTCAACTAAAAATGGAAAACTTTTTATGCATTTTAGCTGTTCGTTTACACGACAACGGCGTTTTGGGGCCTGAAAACACAAACTTTTGAAAATGGGTTTCAAAGTGCAAGTTTTTGAAAATGATGCCGTTATCGTCTCCGTGTAAACATGCAAAAACGCGAATTTGTGAAAACGATGACGTCATGCATACGCGTATTACGTGTTCAGTCTATAGGCATGCACGCGAATACTTCAAAACAACGTGCGAGACATTCAAAACTACAATGGCGGACTACAGGACTGTGTTTGTGCTGCTCAAGATTTTGAGTTTATTGACGCTTTTCCAGCAAAGTGTAGATTTACTGCATCACTACTATGACCAGAGATCGCCATCTTCATTGTTAGTATTCACCGCTCTGTGGAAGAATGCTTATGTGCGCAGGCGCGGAGTGTTTCTTTATAAAGTGACATCGCCAACTACTGGCCTGGCATGCATAATACAGCGTTTTTAGTCGTTTTTGTGGATCCGTGAGAACGGGGATCGTTTTGACAACGTTGTCGAAACTTTTCAAAAACGCAAAGGAAAAACATTTCCGTTTTTAGTACATTGTTGTAGTGTAAACGTACCCATAGTCTAAGTTCCTACAATACATGAAAAATAAAAACTTTTGCTGACACAAGTGCTCAAAAAACTGTACATTTGCTTTTCTGTTGATAATTGTACACCTGAAAAACTATTTCTAACACTGCATAGCAAAGTTTATCCCGCACAGTTTGGTTGCTAGAAGATATCTTTATGTCAATAGAACGACCACATTACAAATGCTAGCGTTTATATCTTAATATGCCATCTTTCGACAGTTGGGCAATGGAACATATTTATAGATTGTAAATTGGAGATATTGAGTAGTAATATCCTACATCTGCCTTCGAATGACCTGTCACAGCAGATCGGTGCTCAAAGCACAACTGGTTTGCATTAGGAAGCATTAAACAATGCAATGCAAATGCTAGCATTTATTTCTCTAAACATCATTTTCAAGCATTAAGCAATCAAACACCTGTATGGATTGTAAGTTGGAGAGATCAAGTAGGAATATCCTACATCTGACTTCGAATTAAATGTAGCATATACACGTCACAGCAGATCGGCGCTCAAATCCCAACTGGTTTACGTTAGGTGCCATGTACGAACCCTGATACCTTATCGCTTGCTCTCAGCAAGTCCCTGCTGTCGCTGCGATTAATCGTGACCGCTCGCTTGAGACGGGATGTCACACTAACATTTGATGCTGAGCTGCCGGACTGCTGGAACAATAGCTGTCCTCTTTCTCAGAGGTCCGGAAAAGCCCAGAGCATGGCCCAGGGCAGCTTATGCTGACGTCGACGTCAAGAGGACTGGAGCCTATCGGTGGAAACAGATGTGTGGGCCATTTCAGTGCCCATACTCCAAGGAAGGACATACTCCATGACAACCCCAGAGCAGTCACTATGAAGGCCCTTGAAGATGGAGATGAAGGTAGCAGGTACACTGGTGGAGTGTTGTAAATGAAAGAATAGTTTATGTAAAAATGAAAATTCTGTCATCATTTACTGAGCCTTTTTACCAAGAGTATAGCTGACATATGGTAAAGTTGATATTAGAAACTAAACTCTTTAGTTCTTTGACTTTCATAAACACATTACAATCAACCAGTATTCACCAAATATTACACTGCTTTAAAGTGGCACATTACAATGAACGACTGGCCATTTATCCAGTTGGATGACCAACATCAGTAGATTGTAAGTGCAGCACGGAAAAGGTCTTCAAAACTCAATCGTGCTCTCCACCGTGAAATAATTTTCTATGGCTGTAATACATCAAAAAAGGCTCATATTTCTCGTAACGGCCATCTGGGGTGTTTCGAGATGGGGGAAAGGAGTACGTTGGAAACAGCTGGCGTGAAGCAGCAGTTTATGCAATTAAGTGGTGAATAATCATAGCCTGAAATCATATGGGTTTTAAGACCAGGAGAGTTCTACTGCATGAGATCAGGAAAAAGACATGGGGTCATTGACAATGTACATATATGCATGTCATAAATTTCCATTTTTGGGTTAACTGCCACTTTAAAGGTCATTTGTGTGCAGTGATCACACAAAAATGTCTTTTAAACTTGGTAAATATTTTTGTGTGTCATAGTTCCCACTTTAGGTGTCTTTAACTACTCTGTACTAACATTAAAATACATACAATACATTGTATTTATTGTGTAACAACATGTTGTTGTGCAAAATTCTCACAAGATTCATATTTGCTGCTACTGAGGTTGAGGTATAGGTAGGTTTAGTAGTAGGGTAGTGTTAGGGGTTAGGGTTTAGAGTAAAGGGTGGGTTAGGTTTAGTGTTAGGGATGCAGTTAACTGCAGATAATTTAAATGTAAAAGTACAATGCAACAACACATATGTACATGATAAATTGTACATAGTAGTTAAAGACACCTATTATAATGTGTGTCCCATTTATTTTAATCAGTTTTGCTCACTGACTAAATAATGACTGGCATATAATTTTAAACGACAAAAACAACATTTTAGTTGACGATAATGGGCGAAATGACAGTTGTGTCAAACTGTAACACACCAAACTAATTACTTTGAAAAAGGTAGTAATTTTTTAAACATGCATCGAACATATTAAAGATTTATCAGCATGTATAACAGTATTAGCTGTTTTAGGAGTTATTGTGTTGTTTGTAACGATTTGGAGACTATTCCTTGTTTTAGACCGTCTAGGATATTTCGTTAAGTATAGTGCATTTTTTCGGAAATTGCGTAACCACGCAAATTAAGCATTCTGACTAGCGCATAACTTAGTTCATGATCACGTTCATTTGCTTGTCATATTTTCCTCAACTGTATGTTTTGATTAAAATCGTTAAATTATCATCATGATCTTTTTCATCTAGTCTTCATTGACGAAAACAAAAAAACCTTTCGTCAATTAAAATTTTCATCAGTAATTTCATTGACAAGATTAACACTGTTTGTGTGTGTGTGTGTGTGTTATCAGTGAGTGTGTGTGCTGGTAGCTTTTTGAAAGTTTTGCAAATGTTGCATCACTTAGCTTTGAGTTCATATCAACTTTTGATTACTTTCATATTACAATCTATCCATTGCACATTCCCTAATCATCTCCGATTGGTAATTATGATATTTTTTTCTTGGAACTGACTATTCCTGGAGGCATTAAGAGTTTTTGAGCCGACCTCAAAAACCGTGGACCGCTTATCTCCCAGCGAGGTTGCTTTTTCAATAAAAATGTAAAAGACGCTCTGCCTTTAAATTTCAGCACAGATCACAACAGCTTGTTGTCAACCGAAAACCTCCAACAACTTCACTGTTCCCCTTGTTTATCGACCCGAAGACCACCAAAAACCAAAGGTATATCTCAGAAAATGCTCTGGAGAACAAACTCTGACGTCAAGCAACAACAAACTAGGACTTTGAGCAATAAAACTGCTTCACCCTTGAAGAACAGGTGACCTGATGCACCTCTATCCCACAATCCCCAAAGTCAGTGTGGATAAGGTCACCGGGCAGCACAGCGGGGACCAGACTGTGAAAAGTCATTTAAGGAAAAGAACTAAGAATAATAGCCCACCCACAATTGATTCAAAAACACAATACAAAAAATGTATGGGATGCATATTTATATAATATCTAGGTCAAGCCTATGGCTAAAAGATTTTGTTAGATTTATTTGATACCAAGACTTAATATCTTAAGACATTTTGTTTCTAAATGAATGTTTTCTTGTTTTAAGGATGTTTAGATATTTTTCATGGAAAACAAGACAAAAATAAGCAGGGCCGAAGCCCCAAAGTGTAGTACCTCTATTTAAGAATGTTTTACTTACTTTCGTTATTATTCACTCTGCTAGCTGATTTTGTCTTCCATTCAATGTGTCAAATAAAAGCTCATTTCAGTTACCTGAAGGCCTCTGACAGCAAAAGCTTCACTGATTGGAGCTTTCATTTTGATAATTATGCACCTAATTAGCGCTACTTAACTAATTTAGAGCTCAAATGAACCACAACTCAACAGACGGCACTTAGGATGTACACTTTAAACGTACGTGTTGTTTTTCTGGTAGTAATGAAAATACTGCACTGGCAGCCAAAAGTTTGGAATAATGTACAGATTTTGCTGTTTGGTACTTAAATTCACCAAAGTGGCATTCAACTGATCATAAAGTATAGTCAGGACATTACTGATGTAAAAAACAGCACCATCACTATTTGAAAAAAGTCATTTTTGATCAAATCTAGACAGCAGCCATCACTCCAACACCTTATCCTTGAGTAATCATGCTAAATTGATCATTTGGTACTAGAAAATCACTTGCCATTATATCAAACACAGTTGAACAGTTTGGTTCGTTAAATGAAGCTTAACTCTTTGTGTTTGTTTTTGAGTTGCCACAGTATGCAATAGACTGGCATGTCTTAAGGTCAATATTAGGTCAAAAATGGCAAAAAAGAAACAGCTTTCTCTAGAAACTCACCAGTCAATCATTGTTTTGAGGAATGAAGGCTATACAGTGCTTGAAATTTAATATTTTATACAAAGGTGTACACTACAGTCTTCAATGACAAAGGACAACTGGCTCTAACAACTAAACAAGAGGATAAGTACATCAGAGTCTCTAGTTTGAGAAATAGACGCCTCACATGTCCTCAGCTGACAGCTTCATTGAATTCTACCCGCTCAACACCAGTTTCATGTACAACAGTAAAGAGACGACTCAGGGGTGCAGGCCTTATGGGAAGAATTGCAAAGAAAAAGCCACTTTTGAAACAGAAAAACAAATTGAAAAGGTTCGAGTGGGCAAAGAAACACAGACATTGGACAACAGATAACTGGAAAAGAGTGTTATGGATCTTAACCCCATTGAGCTTTTGTGGGATCAGCTAGACTGTAAGGTGCGTGAGAAGTGCCCGACAAGACAGACACATCTATGGCAAGTGCTACAGGAAGTGTGGGGTGAAATGTCACCTGAGTATCTGGACAAACTGACAGCTAGAATAACAAGGATCTGCAAAGCTGTCATTGCTGCATGTGGAGGATTTTTTGATGAGAACTCTTTGAAGTAGTTTAAGAAGTTCTGAATGTTTTTTTTCAAATTGTAATAGTAATCTTTCACATTATTAATGTCCTGACTATACATTGTGATCAGTTGAATGTCACTTTGGTGAATAAAAGTGCCAATTTCTTTCCATAAGAGCAAAATCTGTACATTATTCCAAACTTTTGGCCGCCAGTGTATATTATTTGGGTGAACCTCAAAAGATTGTCAAGAGCATGTCATACATATTTCAGCCTAAATTCAACAAAAAAGAAATGCAAAATGTTACTTGCTTGTTTTCTTTGAATCATTAAGATTGATTATTTATTATTAATTTATTTTAATTTTCATGACAATCACATTTCCCACCCAATTCTCAATTTTTACCATAATGAATATTATATATAAATATATATATATATATATATATATATATATATATATATATATATATATATATATATAATTATTATTACTGAAAAGCAAATAAATAAATAAATACATTTTATTTACATTTTATTTACCACCATGATTATGTTCAACTATATTAACTAACAAAATAAGTAAATCAATAAATATAAATTAAATTCGCAGTATATTGCATTACATTAGTGCAAATAAATCAATGTTATTTAAATTACATTCACTACCATGATAATATATTACATTTTATTGACTACCAAAATAGGACAATAAATAAGTATTATTTCAATTATATTTACTAATCAGAAATGTATTTACAATCATAGTAGTATTTGTGTATTGGCTTTATACTGATTTAAATGTAATAATATATATACACCGATCTGCCACAACATTAAAACCACCAGCCTAATATTGTGTAGGTCCCCCTCGTGCCGCCAAAACAGCACCAACCCGCATCTCAGAATAGCATTCAGAGATGATATTCTTCTCACCACAATTGTACAGAGCGGTTATCTGAGTTACTGTAGACTTTATCAGTTCGAACCAGTCTGGCCATTCTCTGCTGACCTCTCTCATCAACAAGGTGTTTCCATCCACAGAACTGCCGCTCACTGGATGTTTTTGTTTTTGGCACCATTCGGAGTAAATTCTAGAGACTGTTGAGTGTGAAAATCCCAGAAATACTCAAACCAGCCCATCTGGCACCAACAATCATCCATGCGATTATCTAACCAGCCAATCAAGTGGCAGCAGTGCAGTGTATAAAATAATGCAGATACGGGTCAGGAGCTTCAATTAATTGTTCACATCGACCATCAGAATGGGGAAATTTTTTTTATCTCAATGATTTGGGGCGTGGCATGATTGTTGGTGCCAGATGGGCTGGTTTGAGTATTTCTGTAACTGCTGATCTTCTGGGATTTTCACACTCAACAGTCTCTAGAATTTACTCCAAATGGTGCCAAAATTTAACTGTTAGATGTCCTAAACGACTTGCCAAAACTATAGTTTGCTAATATGAACAGGGTTGGGGAGTAATGAAATACATGTAACGGGATTACGTATTTAAAATATAAAATATAAGTAACTGTATTCCACTACAGTTATAATTTAAATCATTGGTAATATATTACAGTTACATTCAAAAAGTATTTTGATTACTGAAGAGATTACTTTGCATTTTATTGTCATTTGTTTCATTTAATATTTAGTCCTTTCAGATGGAAAACATTTATACATATAAATGATGCGATCCAAAGTGCATTTGAACAGCGGTGAAACACTTTCTTATGATGTGTTACATTCATACGAGCAGACAGAGAAGTAAGTTTGAAGTAAGTTTGGAGCAGAAGAAATAGAAATAAACCTTGTGTAAATTGTCAGCTTTACGCTAAGTTAAAATGCTGTTTCTAGCCATATTACATGCACATGTTACCAGACACGATCATATTTTTTTATCAAGAAAATTCACGTTGGATCATAATTTATTTTTTTCTAGTAAGACCTTTGATATTAGGGCAAAAATCATATTCTTGATAATAATTTTTGTATTGTTTTCCTGTAAAAATATCCAAAAAATCCTTAAAACAAGATCAATTTGATTTACCTTGTTTTAGAAACAACACTGCATAAGATATTTAGGTTTTTCAGAGATTGTATTTTTAACATGTGTATTTTGTCTTACTGTACTGGCAGAGTTTTTATAGTCAAAACAAGTGAAAAAATCTACCAGTGCTGAAGAAGTAATCCAAAGTATTTAGATTACATTACTGACCTTGAGTAATCAAACAGAATACAAATTACATTTTAGAGCATGTATTCTGTAATCTGTAGTGAAGTACATTTCAAAAGCAACCATCCCAACCCTGAATATGAAATCTGTGGTGTGGTATATATATATATATACTGTATATACTGTATACTGCAATATGTAAGTGCAAATAAATTAATTTCATTAAAATTACATTCACTACCACTTATACTACTTATATATTAAATTTTACTGACTACCAAAAATTATATTTACTACTGTGAAGTATAAGTATTTATACATAATAGTAGTATTTTATTTTTATTTTTTTTATTTTCTCCCCTTTTCTCCCCAATTTGGAATTCCGAATGTGCTCTAAGTCCTTGTGGTGGCGTAGTGACTCGCCTCAATCCGGGTGGCGGAGGACGAATCTCAGTTGCCTCCGCGTCTGAGACTGTCAGTCCGCACATCTTATCACGTGGCTTGTTGAGTGCATTACCGTGGAAACATAGCGCATGTGGAGGCTTCAAGCTATTCTCCATGGCATTCACGCACAACTCACCACACGCCCCACCAAGAGCGAGAACCACATTATAGTGACCATGAGGAGGTTACCCCATGTGACTCTACCCTCCCTGGCAACCGGGCCAATTTGGTTGCTTAGGAGACCTGATTGGAATCACTCAGCATGCCCTGGATTCGAACTCACGACTCCGGGGGTGGTAGTCAGCGTCTTTACTCGCTGAGATACCCAGGCCCCATTATAGTAGTATTTGTGTATTGGCTTTATGCTGATTAACATGTAAGCAAAACATAATATAACAGAATGTTTTATGGCTATAACAGTAATACAAATCTAATGAGAAACAACACTGACAGAGTGATAGTTATTACACCAAAACTCGAAGCAAAACTTTTGGATGCATTACAGTAATGAGATGTCACTATGCAAAAAACCTCAGTGACCATAAAAAAGGATTCAGTTATTTTATTTAAGTTATAATTTCTTATACTTCTTTTGATTTGGGGGTAAATGTGACCTAGACATGTTCTTGACAGGTTTTCATTAGATCATTGTCTGCCTGTGTAATTTACAATGTGATATATGGAATAAATGTGTTTTGTGTGTTACATAATGAATGATGTGAAGTCTCAAATGTTGTGTAATGCACAAGTCAGGGTTATGAGGTTATCATGCATTTTTACGCATACAAATCAAAAGTTCGTAAAAATGCCACGTCCCATGTATTGGCATGTGCAGGTGCACACATGCACACAGGAGCTTAATATAATGAATGTGAAACTTAAAATTCCATCTTAGAGTCACAGCAAAGGATCCACTTCATAAATAAACACTGCCTGTTTCCATGGCGACAGCATTCTGAAACCATAAAATATAGTGTAAAATAATATGCTGTAAAGCTAATTACATGCCAATGTATCCTTCGAAAGGTGTGCAACTTCAGCACACCCCTCCTGCCCACTCCCAAAAGACAAAATAGAAAAAGGCGGGAAAAATAACGAGAATAGAAAATAAATGAAATAGGGTCCGCTAGAGAAAATGCTTCTATTTTGCAGTTTTCATATTATCAGCATAATAATTAGAGTGGAAAGTTGAACTGAAAAATTAAAAAGAATTTCTGAATGTCTTATTATTTAGTATGTCGCTTTTTTTGCATTTATGACAGCATGCCCTGGTCTTAAATCTTAAATATTTACTATTCATTTTACATCATGACGTTTCTTTGTTTTCAATTTTTGAAGTGCCCAAAGCTTTATTTCCAGGTTTAAATGAAAACCAAATAAATCCCAGATTTCCAATGTGGACAGATTTCCAACAGTGGTAGATGTTGTCAGTTATCTCTGTGGGCTACTGTAACCATCAGTGACAAGGAACTCTGTGACTGTCCGAATGGATCCAGTATTCCATTTTATGTGATTGGAGCACCAAGTACAGTGGTTTTCAACTGGGAGACATTGGGGTAGGGTTGTCAGCTGACACTTATAAGCTGGGACATGTCGTATTTTTCCTGAATTGACCATACGGGACGCCTATTGTCTTATATTTTAGTGCCGAGATGGTCAAGCCCAACGCTCAAGGCGGGAAAATGAGAGGGCTTGGTGATGTCAGCCAAAAAGACAAACAGGATCTTTGGATGAAAAAGAGGATGCCATAATATGTACAATAGAACTATGACTAAAATAGAATATTAAGAACTATATCCGATGGCATTAGTGACATTTTGGTTTACAATCCTCCTTAATTTCTGACCCTAAAGAAAACATACAAGTTGTCTGATCATGACCCTCATAAACCCCACTGAGGCTGCTTTTCAATAATCCATTGTTGCACGCATACATTCTAAATATCTAAAAGGGCACTCAAGAATTTCCAATTATCCATCAATGCAAAAGAGTGAAAAAGAATATGAGACAGCATTTACTTTGAAAACCCAAGATACCTTCTTACTGAAATGGCTGTTGAATTCAGAATAGCTCAGATTGAGAAAAGACAGACGGTTCAGATTAACAGTCTATGGAGGGATTGCGCTGATAGTGTTGTTAATTTGCACGCAATGTCCAATTCACTTTGAGCAAAGAAGTGCAATTGCCACGGCGCAAATCCCAATCTTGCGGGTCGGTTCTGAGTGCTAGGTTGTGGAAGATGCTAAACACTACCCTAATCTGGCATACTGGTATTGAACAGCATCACTCCACTATTGCGATCCAGACTCTTTGAAAAGCTGAGAATGGGCTCACAAATACACTGTGCGTCTGGATATATGCCAGGTTATAACACTCTTCTCAATCATTTAATCATTATTTGATGAATTATTTCTGTCATGATTGCAAGAAAATGTAAACAAACACCTCTTCTAAATAAAAATCTATTACAGCCTGCTTTTTGCAGGTGATAATAGCACAACATACTGTTTAGCTAATTAGCCACCATTTTTAAATCTAAAACAGCATGTATAAGTCAGGCTTGGTGATTTTGTAAATACTGTATATGTGATGATGGTTAACGAGATCTAAAATTTCTACGTAGTATTTCTTGTTTCATTTTTCGTTAGAGCCAGAACATACAAAATTGGTGTTTACGAAAAAAATAAAATAAAACCAAAAATAATGATCTTACGTTCAGTGTTGTCAGGTTCGATTTGGTGGGAAATTTCAGGGTTCCGTCATTCGTCCTTGCGTGCTTACGTCATGTCCGTAAACAAAGAAAAGAAGTTCCGACGGCAGATTTGCTACTTACTTGTTCAGATGACATTTTTTTATTAATTTTTTGGATATGTATGACTTTCTTCTCACTATCAGTGACTCTTGGGGTTGCTAGTCAGATATCTCAAACCTCAAAACATCAGATTCATCCCTGCAGAAGTGCCACTGATGTAGAAAACTAAAAAATGTTCCTCTGCAGGTAACTTGCAATTTTATGTTTCAACCACAGATGTCGATAAAAAGCCCAGAATTCTGCATATATATATATGTGTGTGTGTGTGTGTGTGTGTGTGTGTGTGTGTGTTTGAAGATTGTTTACAAGGTCTATTATTTTATTGAATATCAAGAAAGCTGTCGATCTCTTTTTAAGATACAAAAAGGCCCAACCGTTGCAAGATATTTTATATTTACCACTGCCCTAAGGTAAAAAGTTGCCTGCAGACACTGTCACTTTCTAAAACACACAATGATCTACAGGGGCTTTTCACAGGTCCACAACTCATTCAATAGCTCTTTGAATATTTTACCAAAAATGCAAAACAGAGTTGGAATATCAAAGCCCCTTGACAGAATACCTACTGTTCACTGTAAATACTGAAAGTCTGCAGTATAAAACGGTTTTAATGTATCTGTTCATTCACCCATCCGAAATTCCCTTTTGTCGTAATGCAAAATTGTTCATAATAAGCGAACTGGCGACAGTGAGCTAAACACGACCACTTCCTGTTCAAAAGCACATAAAAAGTCAGTGGCTGGTCGAAGCTTTCACCCTCATGCGTCGTGTCATGGGATGGACTTAATTACAGTGGTCTTCTAGCCAGCCGTCAAGCCAATGTGCCTGCAGGGTGATGATCCGGGCTCTTCGCTCGGCGCGGGAAACTCACTCTGACAAACCGTGTGAGGTGAAGTCGGTCTGGTGGCCGGCAGTGTTCACACCTCTGATGCGATTCTAACAGAGCCTGGAAACACAGGAATCTGAAAGTGACCTTCATACGGGAAGAACACCAGAAGATGTGTACGATTGACTGAGGTTATTGCAGTTGATATACTGAGTGTGAACTTCAGATTATCGCAATCACTGGCAGTATCAAATATTAGATTTCTGTTCTATTCTATTAAACTGTTATAAAGTGTCTAACGAAGTGCGAAGTGTGTATCTTTTTTCGCAACTTGAGTCAAAAAATGATGTGCAGCAGCTTTAAAGCGTCAAGCAATAAACCACATCTTTACAGCAATGACCATCATCAGTGATGTGTGACAAGATGTGCAATCCTCACTAGACACCGCTGTGGACTCTAACTAGCTTTTAAGTTCATGACGCTGATCACATGAACACTTCTCTTCTGTGTTAACAGGGGAGAGGTAAAGCAAACTCTTTCGTCTGCTCCCTGCACGGTCTGTACATGAGCATGTCAAGCAGGTTCCATTACCCCTCCAACAAGCATGTATGAAATAATAAAAGCTTTAATGCAGAGATCTGCCCATGGCCAGCACAGCAGCCCTGAACACCGAGACTCAGAGAGACACGACTGTTAATGGTGCTGCTGAGAGCTGAACTTAACCTACTTCAACATCAGAGATGAACTGGGCAGAGATACTGAACAAACACAGACAGAGAGACAGACTGATGCATAGACAGACAAACAAATGGACAGTCAGACAGATGGATAGACAGACAGATAGACAGACAGAAAAACAAATGGACAGACACAGAGATGGAGAGACAGACAGACAGATGGATAGATAGACAGATAGACAAACAAAAAGACAGACAGATAGACAGACAGGGAGATGTGCAGACAGACACGCACAGATAGATAGACAAACAGACAGACAGGCAGATGGATAGATGGACAAACAGACAGATGGATAGACAGACAGACAGATGGATAGACAGATAGATAGAAAGACACAGACAGAAAGACAGTCTGTAAAAAGACAGTTAGACAGACAGACAGATGGACAGACTGAAAGACACATGGACACAGACAGACAGACACATGGATGGACAGACAGATAGACAGACAGGCAGAAAGACAGAAAGACACACAGACAGATGGACAGACAGAAAGACTCACATACAGATGGACAGACAGACAGAAAGACACAGACAGACGGACAGACAGATAGACAGACAGAAAGACAGTCAGACAGACAGAAAGACACACATGCAGATGGACAGACAGACAGAAGGACACAGACAGACAGAAAGACACACAGATAGAAAGAAAGAAAAACAGACTGAAAGAAAGACAGTTAGACAGACAGACAGAAATACAGACAGACAGACAGACAGACAGACAGATAGTCCATGTCTATTTTCTGTTTGTTTGGTTTTGAAAATACCTGAAATGCATGCATTTTTACAAAAAAACATTATAATTTCTTTGATTTCAGATGGAGATTGTGTAAATGTAGTTAACACACACCTTGTCAGAGTCTGTCTATTACCCGACGGTTTCACACTGGTTAAATTCATTACTGAGAAAACACCTTGGTTCTCTACACCAGTCTCAAATCAACCTTGTGTATTGTGTTATTTACTATTACATACCCAACTAGACCCCAAAACCAACTTTATTTGCATAGATCATTATACAGTCGAAATTAAGATCAGTCCTACAACAGTCAAATAAGTAGAATATACTCACAGATCTGTGACCTTTTTATTTAAAGAATGCAAAAATCCTCTGCTGTGCATTCAGCGTCATTGCATATACACCTTTACGGGGAAATATAATTTTAGTCTAAGTGTCAAAAAATATTTAAACCCATAAACAATACAGAAATGGCATATTCCATTTCATTTCTCATAACAGAGGATGCTGGGACAGTCGCACTGTCCAACAGTTGACACACACGTCCAGAGGTAACTTTAATGACCGGTCAGGGTCTAGTTTATCCTCACTCACCTGAGGTCAGGTGCCAGTTAATATCACCTGTTGTCTTACTAATAACCTGCAGTGTCACTGACTAGCTATATTCAGCTTGTGTTGACAACAGCATCTCAAATTAAGTCCATATCGGTGACATGTTGTGCCAAGAAAGGGAGTTTGTTAGTGTTACTAAATTTTATGCCAAGCATGTAAGGAAAATCAACTTTAGACATAGTGACTATGGCTCAAAACCTAGCGATTCAAACCAATATAGCACAAGTTCATGAGTAATTTAGCCAGATTCATTAAAATAATTGATTTACGAGAATCGATTGTTTGGGATTCGTACTGCGCTGGTCACGCTGGTTGTCGTTTTGCGTGCAACAGACAAAGACAATGCAATAAAGCAGGGGTTGACATGGAGTGCCATGTTTTATTTTCCTGGTCAATGGCTGTGCCGACGCCCCCCCCCCCCCCAAAAAAAAAAAACATGGTAATTTATGTGATTTTCTGAAGTTTGGGTCCACTTGTGAAAATGTTTCTATTTTGCATTTTTGTAATTTAATAATTTATTTTTCATTACAAATGACATTATCGGGGGGTCTGGGTAGCTCAGCGAGTATTGACGCTGACTACCACCGCTGGATTCACAAGTTCAAATCCAGGGTGTGCTGAGTGACTCCAGCCAGGTCTCCTAAGCAACCAAATTGGCCCGGTTGCTAGGGAGGGTAGAGTCACATGGGGTAACCTTCTCGTGGTCGTGATTAGTGGTTCTTGTTCTCAATGGGGTGTGTGGTAAGTTGTGCGTGGATCGAAGAGAGTAGCATGCGCCTCCACATGCTGTGAGTCTCCGCGGTGTCATGCACAACAAGTCACGTGATAAGATGCACAGATTGACGGTCTCAGAAGCGGAGGCAACTGAGACTTATCCTCCGCCACCCGGATTGAGGTGAGTAACCGTGCCACCACGAGGACCTACTAAGTAGTGGGAATTGGGCATTCCAAAATTGGGAGAAAAGGGGATAAAAAAAAAAAAGACATTATCAGCAAAACCCGATGATTATGATATTATCATGATCCTGCATGTGAATTTTCACGGAGCATCTTGTGAAAGTGCTTTAATGAAAGAAAATCTGTCCTTTTGTATAAAATGAGTTAACACAGTTAATGGTACAAATTTGCTTATTTGATTACTGATCACGAAATTGTGCAGAATCTTAAATATTTCTTATATTATGTCATCGTAATCATGTATTCACTAGCATGCAAGCAACAGTAAGAGAGAAGCAGGCTATTTTATACTGTTTTGCACCTGCATTCCAATCTACATCTTGATGTAATCCTTCCTCATGATCACGCAGTGTGTTTTCATCAGACGAATGGGAGACTAAACACTATTAAAATGTGATAAGACTCGCGCTGCGCGGGCAAGCCATTCGCGCATCACGAGCCGATCAACTATTTTTGCCCTTTTCGGTGAATCGCTCCTCCAATATCTTAAAACTTCATTTCCAGGTTTAATTTATATTTTGAATAGACCCCACGATGTGGGTTTATGTTTTCTCTTTTAATCGTTTAATGTAATTTTGAGTATGACCATGGTTTAAGGAGGGTGTACCTGTATGCTGGGTTGGAAATCTCAAGGATTAATAGTGGTGTTTTCCTTTTTACATCACGTGTTGTTCTGAAAGCAAAAAGAAACAAATGAAACACGGAATGCAGGCTGTCATCCGCGCAGTCTGGCCGAAGCAAAGCAGGCATGTTTATTCGTGTGATTAACCGAACATCAAGCTCTGCTGGCTTGTGATGCGCGAATGGCTTGCATGCGCTGCACTTTTTATTCAGCCTCCCATTCAGCTCATGAAAACACACTGTGTGATCATGAGGAAGGATTGCATCAAGATGTAGATTGGAATTCAGGTGCGGAATTTCATATAACTAAAATAGTCTACGCCTCTCTCGCCGTTGCTGGCGTGCCAGTGATTACCCCTCCGCGTGCCAATGCTGGCACGTGTGCAATAGGTTGCCGACCCCTACGACAGAGAGTGTTGTCTATCTGCAAATTCACTACAATATTGTGTAAAATATTGGCAAAAGTGGCGCAAGTGCCACTATTTTTTTAAACTAATTCTAATACAAACGAACACAAAGACTAAAAACTGAAAAACTATGTCGAGAAATCAGTACTTCAGTGTGTTTAAAGAGATTCATATGGACATTTATTTCTTTCCTCGTCGAGAAAACGAGAAATCATTTTGTTGAACGATTGAAACACAATGGCCTGCAATCAAACACAAGACATCCAGGTCTCTGCTTTCCAGCCCCCCATCACAACTGCTTTCATGGTCAATTCATGCTTGTTTAAAAAAACTATTTCACATAGCCAAAGAATATGGCATAGGCCATTATTAGACTTCTGAATAAGCTTAAGTACTGCGGCTGTACCATGGTATAGTGATAGTATCAAATGGTAATAACATGGTACTTTGATTAACATATTCATTTACCATAGTATTTGCATGCTAATGTCCTTCAAAGAATACCATAGTATTGCTATGGTACCAGTCCAAAAACATGGGATTACCAAGGTAGTACCACACAAAAAATGGTAGTTAACATGATACTTTGATATATCTGGTGCTACTGAATAATTACCATATTCACGTGCCATGATATTTACATGATACTCCAAGGTACTACAAAGAATACTGTAGTATTACCATAGTACATTTCCAAAATAATATACATATGGCTAAGTGCACAACTCCTGACTAGCCCCTTTTCACGGGTAGCACAATCCAATTAAACATGCCAGTCTCAACCCAAGAACATTTTCTCTCTCCAGATCTCTTAATATGCATAAAAGACATGTATACCGCAGTTAAATTATGACGGCTTAAATCAAGCAGCTAGCGGTGACAGTGGAAGAGCCTGGCCCTCCAATGCATTATCCAAATAGCCAAATGACTCAGCATAATTCTAATAAGAGACCCTGCATTGATGGCGTGTGGGTGGTACTCTGGCTTCATTGGTGGTACTCCGTCACACTTGCCGAAACCGAGCGCCACGGTGAGGAAAAGGTGTACCGGGCTGAGTGGAGTGGAGGGTAGATTCATTCACAAAATGAAAAGCCCTTGCAGTAAATTAAATTACTTCTGGAATGAAATTATTGGGGCATCGCACTCAGCACAAGCACGCTGTTGGAAAGCAATACAGCTAAAAGCCTTTCAGTGGATTAATGCGAGACCAAGACAACCCCACACCCCAACATGTCAGTTTTTCTTGCGTCTTGTTTTGTCGTCTACCAAGGTGCTTAGAAACCACACAATCACTTTACCATGATGCCTAGCTTCTGAAGAAGATCAACAAGATCCAACAGAGGTGACTTGTTCACTGTTAGGGACAAAAGTCCTGTTTTGGATCCAAATTTAGGGAAAAGAGTCCAAAATTATTCTTTGGATCTGCACCGTGTTGGGGAAGCTACTTTGAAACTGTAGCTCGCTAAGCTACAAGTTGCTTATAATTTAAAGTAGTAAATTATTTAAAAAGCTAATTAAAAAGTAGTTAGCTACACTACACACTACTATCAAAAGATTAGCTAACTACAGTGCTGCTGTTTAAGTGGGCACTATCTTCTAAAATATTTAACTATCGTATAATTTGTGTTTATCTGGCACGAAAATTATGTATCTTAATTAAGATGGCACTGAACCTGAACAGACAAATTTACAGTAAATTCAATCAATAAAACTAGAAAACACTCTTTGTATAACTGAGTCAGGTAGCAATACATATTTTGTTAGGAGAAAGAATGTGCAAAAAACTTTGCTGAGACTTCTGTGCAGGGACTCAAATTAAGTGTTAATCAGTATTTCTTCACTTTGTTTAACTGTAAGGCTGTGCGCGCACAACACAATGTGACCAGCGATGTAGCGTTTTTTCATATAACGCAGCTATACATTGGAAAAAGTTGTTACGGAAAAGATTCCTAAATCTCGGTGTTGGAGAAGCTACACTGTAGAGTTGGGGTACTCGAGTTTGGACTCGAGCCTTGGGATTTTTTTCCGAGTCCATTTGTGATGCAAAAAAAAAATAATAATAATAATATAGAAATAAATGTACACATCTCTGTCTGCATGCAGCTGTAGCACCCCCAGATGTGTAGACGTAGCCAAAGTTGTTTCACCGTTTTAAGCAAACACGCGCACACACACATACGCACAGCCACACTCTTCAGTCAACCAATTCGCTTGAATGTTACTACGGAGACTTCTGTGTACATCGATTATCGAGGTGGCTGAAACGAGGAAAACATACAGACAGGTACTGTATGTAGCCAATGTACTAGAAACTAAACAAGTCAGCTTCACACAGCACGGGACCTGACAACTCATAAAATCGCATGCGCTACTCCTTTCCCCTTTAGTAAAAGCGTTTGTGCAGCCAAGACGGTGCTCGCATCGCAGTTTGATCATCTTCAAATCAAGAACTTTACTGAGTCAAGTCACCCACATCATAAAGACTAATAAAAATTTGAAACTATAATAATCCAGGTTGTAATGACTAACGCAGCTGTTTTCTTTTCCATAAAATTTAACTTTTAGTCTATGTTTGCAGTAGCGGATTTAGGCATGGGCGACATGCAGTTGCCCAGGGCGGCATCTTGCGTGGGGGCGGCACGAGGCACCCACACAGAAAACCCAACACACACCCCCCCCAGTCAACAACTTTGGGGGCAGGTTGAAGTGGGTTTCACCCAGGGTGCCATAAAGGCTAGAATCGCCACTGTATGTTTGAGTGGAGGGGAAAAAGCAACAAAAAACTGAAATATCAGCAGAACGCAATAAGAAGTGTGTTGAAAGACAGTTTTGTCTTCATACACCTACATGCTTTCATTCTGAAACCACTGAAGCTTGATCCGCAGGATACTAATCATAAAATATTTATATGAAATGCAACAGTGTTTTTGTTACAATTATATTGACAAATTGTTATCAGCCACCCTGCTCTCTGGATATCGGCATCAACCATTTTTTTCTCCCCAATTTGGAATGCCCAATTCCATTACTCAATCCAGGTGGCGGAGGACGAATCTCAGTTGCCTCTGTGTCTGAGACTGTCAACCTGCGCATCTTATCATGTGGCTTGTTGAGCGCGTTACCACGGAGACATGGTGTGTGTGGAGGCTTCACGCTATTCTCCACGGCATCCATGCACAACTCACCACACACCCCACCGAGAGCGAGAACCACATTATAGCGACCACAAGGAGGTTACCCTATGTGACTCTACCCTCCCTAGCAACCGGGCCAATTTGGTTGCTTAGGAGACCTGACTGGAGTCACTCAGCACGCCCTGGATTCGAACTAGTGACTCCAGGGGTGGTAGTCAGCGTCATTACTCACTGAGCTACCCAGGCCCCCATCGGCATTGACCATTAAACATATCGGTCAACCACTAGTTAGCAGCATCGCAATATTTAGTAAGTTATTCCCCAACGTTGGTTCTATGGTTCGTAAAGCTTGTTATTTGAAAAATGACACTGTTCTGAAAATAGCTTACCTGCTGTTGCGCAACAGCAAATTGTACCGTAGTTTGCTGAAAAAAGTTAGCAGTGTCACAAATTTTAGTTAGTTACTCCCCATTGTTGATTCTGCGGTTTGTAAAATTTGTAAAGCTTGCTGTTGGAAAAACTAGGCTGTTTTGAAAAAAATCTTAACTACTAGCGGGGCCTGGGTAGCTCAGTGGTAAAAGACACTGGCTACCATCCCTGGAGTTCGCTAGTTCGCTAGTTCAAATCCCAGGGTGTGCTGAGTGACTCCAGACAGGTCTCCTAAGCAACCAAATTGGCCCGGTTGCTAGGGAGGGTAGAGTACATGGGGTAACCTCCTTGTGGTCGCTATAATGTGGTTCTCGCTCTCGGTGGGGCGCGTGGTGAGTTGTGCATGGATGCTGTGGAGAATAGCGTGAAGCCTCCACACACGCTATGTCTCCGTGGCAACACGCTCAACAAGCCATGTGATAAGATGTGCGGGTTGATGGTCTCAGATTCATCCTCCGTCACCCAGATTGAGGTGAATCACTATGCCACCACGAGGACTTAAAAAAAGCACACTGGGAATTGGGCATTCCAAATTGGGTGAAAAAGGGGAAAAATCTTAACTACAGTTGCGCAACAACTAAATGTAGTTTGCTGAAAAAAATTATCAGCTTCGCATACTCCCCAACATCCATTCTGCACTTCATAAAGTTCGTAAAGGAAAAACTGCACTGTTCTGAAAAAAGCGGTGAAAAAATTAAGTAATATTTCGCAACAGCAAAATTTAGTAGAAAAAGTAGTTAACTTAAAAAAAGCTAGCAGTGATACATCTTCAAATTAGTAAGTCCCCAACGTTGGTTCTCTGGTTCGTAAAGTTTGTAAAGCCTGGTACTGGAAAAAAAACTACACTGTTTTGAAAAATAAATGGTCTCGCTGCAGAAAATTTGCATCACAACATTTAGCTTATTACTCCCCAACATTGTTTCTGCATTGGTTTTTATATGCTTTGACTTACCAGATTGACTCTAACATCTTAAAACTTAAAACTTAACTCCTAAATAGAATTTTAGGACACAATTTAACATGCTCTGAAGTTGTAAACAAACCAAACCACTTTTTTTCCCCCAGAAGCTGCCAAGACCAAAAGATTTCACATGCTCAATGATGAAAAAAATGACATAGCAGTTTATGTGCAATCATCTTTGCTTTTATAACTGAAAAGAGTACAGCAACATTTGTCTATGAGGCTGCGTAACATGGGGCATCCAATTCAAGGATCAATTCTTGTTTAAAAACTTGTGAACAATGAGGACAATTTTATATGTGAAGACAAAAATATCCTCATTTGTGGGCAGTTGTTAATGCTGTGAAAGAGCAGCATTCCTATCTTGTCACCACACAAAGAAATGTACACATACAAAATACAGTAATGGGCAAACACAAACAGCATTGTTGCCGCTCATTGCGTATTGACAGCACTTACTGTGGCCTTCTTTTTTACTATCAGCAATTCAGTACAAGAAAAATGTTGTGTTTTTAGACTTTGCGTGAGAACCAAAATTTTGTTTGTGTTTCTCATTGATGGAAGGAAGAAATACTGTATATTGGTCATGGCAGCTCACTCAAATTAGAGTGCTGCAGAAAAGATGAATCGTTCGGAGTTTGCCAGCGCTTGTCAGAGTGAACCGAGCACATCAGAATAATGGTCAGTATGATGTACTGACATTGACGAATTGCTTTCTTTTGTTGTAAAACACAGAAATGTGTACTTTCAGTATCTCACCGCCTTTATAGGGATTTTTGATGATGACTGACTAAACTTGTCTGATGCTTACTGCACACGAAACCGCACAAACAGTCATTCTGATCACTAAGTCTGCATACATTTCTGCTAATTTCTTCTACATTTTTTGAACAACCACTTGCGGACACTCAAAATTTGAATAATTAAATTCTCAGACGTTAAAGGTTATCATCTACTAGGTCATCACTATCACTACTTTTTTTTTTTTTATCAGTGATTACTGTGGGGTTAAATGACAATTACTATAATTGTTGCTTCATTTCGAAACTTTCCCGCTTGCATTCTTTAAAGTTTCTCATCTACGCAAGTTCAGTAATGACAGATAATTGTCGCAATCACAGTTAGTTCATCACCTGCATTGTCTAACTAGGATGGTTTCAAAGTCTGAAACAAAGCTTTAGAGATAGATGGGGGAAAATAGATTAAATAAATGTTGCAATATGAAGAACATGTTCTCTATCAACCGAACCTGAGCGTACTTGCATAATTACATGTCGAATACGGCAATGAGAATCATTGTGCAAAATGAAGCCTGTGTGTAATCGCTACCCCAGTCACAAGCAACATAATTGCTCTGACAATCAGGGTGGCACTTTTCGGAGGAATGGGAAATGCACGAAAAGAAACTAAAGCACGGCTTGGCAGCTTGGAAAGTATTTGCATGAAATTGAGGCCCTTTTCTGGGGGGTTGTGGAACAAGTTTGGGCAAATTGCTCTAAAATTTAGAGTCTAAATGATAGGTTTCCAGAAGCAATTTGATTATATTGTATGTTACGTAACTTTGGCTACATGAAAACAACAATTTGTAAACATAATTATTATGGTTTGCCAATGTTTCTTCAAAATGGCTCTCTAGGAAAGCGCAGAACCATAATATCACGGGACATTATCTGTAAATATCAAAACATATGATGGCTAAATTGGAACACATGTTCTCCCCCTCTCTCTCTATACATTATATAGAAGAGACTAGGCCTAGCTGTCACACGGGTAAGTTTTCACAAGCGCATTATCTAAGAAAATGGTTTTGAGTCACAAGTCCCATTACACAAACACTTGTTTTCTCTAGCAGTTAAACTTAAGGATACTGTACTACACTATACTGTACGTATGGTATTACACTGTACTATGCTGTAGTGCTATAATGTAATACTATTACTTTTGCTATAATGTAATAAGTTGTACTGTATTGTACAATACTACATTATATTAAAATATAACATGCTATACCGTACTATACTCTAGTGTACTGTACTAATACAATACACAGTACTGTATTGTACAACACTACATTATATTAAATGTAACACGCTATACTGTACTATACTCTAGTGTACTGTACTAATACAATACACAGTACTGTATTGTACAACACTACAGTATATTAAAATATAACATGCTATACTGTACTATACTCTAGTGTACTGTACTAATACAATACACAGTACTGTATTGTACAAAACTACATTATATTAAAATATAACACGCTATACCGTACTATACTCTAGTGTACTGTACTAATACAATACACAGTACTGTATTGTACAACACTACATTATATTAAATATAACATGCTATACCGTACTATACTCTAGTGTACTATACTAATACAATACACAGTACTGTATTGTACAACACTACATTATATTAAAATATAACACGCTATACCGTACTATACTCTAGTGTACTGTACTAATACAATACACAGTACTGTATTGTACAAAACTACATTATATTAAA
This sequence comes from Myxocyprinus asiaticus, assembly GCF_019703515.2. Taxonomy (NCBI): domain Eukaryota; kingdom Metazoa; phylum Chordata; class Actinopteri; order Cypriniformes; family Catostomidae; genus Myxocyprinus; species Myxocyprinus asiaticus. Next base: position 22,999,911 of record NC_059393.1, read on the forward strand.
TATAACACACTATACTGTACTATACTCTAGTGTACTATACTAATACAATACACAGTACTGTATTGTACAAAACTACATTATATTAAATATAACACACTATACCGTACTATACTCTAGTGTACTGTACTAATACAATACACAGTACTGTATTGTACAACACTACATTATATTAAATATAACACACTATACCGTACTATACTCTAGTGTACTATACTAATACAATACACAGTACTGTATTGTACAAAACTACATTATATTAAATATAACACGCTATACCGTACTATACTCTAGTGTACTGTACTAATACAATACACAGTACTGTATTGTTAAAAACTGCATTATATTAAATATAACACGCTATACCGTACTATACTCTAGTGTACTGTACTAATACAATACACAGTACTGTATTGTACAAAACTACATTATATTAAATATAACACACTATACTGTACTATACTCTAGTGTACTATACTAATACAATACACAGTACTGTATTGTACAAAACTACATTATATTAAATATAACACGCTATACCGTACTATACTCTAGTGTACTGTACCAATACAATACACAGTACTGTATTGTACAAAACTACATTATATTAAATATAACACGCTATACCGTACTATACTCTAGTGTACTGTACTAATACAATACACAGTACTGTATTGTACAATACTACAGTATATTAAATATAACACGCTATACCGTACTATACTCTAGTGTACTGTACTAATACAATACACAGTACTGTATTGTACAAAACTACATTATATTAAATATAACACACTATACTGTACTATACTCTAGTGTACTATACTAATACAATACACAGTACTGTATTGTACAAAACTACATTATATTAAATATAACACGCTATACCGTACTATACTCTAGTGTACTGTACCAATACAATACACAGTACTGTATTGTACAAAACTACATTATATTAAATATAACACGCTATACCGTACTATACTCTAGTGTACTGTACTAATACAATACACAGTACTGTATTGTACAATACTACAGTATATTAAAATATAACATGCTATACCGTACTATACTCTAGTGTACTGTACTAATACAATACACAGTACTGTATTGTACAACACTACATTATATTAAATATAACATGCTATACTGTACTATACTCTAGTGTACTATACTAATACAATACACAGTACTGTATTGTACAAAACTACATTATATTAAATATAACACGCTATACCGTACTATACTCTAGTGTACTGTACTAATACAATACACAGTACTGTATTGTACAACACTACATTATATTAAAATATAACACGCTATACCGTACTATACTCTAGTGTACTGTACTAATACAATACACAGTACTGTATTGTACAACACTACATTATATTAAATATAACACACTATACTGTACTATACTCTAGTGTACTGTACTAATACAATACACAGTACTGTATTGTACAACACTACATTATATTAAATATAACACACTATACTGTACTATACTCTAGTGTACTATACTAATACAATACACAGTACTGTATTGTACAAAACTACATTATATTAAATATAACACACTATACCGTACTATACTCTAGTGTACTGTACTAATACAATACACAGTACTGTATTGTACAACACTACATTATATTAAATATAACACGCTATACTGTACTATACTCTAGTGTACTATACTAATACAATACACAGTACTGTATTGTACAAAACTACATTATATTAAATATAACACGCTATACCGTACTATACTCTAGTGTACTGTACTAATACAATACACAGTACTGTATTGTACAACACTACATTATATTAAAATATAACACGCTATACCGTACTATACTCTAGTGTACTGTACTAATACAATACACAGTACTGTATTGTACAACACTACATTATATTAAATATAACACACTATACTGTACTATACTCTAGTGTACTGTACTAATACAATACACAGTACTGTATTGTACAACACTACATTATATTAAATATAACACACTATACTGTACTATACTCTAGTGTACTATACTAATACAATACACAGTACTGTATTGTACAAAACTACATTATATTAAATATAACACACTATACCGTACTATACTCTAGTGTACTGTACTAATACAATACACAGTACTGTATTGTACAACACTACATTATATTAAATATAACACACTATACTGTACTATACTCTAGTGTACTGTACTAATACAATACACAGTACTGTATTGTACAAAACTACATTATATTAAATATAACACGCTATACCGTACTATACTCTAGTGTACTGTACTAATACAATACACAGTACTGTATTGTACAAAACTACATTATATTAAATATAACACGCTATACCGTACTATACTCTAGTGTACTGTACTAATACAATACACAGTACTGTATTGTACAAAACTACATTATATTAAATATAACACGCTATACCGTACTATACTCTAGTGTACTGTACTAATACAATACACAGTACTGTATTGTACAATACTACAGTATATTAAAATATAACATGCTATACTTTACTATACTCTAGTGTACTATACTAGTACAATACACAGTACTGTGTATTGTACTATACTAATACAATACACAGTACTGTATTGTACAAAACTACATTATATTAAATATAACACGCTATACCGTACTATACTCTAGTGTACTGTACTAATACAATACACAGTACTGTATTGTACAAAACTACATTATATTAAATATAACACGCTATAGCGTACTATACTCTAGTGTACTGTACTAATACAATACACAGTACTGTATTGTACAATACTACAGTATATTAAAATATAACATGCTATACCGTACTATACTCTAGTGTACTGTACTAATACAATACACAGTACTGTATTGTACAACACTACATTATATTAAATATAACACGCTATACTGTACTATACTCTAGTGTACTGTACTAATACAATACACAGTACTGTATTGTACAACACTACAGTATATTAAAATATAACACGCTATACTGTACTATACTCTAGTGTACTGTACTAATACAATACACAGTACTGTATTGTACAAAACTACATTATATTAAAATATAACACGCTATACCGTACTATACTCTAGTGTACTGTACTAATACAATACACAGTACTGTATTGTACAACACTACATTATATTAAATATAACACGCTATACTGTACTATACTCTAGTGTACTGTACTAATACAATACACAGTACAGTATTGTACAACACTACAGTATATTAAAACATACCACGCTATACCGTACTATACTCTAGTGTACTGTACTAATACAATACACAGTACTGTATTGTACAACACTACAGTATATTAAAATATACCATGCTATACCGTACTATACTCTAGTGTACTGTACTAATACAATACACAGTACTGTATTGTACAACACTACAGTATATTAAAACATACCACGCTATACCGTACTATACTCTAGTGTACTGTACTAATACAATACACAGTACTGTATTGTACAACACTACAGTATATTAAAATATACCACGCTATACCGTACTATACTCTAGTGTACTGTACTAACACAATACACAGTACTGTATTGTACAACACTACAGTATATTAAAATATAACACACTATACCGTACTATACTCTAGTGTACTGTACTAATACAATACACAGTACTGTATTGTACAACACTACAGTATATTAAAATATACCACGCTATACCGTACTATACTCTAGTGTACTATACTAACACAATACACAGTACTGTATTGTACAACACTACATTATATTAAATATAACACGCTATACTGTACTATACTCTAGTGTACTGTACTAATACAATACACAGTACTGTATTGTACAAAACTACATTATATTAAAATATACCACACTATACCGTACTATACTCTAGTGTACTGTACTAACTCAATACACAGTACTGTATTGTACAACACTACAGTATATTAAAATATAACACGCTATACCGTACTATACTCTAGTATACTATACTAATACAATATACAATTCTGTATTGTACTGTAGTGCACTGTTTTGTATAGTACTATACTGTTGTGTACTACACTATATTGTACTATACTGTTCAGTGCACTTTGCTATAAAAATTACTATACCACACAATACTATACTATACTGTATTGTGCTGGAGTGAACCATATCATATAGTACTATTCTATACTAGATTGTACTGTACTATACTGTAATAAAATATACTATATGATACTATCTTATCCTATACTGTAGTGTACTATACTATACTGTACTGCCCTGTATGCTGTGTGCTGGAGTGCACCGTATTGAATACTGTATGTACTATTCTATACTAGATTGTATTAAACTATAATAAAATATACTATGCTTAACTATCCTATACTTTACTCTACTGTGATGTACTATTTTATAAAAAATATATTATATGATACCATCTTATACTATACTGTGGTGTACTATACTATAATAAAATATACTATACTATACTATACAATACTATCCTATCCTATCCTATACTATAATGTCCTTTTTATAAATGTTAAAAAATGGTTTGACATAAATAGATTGTCCTTAAATCTTGGGAAAACAAAGTACATGATATTTAGTAATAGAAAGATTAAACAGATCAGCGGATAGAAATAGACACTGCAGTAATTGAAAGAGTAAAATAAACTACGTTTTTAGGAGTTATTATTGATGATAAATTAAGTTGGAAAGCATGCATAAATCAAGTGAAATAGAAGGTAGCAAAAATCAATTGCACTTTTGTGTAAAGTCAAGGATTTGTTAAATGAAAATGCATTGCATATCTTGTATTGTTCAATAATTGTGCCTTATAATACACATTGTGTTGCAGTATGGGGTGATGCTTGTAAGACTTATACTCATCAAATTTTATGCTTAAAAGAATTATTAAGTAACTATAGAGAACCATCAAATCATCTATTTGTAAAACTACAGATATTGAAATTTAGAGATCTGGTGGATTTCAATATTGTTTAAATTTTGTATAAGTCATACAAGCATTTATTACCAAAAAATGTACAACATATGTTTGTTTTTGAGAGAGAGTCATTAACATTTGAAAGGAATATGTATATTTAAGAAAAGTAGAGGATGGACTCATTTGAAAAAATACTGCATAAGCTTAAAAATGAATTAAAACTGTGTAAAACAATTAACACATTTAGGAGAATGTTTAAATACAAGGTGTTTAAAAATATTGAAATATGTTCATAGGAATATTGTATTTATACATATATATTTATATACTTGTATATGTGTTATGTATAGAAACTAAGCAGTTAAACAAACTAAGTTTGATTCATAGAATGTATTTGTTAGGATGAAGTTAAATTTGTAAATGTTAAATAGCCATCTTATTCTTATTTTTTTCTCTATTCTATTTTCTTTGCTTTTTTGTGTGAAAATGGACTGTTGGAGAGCTAAAAAGAGCAGGCATAATAAGCTTTTGCTTCAGCCTATTATTTTTTGGCAATTATTGAAAGATACAATAGGGATGACTGAACTGTCATGAAATGTATAAATGCCAAAATAAATAAATACTAATACTATACTATTCTATTATAAAAGTAAAAAAAAAATAAAATAAAAAAAATAAACTAAGACAAAAAGTCATCAAGAGAACAAACTAAACTAGAATGACAAATTGAAAATTAACATAGAAATGAAAATTACTTTTAATATTCAAAACTATGACAACCTTGGTAACCACTTGATAGTCTTGTTTAACGTCACTGGCCTGCAATCATGTAAATCGATGTTTGTTTTCTGCAGCGGATGTGTTCCTGTCCCCTTCCACTCGGGCTCTTGGGTGACGTCCTCAGACAAGCGTGGCTAATAGGGGCCCATCAGCGCCCATTAATGGTGGCTCGTCCAGCCAGACCCCCTCCAGTCCCCTTCTGGCATCTTGTAGAAGAAGCTGGCGAACAGCCATCTTCATCCTCAAACTGATCGTTAGGTCTACGGCAGCCTGCAGGAGTGATTTTAGGAGACAGAGATGAGCAATTGGTTTGCCTTTACTGAAAAAAGTGTGTTGTGACCGTTGACTTGGAAACATTAAGTGTATGTGTAAAGCTTTTTGTTTTCCCACTACTTTTGTGTTTTACAGGAAAATTAACAGCATACAAGTTTGGAGTGAAATGAGAGTAAATAAAGACAGAATTTTCATTTCTGGGTGAACTATTCCTTCAAGTGGGGTGCCCTTCTGTTAAATTATTTCATATTGTGACAGCAAAGGAGATTAAACCAATTTTGTTGATTGTGATTCTCTGTGATTTCTTTCCAATGGCATCTTTTTACTCCATCATGCCTAATTAACACCAGCACACAAGCAGAACTGTGGTGCAACAGTTCTTTATGTAAAACCCACAGATGCTCAGTTTGCTCCCCCATGACAGTAATACTTACACAGGAAAAAGTACAGTATTTCAGCTTCATATTGGCCAGGCTCTCTGGTACTGGCACACAGACAGCATACCAAGGTCGTAGTTATTATGGAAATGACCAGTGAATAATTTACTGGCATGGCAGGGATAACTATTGCTAAAGCTAAATTCCCGATGCCATGGTTACTTTGCTGCTTGCTTCTTGGAATTAACTCATTACAGGAAAGTAGTAATAATTATAACTTTCACTAATCCCTTATTAATTTTTTAAAGCAAAAATCGCATATACAGTTAACACACATGCAATGGCCGTCTGTGGGGCCAGCGTTTCGGGGGTTTAAAAGCAGAAATGTGAAGCTCGTATTTTTGTTAACCACTTAAATTAATTATTCAGAAATATATATATATATATATACATATATTATGTAAAGTCGTGTAAAGTCACCTAAATCATCCTTTTTGAGGCGGGACTACTTGTCTAGGTGGATGAACTTCTGGTTACGCATTACCAATGCTACGTCACATCAAATCATGTCACTTTCTAGTATCTTGTGTGCGTAAAAGGTTACAGAGGTTAAAGGTTAGTATGTGATTCAAACACACTAGTCTCATGTTTAAATTTGAGGCAATATTCTTAAAACAGGGTGTATTTTAGTGTTTATTGCCTGGCCCCCTGTACTTCCATTGTAAGTGCCTTACTGCAACCACGTTTTTTTGCTTTTTGTAAATAAACGAGAGACAAACTGAAATTGTTTTCTGTGGAAATCCGCATTATGCCACAAACGCTGCCTGTCGATGTAGCTTACCTTCTTTTGAGGCCTGAAAATTATTTTAAAAGCCAATACGACATCAAAGAGGAAGCGAATAACATGATGTGATACGACTAGCATTAGCAATAATTGAGAGAGCTTAAAGTTGTTGAGAGATGACTCACAGAAATTTGTAAAAGAGTAAGATGCTACGAGAAGCTTCGGTAATGAAATGCAGAGGACAACGCTTGTTAATTAATTCGTTAGTTCAGCCGTCACAGTCAGACGGATCACAGGCTAAAGCGCTAAAGCTAGTGCCGCCCAGCCGCAGCTGCAGAAACCTTGTAATTACATGCTTCCCTGCTTTTTGGCCACCACTTTTTTTATTTTGTATTACTTCAAATCCATTTGTGCCCGTGCAAAACAAGTAATGGTAATTTATGCTAGCTCTTAATGTCAGTGGCCACCTTGTGTTACAGGATGTTTTGATAATTTGTGGTTTGCATATATAATGTGCAATATATAGCCCATTAATACGTTTTAGTACATGTAATATTCCAGGTTTGAACTAGGCAGTAACTAGAGCCTTTCAATACAACCCATTTCCAATAAACTTGACAAAAAAAGAAAAAAAAGAAGTGTGCTTGCCCAAGCAAAAATGAGTGGGGTGTTGTGAATGGTTGCCAGCATGTTGCTATGCAGTTGCTAAGGTGTTCTGAGTGGTTTTTAGCACTTTGCTATTCAGTTTCTAGCTCTTTCTAGGGTGGTTTAAAACTTTCGAGTTTGTTCAAATCCCTTACACTATGTATGAGCAATATAAATAGCACTACTTGCCTTTACAAGTACCGCTACATAGCATGCTTCTTAAAGCTGTTGAAAGGCAGAAAATTGTGTTTCTGGTATGTTTACAAAAATAAACCCAGAAAACAAGACTCTGTTAATATTTTATAGATCTACGACATTGATTTCTTAAATCTATAATAGTGCTCCGAATTCTTATTTGCTGCTCTGCTGTTTGTAATATGTTTCTTCAAGCACGTTTTCGAGGTGCAACCAGTTCAGATGTGGCCGCAGGTGCTAAGAAGCCTCTCTCACCTGATGCCTGTTCTCCGCCTGCTCCTCGTTCTCCCGCAGTTCAGAGTCCAGCATCGAGACCTAATCCTGCTCGTGTGGAGGCGGAATTTTGTCGAGAGGGAGCTGACATTGACCTTCACGTTTCATCCTACCAATTTCTCTGTTCTTTCAAGGAAGCATGAATCTAATTTAGGCCTGCGAGCTTCGCGGCTCTAGTCTTTGATCACCAATTCTTGACGAGTACAAAGAGAGAGAGAGATGGAGAGAGAAAACTGCTGAAAATGAAAAGAGAGAAATAGATGGGGAGAAAGGGAATAATCCTACTTCCGAGAGCCAACAAATTGACACGTTAAACACGTTAAAGTAACAAGTAAAGTCACAAATAACATAGACGCGAAGTATTCTGCGCCATATTGCCGTATCTTAGAAGGTTAGTTCAGCCTTAGTTAACATTAAATAAAAATGGACCCTTTTTACTTTTTAATGCATATTCCTGTAAAGGTCTTTGTAATGTTTTGTCAAAATGTAATAACTTGCAATGGTCATTATAGATGACCAACATTACAAACAACATCTATTTTAAAGAGAAAATAAGGCTTTGACATCATATATTTACACTTGTGCTCGTCTTCTAACGGCTTGAGAGACTTCAGAAGACATGACGGCATTTCCGGTAAGAGAACATAGTGAGCAACGATGCTCCCTGGTTTTTACGGTGCATTGTGGGATTTTTTAAGGAGCGAAGGTTTCATTATTCTAGAAATGGCCGACTCCCTGATCAGTGCCCTGACTACTGAACTAGGGAGCTGATTGAATGTTAACCAAATGCCAAGTAGCTATTTAGGCATTGTTTTAGGTTACGGTTGTAGGTACTGCAGCCTTCCTAGAATATTGCCAATACTTAACGTTATAATTTAATGCCCGTTAGTGTTAAAGTGATCAAGGTTATGGCAATTACAGAAAATAATGAGATTTGAGAAAGAAGGGTTACTATTGAGATAAGTCGAAATGCTCGAGAGTGAACTTGACCTCCATGTACAGAATGGCCAGTTTTCAATGTTATCACACAGGAAACCGACATGTTGCTACCGAATGTTCCAATACCCAGACATCAACCCAATTCTGCCATGTAACTAACAAGCACTGTCTCGAATCAGACATCTTTGCATCAATTCAAATGCATTTACCTTTTCCTGTGGTGCAACTGATGAGTGTGTTGTACAAGCAATGACAGAGACATGGGTTCTGATCCTGTGGAAATGAGGAAGTAAACTCATTCACAAAATCAAAGATGAATTCCATTCAGAGGTTGCATTTCCATCTAAGATTACATTTTCACTCCACTGATGGTTAGGTTTAGGGTTGGGGTTTGTGAGTACAGTTAATTAAATATGCATTCCTATTGACTGTATTACACCATTTACAAACAAAAAAACAATTCGCTTTTGGCACCACTCTGTGGCTCACACGTGTCCATACCTTCAACAACACTTCCAGCTACAGCCACTTGGGGAAGTACTTCAAATTTCGGTAAGCACAGACCAAATTAAGCTAAAAAACTTTCAACCTACTGTTGCCGAATTCACAGCGAGATCAGTCTGAGATCGGTCTACTTTTTACTTTCTTATCAGTTCCTGATGCCAGTTTCTCTTTGAATATCCTTTCACTTGGAAATACGTCACATTACGGAAATAAAATGTGTTGCAAATACCACGCTGACTTGGTGGTATCTGCCACAAAAGACCCACCTTCAACAGAGGGTAAACCAGTTTTCTATTTACCCCAACAATGTATGTTAACCCCCACACTGTATTGCATTTAAGCAGTAATGCGGCAGGTAATGGGCCACAACAACACCCTGAATAGAATACAAAACACACAATGTAATGCATCTTTGACAAATAGCTCAGCTGTCTTGCCTGGGGTGCAACGGGGACCTTTAAAAATTCAAGCCTGCCTTGTGTTGTAAGTCAGAGCGGGGTTATTGGTGAATGATGTGGCATGGCCTCTTGGGTCGCAGATATGTGTGCAAGGGCCTTAAGACATCTAAGATCGAATCGACGTGGAAAACAAGAAGGTGTTATAAATTCTACCTAACCCAGAGTTCAGCTAAGTTAAGATTGATGCCTGTCACAAATTCATTTGTTCTTCTTTCATCTTGGGAACACAAGAGGAGGAATTCTTAATAATATAGCCTAATACTGGTTACTCTTGTACATGCAATTACAATGAATAAAAGCTTTAAAGCTTCGAAAAGGGCACAAAGCACCATAAAAGTATCATAAAAGTGGCCAATTTGAATCCTGCATTATATTTCAATTATATTTATATTTATACTTCTGATGCAAAACGATGACTCTCTGTGTGGAACAGACCGAAATATAAGTCACAAGAAAATGTGAGTCGTGCCTGCCTGTGCAAAAGTCGGTGCCAAGATTTTAGGGTGTTGTGGGTGGTTGCCAGGGCATTGCTAGGTGGTTGCTAGAGCTGGGTGGTTGTGGTGTCCCAAATCAAACGAGCACACCCCCGTCTCTAGATATGACTTGGGTCTCTCCATCAACACAATCTATGTGACTTTTTTTGTTCATTTTATCATCCGCCAGACGAAAATTGTCAGATTGCTTCTTGTCAAATGCGCAACCCACTCTTCTGTCTAGAAGTCAGACGGTTAACATTACCAAATGTCCAATTAAGTCGTGATTCTCTTGAAATACAGAAGAGGCTATTGTTGTGTTGTCGCCATTATTTAGTGCCAAAACCACCTACTCAAGCAGCAATGCAAACGCTTTTGTTTGGCAGAAGCACTTCCTTCTCCTCTTCATTTTCCTGGTGCTCAGTATGCCAACGGACCCCCGACCAAGTCAGTCTGCCAGGCTCGATTGATATGTCTATCAAATGGGCAGGTCTATGCAAGCCGATCTCCCTGGGGTGGGCCGCATTGCACAACGCCACAGATTAAAAGGGCTTTTGAGTGGCCGTCCCCTGTTTCCACTTCACAAAAAGGGGAAAAATCACTTTAATGCCACCTGCCTTTGCTGCACATATAAAAAAACACACACTCGTACACCTGTGGGACCTGGACGGGGCAGCCTGCCACTTCAAACTCCGCCGCAGAGCTGCCTGGCACACATACGGCGACCACAGCACACACGCTTTCAGACATAGAGCTTTCTCCTACAGAGAAAAAGGGGAAAAGGGTTGTTTTAGGAAGTCTCCTGAGAGTCTGAAAATGATGAAAGCTACTCTGAAACTAAGCATGTGGACAAGTTTGGTTCTTCTTATGCTGTCTGAAGATCTAAAATATCTCCAGACCAGAGTGTGATTTTAAAGGAAAAGTTCACGCAAAAATGAACATTCCTGAAAAGGAAGAGGAAATGCCAATCCCCCTCGTCTAAATGTATCTCATGGGGAGAGGAGTCATTGGTGATGGAAAATGCAGAGATTTGGTTTGAGCAAGAGGAATAAAATCAGTGGTTAATGAGGAGCCCTGCATCTTTTCCCGCTAATGGATAAATGATCCCTGGCTTCAAAACGACATATCGTCAGTACCGCTCACCACACTAAAACATTCTAAAGAACCCCCGACATGCCGAGAAAATCTTCCCATTTCCAACTTCATAAGAGATGGGATTGATTTCAAAGCATTTTGTTCTGTCGAATTATGCTTTTGAAAAAGTGTTGACTGCCACATTGCCAATACCGGAAGCGACAGGAGACATGCCAAAAAGCTTGAATCATCAAAGCCACATGTCATCTCAGAATGGCCACAAACTCTCACAGACCAACCAGCTGTGAGCTCAAGGCTAGACTTCAGCAGAAGTAAAATAAAAAAAAAAAAATGTAAAAATTAAAATAAATGTATTACATTTGAAAATAAAGTTATGAAATATAATATTTTATTCAAATCTAATAGTAATAGAATATAGATAGAAATAGTATAATATTATTAACAGAATAGTACGGAGCCCCTTAGAGGACTTTAGAGGGAATTTTTTTATCTGAAATCGTTTTGCATGCCGTCGCAATAAGCTTTGCATCCCCTTGGAATAGTTTTGCATTCCCTTGCAATTATTTTGGGTTCCCTCACGATAAATTAAGCATGGATTTACTATAGTAATACTGCAGAAACCTTCACTTTTTTTTTCTTTTTTTTTTGACCGGAAATCACATTTTTACTATAGTAATATTGTAGTAACCATGCCAGCAATAACCATGCTTTTTTAGCAGAAGCCATCGTTTTACTCTAGTTCAGTTGTGACAACTCTCCTAAAGATTTAGCATGTTAATGTGGGTTTGACACATTGATAGAATATTGGTTTTAGTGGCCTAGATCTGCTACGCTGCTGCTGCTGTTGCTGCTGCTGAAATGCGAGTACTGAGACTTGCTACTGCAAGAAAATGCACAGACATGAGTCAAGCATGAGACATGTTGCTGCTGCTGCTGCACATTTACAACGTTTTCCAAACAGCATTTATACTACGGGAAGGGGCGCCACTCTATGGGTCATTCCAAACGAAAGTTAGAGAATGATTTTTTTAAAGATGGTCCCTTCCACAAGACTGTTAGTGAAGGGTGCATTCATTCAGTAATGCCTTCTCCCTTCAGAGTGCCCACATCAAGAGCTCTGTCCTTTGGAATGAGCAGGGCATAGGGATGATCACTTTTGATTGGAATTTTCTCTAAATGCAAGAAATGCTGCATCGTGCATGCATGAACATGCTGCTCCACAAATAGACATTGCAAAAAATACCCATGTAGCAGATCTATGCAGGTGGCGCTGGGGTGGAGGTGGGTTTCAGAGAAAAACCTTTGCAGCGTGCTGTAATGAAACTGGCGTATCTTCAAAACAAGCAATTTGAATGTTAAACAATGAGAGAGTCGCAAGTTGATTGGTTACCCAATTGCATTTCAAAGGACCAATCAGCTTATACCATGTGAGTCGATATGCTTAAAGGATTAGTTCACCCAAAAATGTAAATACTCTTATCATTTACTCACCCTCATGCCATCCCAGATGTGTATGACTTTCTTTCTTCTGCTGAACTCAAATGAAGATTTTTAGAAGGATATCTCAATCAAAAGTGAATGGGTGCAAAAATGTTGAAGCTCCAAAATCCATATAAGGACAACATAAAAGTACTCCAGACAACTCCAGTGTTTTAATCCATATATTCTAAAGTGATATGATAGATATGGGTGGGAAACAGATCAATATTTAAGTCTTTTTTCCTTCAAATTCACTTTCTCCTTCTTCTGTTTTTGGTGATTCGCATTCTCCATGCATATCGCCCCCTACTGGGCAGAGAGGAGAATTTATGGTAAACACTGACTTAAATATTGATCTGTTTCTCACACACACCTATCATATCATGTCTGAACACATATATTTCACCACTGGAGTCATATGGATTAATTTTATCTCCCTTTATGTGGATTTTGGAGCTTCAAAATTTTGACACCCATTCACTTGCATTGTATGGACTTACAGAGCTGAAATATTTTTCAAAAAATCTTCATTTGTGTTCTGCAGAAGAAAGAAAGTCATGCACATCTGAGATACCAGGAGGGTGAATAAATTATGAGAGAATTTTCATTTTTGAGGGAACTATTCCTTTAACATGTCACATTTGAGCAAGCTGATTGACTAACAGAAAACAAGCTCAAAGAACCTCAGTTTACGCCACATAGAGTTTCAGTATTGTAGACTGTAGTAACTTTTTTTTTTTTTTTGGCAGAAATCAGGGTTTAACTATAGTAATTGCAGTAACCATGACTGTAGTGACCTTTTTCAGAAACCATGGTTTTACTAAAGTAATGTTGTAGACTGTAATAACTTGTGGCAGAAACCACGGTTTGGATACAATTAACCATTGTACAGTAATACTGTAGTATCCCTAATGTAACCATTAGTTACTATGGATTTAGGACAATTACCATGGTTAACCATGGTTAATTCATTGCAAAGGAACGTAAAAAAAATCCTTTCTTGTCTTAAAATAGTAAACTAATTTTGCAATGAAATATTGTTTCAATGAGTACAATTTTGCTCTGTTTCTCACACAAAGCTATAATTTACATTAAACAAAGAAAGCAATACATTGCAGTGACATGAGGGTGACAAAAAATGAAATAAATGGCTGTATTAACCCTGTCAGAATTTTCTAGAAACAACAGATTCTCTTAGTTACACCTGCGAGGTAGATAATTCTCTGCCTTTTTAACAATTATCCGTGGCTGAAATCCACCAAAAGTCATCCATTTAAAGACAACATGATACCACCTAAATGCTCTTAAGTGTTTTTCATTATATTGGTCTTTAGCAAACAACTCCCAGGCCATTATCATTATCATGAGCAGTGTGGGCCTGTGAATCTGGAAACAATATCGTCATTAGAGCAGGTATTTCTGGATATACAACCCTGCTGGGAAACACGGAGTTCAGGAACATTCAGCTCCACAGGACAGAGTAATAAAATCCAGCTGGAGTGGCTTTAATGGAAACCAAAATCATGTTTCTGCAGTCCAACCAGATACCTGAGGGAAAGAAGTCAATGCTTTAGGCATGAGGTGTTGGTTTTGTGTTTTCTATCTCCTATTTACAGTCCCATACCTTCTCACCAAACTAGTTTTGGATTTACGGTACTTCACTAGAGTTTGGTTAAAGAGCAGCCTGTAAAAGTGCAAGCTGATCTGAAAGGGCTGAAAATCAGAAAAATCTCATTCACATGTACATTATGCAACACACCAAATATGACGTCAATGCAGGACATGCATATGTGCTGATGTGCTGAATGCAAAGTGGCAAATCATCAATAAAGAGAGTTATCAATGCAGCAGGATGCATTATGCCCCCCCGTACATAATCAAACCCACCATAACACAAGCTAACAGTTTCCACACCCCATAAACATCTGCTGCTCTAACAACTGCCATTACAACTATCATTTACAAACTTGCTTAGTTACATAAAAACCAAAGGAGAACCTGATTGCGTTTAAGATCCTCTCTTAATAACACATAAAGAAGCTCCCATCAGGTTTGGCTGGAAAGCCCCGTCGTCAGAATTTAGGAGGGTCAAATCTTGCAATAACAGATTTAGTAACGTATGTAGGCGGGCAAACAATGGGTCGCATATTTCAACCTGACAGGGATGTAATCTGGCCAACTGATTTTCCGAATTTTGTGCCACAAATTGCGACAGGATGTGCGGTACAAGTTGAGAGTGGCGCTGGTTTGTGCAGGACTGATGACATCCGCCACATGTGCTTGTAAATCTGACCTCGTTCATCCCATCTGGTTGGAGGAGGCCTAAGACCCAAAAAAACGACAGATTTATTGGCGCATTTCTCATTCGCATGTTCTGGGGCTTCGTAATTAGCATTTTTATGGATTGCCCCTATAAGATTTCGACAATGGTGCTTCAATTGTTTATGGTTTATCAAGTTGGGGCGAGAGATAACAACGAAGGTTTTTTATATCTGAAAGTTGGATTGTTGCATAGTGTACTGCAATGAAACTAATCTTAAAGTCAACATGAATCAAAACTGATCCTGTTTACTTATTAATACGCAATACTTGTCTAAGGCCCTATGCACCGCTTGCATTCCCTTGCAAAAAAATCTAGAGTTCTAGGAAACTTGCCACAAATTTGCCACTCATTATTTTCACATGCAAATGAGCTTGTTATTCACTGCAAATGCTTGCCAGAAGTTTGCAGTTCTTCACCGGTAGTGGTGAACTGGCAGCAAACCTTTGGCGACAATTAAGAGTTTGCCGCAAAGCTCATTTGCAAGTGAAAATTAATGAGTGGTGAATTTGCGGTGAGTTTGTGGCAACTCTAGATTTTTTGTAAGGGTAAACATCTGTTTTCGGTGATCTGATGGAAGTCGGATAGCACTTTAGATAGCACGAGCCTTATTGTGCATGACTCATCTGTACACGTTATTCCAAATAAACAAATAGTTTGTAATCTTTCACCAAAATCTCGAAAATGACTTCTTTTCAGTTCACATCACTTACTTATCAAGTCCACTTATTTTTCAACTCCGGCCATCCTAGCTAGTTACACTAGGCCATTCTGTCTGAAACACCCACTTTTCACTGTCCAATCAATTTCAGATAGATAAAATGAAGTCCCGCCTTTTTTATAATTGAATATCCTACACAAGTAAACATGTTACATTACTGAAGTAAAATGTTGACTTTGAAGATCTGATATCTGTGTAAACAACCAAAGTGATTAGCATTAAAATGTAATCGTAACAATAAAATGATCTCCTTTGAAGTGGAAATATATTTGTTGCTGCAAGAGATTGTTTAGGACTAGTGATTTTATGCCTTTTGAACAAAATCAAAACAATCAAGACTTTTGTAATTAGCATTTTTATCAATGCCCCCCTACAAGCTTTCAGCAATGGTGCATGAATATCTAACGGTTTGTTATCATGTTGTGGCAAGAGTGGTATTGTTGCAGATTGCATTAGTATAAATCAAATCTTAAATAGCTAATTACTATGTAAACAAGCATTCGTAAAACGAATGCCAACAGAGTTACATTGACATGAACTGTGGGGTCTGCTTGTAAAAATGCTTCCATTTTGCATTCTTTTCTAATTCAAAAGTCACAAAAAGTCACATTCTATCTGTCTGGTTTCCCACATTAGGCCGTACGTGACTTGAACTGTCTTCTGATAAAATGCTTTGTGAATTTGTAGATATTGGAGAGAAGCTGAACACGATGAGTGTTCTGAGAGGTGTCTGCGATGTAACGCGAGCACAGATGGAGGTATGGATGCTGGCATGAAGATAACCGCCTACTAGTGTGAAACCACGCAGAATGACTTAACCCTCCGTCTTCCAGACAGATCACTTATGCCTTGGATGTAGGAGCTGTTCCAATGGCGCCAAGATTCCTTCCAAATTGATTGTTCTTGTTTTGATTCATGCGTCTCCCAATGGAACGCTTGATTTAAGCAAACATGTCTGCACAAAGACAAAGCAAAGAGCCAACATTAAAGTAACTCAAGGGGTCAAACTTAGTTAACTCTTAAACATAGAGGTTCCAATTATAACCATAATGGATTTAATGTTCAAATGCTATATGGGAACCTTTTTAAAAGGAATACCTCACTTCAAAATTATGTTGTTCCAGACCTGAATGATTTTATTTATTGTGTGTACCACAAGATTTCGGATCTGATCTTTTAGGGAAGGATGCTCTCGTTAGATTACAGTAACTAGTTTGTTGTCACGGTCCTGTCTCTCTGTCAGTCTGGGTTTTGGTCTGACAGGGCCGTGGCATTATCCGCCCATGTCTGTCTCTGTAATTTTATAATCTTTGTCTGTCCTTGGTATATTGGAATAACGCTCGCTTTGCGCCATTCACCCGGGTCGCGAGCTGTCTTCATGTTTGTGCTAAGGTTCGGTCACTTCAGTAAGGTGTTGGGTGTCGGGTGGCCGAGCTCTCACACAAGTGTCTGTTCTCATCTTGTTTGTCAATTGGCATGAGTGTATATCGCCTCATTGTCTTGGCGATGTGCGCTCATGCCAATCGGATGTTTTGCCTGCTTGTGAGAGCACGCGGCTTTGTTATTGTTTCTGTAGCGCCGCGTGCTTCTTGGTCTGACGTCACACCCCGCCTCCTTGTTTGCTCATTATTAGTTTATTAGTCACAACTGCCCTGTATTAACCCTCTTGATTTCTCTCCATATTTGAGTCGTCTTCATGTTTGCTGTCCAGGGCCAGTTCGTAATTGTATCTTGTCCTTGTTCTCGAGTCTTGTTACCTTGTTCTCCAGTGAGTCATGTATGTTTTTCCTAGTGTTCCTGTTGTTCCTGTTTCCCTGTTCCTTGTTTTGATCCAGTTGGTCCTGATTCCCCGTCATCCTCTACTCCTGTTTGGATTCCTGTTTTTCCCCCTTGTGGAATTTTGTGGTTATTATGAAATAACGTAATTTGGGTTTTTTCAACTCTGCATTTGGGTCCTCATATCTGCTACACACACCCTGACATTTGTAATCAGATAACAACACTGTTGACATCAAAACTGGTGCCATGAATTTTCACACACAATTTCTGATTGAACGGAAAATGCGAAAGAGATTTGAGAGTTACAGGGGAACTATTCATAAATAACATTTTGCTATTTAGTTCTTTAGAAAAAATATCTATGCACTGGTGCTTTGAAGAACTCCGAAATCAATTCACTTGACCACACTGCCAATACACTATCTAAACAACCTATTAATGTAACATGCCAAACTTTTTAACCCCCAAACAAGCATATAGTAAACTTAAGAACACACAAAGCCAAAGGTGTTGCAAAGAACCACTGAAGAACCTTTAGTTTTTTTAGACTGAACTGCTTCATGAAGCATGTTTTGAGTTTATATGACATAATTCAGAGTTTGAACGTCTCTTTTTGCTCTTGAATTGTCAGGTAGGCAAGAGTCGTGAATAAACTAAGTGCCAGAGTAAATGAAAGTCACCTTAAGTCAAGTCTATTCACTTAGTTCTATTGTTCGACAAAAACGAAGTGATCTGGTACGTAACTGAAACCAGTGAGTGAGACAAAGAGAGTTGTCAAGACACAGCAGTTCATTATCAACTGTGTTCACAGAAGCAATCTCAATTTGTGGAATTGTACTTTGTAAAACCACTTTGTGAGACTAATGTAATGTCATACTGCAAATGCACATTACAAAGAAGTTTAAAAAAATCTAATAAAATGTCTACGTGAAATATAATAAGGACTGGGAAATGCCGAATCTCACGAAAACCTGTCAAGAACAGGTCCAGGATTTAAAATCTAAATTAAAAAGTTTGGGGGGAAAAAAGCCCATTTTAGGAGCTTACACTTCAAATTCAAAAAATATATTTTGTAGAAAGAAAATGAAGCTTATTTTAGGATTTTGTGTTTCACTTTAAATTCGAATTTGAATATATATATATATATATATATATATATATATATATACTGGCGGCCAAAAGTTTAGAATAATGTACAGATTTTGCTCATATGGAAAAAAAATTGGTACTTTTATTCACCAAAGTGGCATTCAACTGATCACAATGTATAGTCAGGACATTAATAACATGAAAAATTACTAATACAATTTGGAAAAAAACAAAATACTTCAAAGAGTTCTCATCAAAAAATCCTCCACATGCAGCAATGACAGCTTTGCAGATCCTTGACATTCTAGCTGTCAGTTTGTCCAGATACTCAGGTGACATTTCACCCCACACTTCCTGTAACACTTGCCATAGATGTGACTGTCTTGTCGGGCACTTCTCACGCACCTTACAGTCTAGCTGATCCCACAAAAGCTCAATGGGGTTAAGATCCAGAACACTCTTTTCCAATTATCTGTTGTCCAATGTCTGTGTTTCTTTGCCCACTTTAACCTTTTCAATTTGTTTTTCTGTTTCAAAAGTGGCTTTTTCTTTGCAGTTCTTCCCATAAGTCCTGCACCCCTGAGTCTTCTCTTTACTGTTGTACATGAAACTGGTGTTGAGCGGGTAGAATTCAATGAAGCTGTCAGCTGAGGACATGTGAGGCGTCTATTTCTCAAACTAGAGACTCTGATGTACTTATCCTCTTGATTAGTTGTACATCTGGTCTTCCACATCTCTTTCTGTCCTTGTTAGAGATTGTTGTCCTTTGTCTTTGAAGACTGTAGTGTACACCTTTGTATGAAATCTTCAGTTTTTTGGCAATTTCAAGCATTGTATAGCCTTCATTCCTCAAAACAATGATTGACTGACGAGTTTCTAGAGAAAGCTTTTTCTTTTTGCCATTTTTGACCTAATATTGACCTTATGACATGCCAGTCTATTGCATACTGTGGCAACTCAAAAACAAACACAAAGACAATGTTAAGCTTCATTAAATGAACCAAACTGTTCAACTGTGTTTGATATAATGGCAAGTGATTTTCTAGGACCAAATGATCAATTTAGCATGATTACTCAAGGATAAGGTGTTGGAGTGATGGCTGCTGTCTAGATTTGATCAAAAAAGAATTTTTTTCAAATAGTGTTGGTGCTGTTTTTTACATCAGTAATGTCCTGACTATACTTTGTGATCAGATGAATGCCACTTTGGTGAATTTAAGTACAAATTTCCTTCCCAAACAGCAAAATCTGTACATTATTCCAAACTTTTGCACTGAAAACCCTAATAAGTTCATTGCACTCATTTGATTGAGTAAACTCATTCCCTCAATTCCACTGAGTAATGGGGTCTCCCAAAACTTGAGTATTTACGTTCAATTAACTTGGTTTTCAAGTTGAGTGAACTTAACTATTTAAGTTAACTACATGCAAGTAGACTTAACTCAGATTTGAATTTAAATATTGTTGTTTCTGCTGTTTCTACATTTTAATTGAATGTATTCAATTTTAGATCAAACAACAGCACAGCTCAAATAAAGATGATAACTGATTCTAGGTCAGTTACTAAATAATTATTTACAGAAATGCATATATGCACTTCAGCTGCACATGCACAAAGAGAACTGAGATAGTGTGACCAGGGTCCAACTTGACCAAACAACTGTTTGCAACAAAGCATAAATAATACAACAAAAGAGCTAAAACATCTATGAATTCCCCAATCTGTTCCCTCTGACCAAGGAAACATAATTCAAGCAGCAATGGATTGTGGGTATTCCCCGTAGCCTCAATTTTGTACTCAGTAGTTTGAGTTATTAACACTTCAAATCTTAAGTCTATGGATTTTTAAGAAAAATAAGTTCAATGAATTTCAATATTTGAGTTAAGAGTCCAAAACTTGACATTTCAAGTAATACTTAATTAAGACAACTTCATTATATATATATATATATATATATGCATAAAAATGAAGCACATTTTAGGATTCTATACTTCATTAAAGGCAAAAAAAAAAAAAAAAAGAAAAAGAAAAAAAAAACTATATTTCCATAAAAATAAAAGAAAAAAAACATCTATTTTAGGAACTTATATTTCACTTGAAAATAAAAAAAATATATAAATATATATATATTGCATACAGAAAATGAAGCCTGTTTTAGGACTATGGATGCCACTTGCTGAATTAAACATAACAAATGTAGTGAGATCACATGACAGTAGTACAGTTTATGTGAGATATTAACCTAAAGAAGAAAAAAAAAATGCTTAAATCAGCCATAGATGGTTTGCTGGTCTTAGCTGGTCTCACAGCCTGACAAGCTGAAAAGTCTAAAACCCCTTTAAAACCACCAAAACAGACCTGCCTTACAGTACCTGGCAGGGAGGCTAGCTAAGACTAGTTTAAGATGTTGTTATCAACAGATGTTCCCAACCGAAAATAGAGATATGGAACAACTTTATCTTACATTAACAAGATGAAGCGAGCAAAGAAAATGGAAATAAAGTGGATGTCTCTCAAGATGGTGTTTGGGTAGTGAGAACACATAAGATTCCACCATCTGTGTCCCGCCTCCTGTTTCTGTCTCCCGAGAACAGGCGCCATGACGACCGCACAAGCCATGCAAGAGTGGAAAATGAATATTGAGATTTTTGGCCAATTGCTTGTAATTGGGGCTGAAGACAACAAGTCACAGAGACTCGACGGATTGGTCACAGACATTCTTGCTGTGAGGTTGGCGTTTCTCTGCCTGGCATCCCGCTGAACGCAGGTTGTGGGATAATCTCGGACGACAACGGAATTGGTTTCCATTATGCACACATTAGTCACGGTGTATTTACAGGCTAACTGCCATGTAGCCACAGATCAGACAGTGTTTTGTTGCCAGCAATTCGGTGTGTCCCGAATAATGTCCCGTTAATATGCTTGTGCAAGCTTGTTTGCGCCACAGGAATCTAAACAGAATTGTACTTGGCTTTTAATTGCATAGTTAGATGAATGCTTGGGAAGGATGGGAAATTAGCTGGCCATGTCTCGTGCAGGCTTAACTATCACATAATTCATTAATGGCTTTATTGGAGGTACACAGATGATAATATGACAATAATGTTAGTTGACCTAAAGAATACTGTCAAAATTGAAAAATAAGAATGATATGCTGGTTTCTCGATTTAGTGCACAAGTAGTGATATGACAACATGAAATTGCATTTGCAATGCATTTAACTTACCTAATTTAATGCATTTCTGAGTGAATCCAAATATTTAGCTGGAAATAATGTTAGGCGATTTTATCCATCAACAAGTGATTTGATTGTGAAAAGTAGGCGTTCCATACCAGAATGGAGCAAGGTGGTTGG
Source organism: Myxocyprinus asiaticus (assembly GCF_019703515.2). NCBI lineage: Eukaryota > Metazoa > Chordata > Actinopteri > Cypriniformes > Catostomidae > Myxocyprinus > Myxocyprinus asiaticus. The sequence goes on from NC_059393.1 coordinate 23,022,399, forward strand.
AGAAGATGTGCTTGATGACATCAGGGGAAAAGAAAAGTCATTTCCGAAGCAGGGCAAGTTATTATTGAAGATTACGAAGACTAATATTTCTTTCTTCAAAATAACGTGCAACAATGAATTGCACACAATTAGTCCAGCAACGTGTATTAAGAAATTAATTGGGTCAATTTTGATTTCAGGTTGACGTAAAAGTCATCATGAAACAATATTCGCAACGCATTTAACTTTTGTAATGTCGCACAATTTTTGAAAGCACACAGAATATTTAAATCTATCCATCCGTCCGTACATCCATCTCTCTATCTATCTATATGTCTGTCTGTCTGTCTATGTCTATCTCTCTGTCTGTCTGTCAGTCGGTCTTTCTGTTTGTCTGGCTGTCCATCCATCCATCTATACAGAAAGGTGGTAGGGTACATCAGGATTTCTGCCAAAACGGACTTAACCAACACATGGAAAATTACCCCAGACGCACTTTCACTATTGTGCAGAAAGCCGTGTCTCAAAGCCACATGGAGTAGAAAACACTTCAACTGTTCAAATGAGCTTGGTAATTATGCATTAGGGTGTAGTACGAGTGAGCTTATATTGCAACGAGAGAGCGCAGTGGCTCAATGTGAATTAACGACACTTTCAGAGTCCTAATTAATGACAAGCTGACAGAACAGCACTCGCAGGCTCTCTTATAGAAAAGTCGTTCACAAGCACTAGAGAAGAGCAAGATTAAACCGGAGACACAAAGACAACTATTTCAGTGATATCTGTCAGGTAGTCTGGACATTTCTTGCGTTGTATTCCAACAGGCAAACTCTTACTGCACCTTAAAGTGTTCTTCAGAATTTCTGTCTGAAGTGGCTCTTTGCAGCACGTTCTGCTGTTGCGATCAGGTCAGTTTTCAAGCCCTGAATGGGTCACTGAGGTCACATTTCTCCTGCGGCGATTGTCTGGATGAAACTATTAATATTCCACCCTGCGGACAGACAGCATACACGGCACTCGGATTAGCTTTGCACATTATTGCAGCCGGGCCATTAGCATTTAATGGGAAGGATCTGAGCATCAGATACATAGGTGTGTGATGGGTCGCTTGCCCCAGGAGAACCAGATGCATTTGTCATCAAAGAAAGTAGAAGGAGACGCCAGTTTTTGCAATCCATCTATCTATAAAGTATCTATCTACAAAAAGTATCTATCTATCTGTCTGTCTGTCTGTCCATCTACCCACTCACCCACCCATCCATCCATCTCTAAAACTGTTCTTATGTGTTCTTAAGTTGCACATTGTAAGTAAAAGTTATGCAATTTAAAGAGACATCTTTAGAGCTATTTTCTGCTCATATTCTCTCAGTATGGTCCTTCCATCCTCTGTACAGTTCATTCAAATCGTACATCTGATTACACCATCAGCAATCGACCCATAGTTCCAAATAATTCACTGGTGCCTTTGACAGCCGTACAATATACTGTATGTCTCTCCTTTTAAATATAAATCCAATAACTGCTAAATATAGGTCAACAGACTGAATGATACCATCATCCATTTTCAGTTCATCCCACACAGCACAGCCCATCTCAGATAGAGGTCTTGATGGGATATTGGAATAACGCTTGTCACATCCTGAGCCTGACACATGGAGCACAACATCAGTCATTGATCGCATATCTATCATCACAACTGAGGTAAATTGTATGGAAATTATTGATAAAATGTGACATGCAAGACTGGAGGCCTGATCAATAACAGGAATATTCACATTACTACATTTTGGTTTGTTGTTTGTTTGACTGTCTGTCTGTCTGTATGTCTGTCTGTCTGTCAGGGTATAGCGTAAACAGGGTAAATTTCAGGTTGACGTAAAAGTCATCAAAATGATTATGCTTTAACCTTGTGATGAGGTAAACAAGTGCAAAATATAACAGCAATTAATGACAGAGACTCTGGATTTAAAAATAACCTTCTGATATTTACAAGAAAGAAATGTGGGGCGTCTGCATGTCTGAGAGCGTTCTTATTTTCACAAAGGAACTGTGTTGTTTTCACACACTAATACTCACTAATAGAGCTGTGATCGTACAAGCCTTTAATAATTAGGGCAATTTATTCAAGCAAACAAGGCCGTGTGAAGTCCTTGGGGAAAGAAAGGTTTTGGTTTTGTGGCCATTTGTGTTTGATTTGGAAAACCTTGATACGAGAAATTATGCTGCACAAACCATGTAACGTCTGGCGATGCGCCAGTACTACACGCACTGATTGCATTGCATGCTAAATTGATGTCTTATAAAAACTGAAAGTCAGTGATGAGTGAAGAGTCTTAAGGTAATGCATAAAGTGTTCTTTTCACTGTAAATTCTAGCTTTAATGCTTGAAACCTTGATCAAATCTCTGGCTCGTTCATGAATGTTTGTACATGCATGATTGACATTTAAATTGTTTGGTACGAAGCCAAACAGGTACTGTATATACACATCTCAAAAAATCTGTGTAGCCTTAAAAATAGCTCCAAGGCTCACTAAACCAGTCTGCCATACTCAGTGGTGGATGGAGTGCACAAATCTTGTACATGAGTTAAAGCTGAAAAGTGTCATTTTCAAAATACTTTCCTTGTATTCCAGCACTATAAGATTAAAAGACTACAGTACAAGACATTCACAGGTTGATTTCCCTGAAAAGTATAAAAACTGTGACCCTGTGTGTTTAAAAAAAAAAAAGAAAAAAAATAAAAAAACATTTTTTTTTTTAAAAAGAGTTTAGTTTCTAGGCCACACAGTAAAAAAAAAATTCCATCTTTGCAACTTTGAACTGTTGGTGGCGCTAGTAAGTTTGAGTTAGAGATTCCAAATTTTCTGCAAGGAATGTTCAGACTCTTCCCTACCAATGTGCCAAATTTCACAACTTTTTACCATACGCTTCTATGGGCTGCCATAGACTCCTAGTCAAAGTAAAGCATTTACAGATACAATAGGGGCTTTGCAGCTTCAGTGCTTGGCCCCTAAATTCATTATGGTCCACTATTACTGGCTGTACTAATTGCATCTTCTCTGGGTTTAATCTAACGACAGCGCCTGATACCCATGCTACCAAGACCACCAGAGCGCCCACCCCCATCACATCTGTGATCTAAACAATGTCATCTAACGGCTTCCACCATATCTAAAAAGGAACATCTCCACGTGGCAGCTCTCATATATTCTAGCCTCTTGGAGCGCCAGCAAAGCAGAGTGCCAGGTTTTAACCTGCTCTCAAGACACGCGGCTTTGCCCGCACGCCAGGTGGCTTGGAAAGGTGCCAGCCTTCCGATGTTACAACTGGCACCCAGGGAGGGAATGCTAGTGTGTGTCAGAGCAATCTTCGTCTGTGGTGCAAAAGCCACCAAACATGGACGCCTCTAAAACTCCACTAATTAGTCCCTTAATGATTTCCAGTCTTGGCATAAATGTCGGTACAACTTAATCATAAATAAATGAGCAGATAAATAGTTAAGGAACTCATTATAACTCAAAAACAAGATGTGAGGGCATCATGGTCAAGCAACTCAACAGCACCTCCTGGTGGTCAATTAATTGATACATGGGATATTTTACACCTTAGTCCAAATGTGGTACCTAAGTGACAACATACACCAATTATTTGGAATGAGGTCAACATGTCAACATGAAAGCAAAATGAATGCTCTCTTCTTTCTTAATACACATTCCTGGTCATACTGTGAACAATTCATTGCACGTTATTCCAAATAAAACATATTTTCTTCATAATCACTCATTAAAATGTAATAGCTTGTACCGCCTCTGAAATGACTTGCCTTTTATTTTTATTTTCCTTTATAAAGACTTTCCCTATCCTTTGAACTCCTCCCCTCCAACCACCTGTCCATAATCTGAGCAATTCCAGATTGATCAAATTTAAAATGCGGTGTATGTTTTTCTTTTCTCATTGAAAATCCTGTTTTGCTAGTAAATAAATACATCACATTACGAAAGTGAAGTGTGTTTGATGTAGGTTTTAAGGGGAAAGTTGCCTGAAAATTAAGGTAAAACTAGGGTTAATGAAATGTAACAAGATTAGACCGATAGCAAGATAGTTGTCTAACAAGCTCGTTGTCGTGTCATGCAATCCAAGTCGACTTGTTGACATTCTGTCAGATCTGCTCATACCTTGAATTTGTGATCTAGATGGACTCAGCTAGTGGAAGAGCATTGAAACTAGGGCTGTCAATCAATTTACATTTTTATTGAATTACATGATGTGCCAATTAATAAGCAAAATAATCGCAATTAATCACATGTCAGTATTTACTGTACGGATCAGGGGCATGATTAATTGCGTTATTTTTTAACACGTTATTTTTCAAATAATAAACCGCACTAAATTAACATTAAATCGACAGCCCTAGTTAAAACTTATCAATATTGTGGTTTGGAAGTGATATTCTTTATTTTTTCCATTTTCCTCAACAAACTAATAAAGTTGGCTTGATAAAGTAAATACTGTTATTTTACAGACTTTGTTCAGGACTTCCTAAAATCCCTAAACAAAGACCAAAATTACTAACACTAACTCATCCTAGAGCTTTCATGCAACATCAACCAAACTTGGTACAAACCTTCAGCAATGGGATTCTTTTAGTGCCAACTCCCAAACACAAACCCTTATTTAATTCCACAATGTAAACAGAGTCGGTAATTGGTTGTAACTGTGGTGAAACATCAGCATAGCTATTTGCTGCTTCAGCTGAGCGCACACATAAAGAGCAGTTATCCGGGACGCCCAGAATGTTGGTGCTCGGAAATGGGATTATGTTTTGTTGGGGAAGGCCTATCCATGCGATGGGGCAGGGACTTTCACAACAGTTCTGGGGTCCGAAATAACAACCCTGATGCCAACTTTAATAATTGCGGTAGCAGAAAGGAAAGGGATATGGCCGGCCCACCATGGCGAGTTGCTCGTTAGCCGCCATAGAAAACGTGTGCTGTGGATGGCTTTGCCAGGCCAGAGCGCACGGATACTGATGCACGCTAAGCAACCGCTGGCAAAGCACACATATTACACAAGCCAGAAAATGGGGATATGGGCCATTCTCACCGAAGCCAAAGCAACCGGATAAAGAAATCAGTGGGATCAGTCCATGTCCAGAGGAATGCTAATGGTGTCTTTCATTACGATTGATTGTTCAATGGAATAGTTCACCCAAAAATGGAAGTTCTGTGATCATTTACAGACCCTCACCATTCATTTTGGATGATATATTCCTGTATATACAGCATGTTTTGGTTGAGTCAATTTAACAAAATGAGATTTAGTTAAGAAACATACACTACGTAAGTACTGTACCACAGTATAGCAAGAACGCACCTTAAGTATGTTCAACAGCCATAAAGTGGCCGTACAGTTTCAACTAATTGTTCAAGACAGGATTTAGGCCACAAAACACAGCATCATTCTTTGCATAATTGAATGGTAGCAGTGATGTTTTCTGGAACACAAATGCTTTGTTTTAGAAACAGTGTTTTAGTCGTTAAGCTGCTGCGAGTGGTTTGATGAGTGCAGACAGGACTGTAATTACACACTCACACACAGACAGAGCGCAGGACAAGTGAACGTTAAATAATCGTGATAGTCAGCAACAAACCAGATATGATGAGGCCGGAATAAAAAAAACATCATTGAGCTCGGTCTGCCATGATTAGAATTCAGGTGTGTGTGTGTTTGTGTGTGTGTGTGTGTGTGTGTGAAAAAGAGAATGAGAGCTCCATAACTCTTTGATTTAATCATGCAGGGCCTTAAAAATGAAGATACACAAAGGACAGTTTGTTAAAAACCAGAATCAAAAAGGATATTAAAATACCTTTAATACTTCTGGAGTTTTAGGCATTCAACTTTGAAAAAGCAGCACCAAAAAAGTGCTTTTTTGGCATATAATGCAACAAGAAGTGTAGAAGTCAATTGATTTTAGTAATAGACCTACCTGTCTCTGTGTAAAAAGAAAATCATGATGCTGCCACCTTTATAAGGTTATTTTTAGCCATGTACTTTTGCTTTAAAATCATTGGTGAAAATTCTCATTTTAACCCCACTCTACAAAATAATGGATTACTCATCAACTTACTTACTGATCCACGGTTTTTAATATTTGTATATAATGTTTATCTGTCTTCAGAAAAACAGTTAACAAAATTAAAAATTTCAGCCGGGGAAGTTTTTGAAATTTGCTTGATTTGACATGTAATAACCCAGTATCAAAAAAATAGTCCACACGACTCATGCGCTATATTCTTCGCGGTAAGTCTTCTGAAGTTGTACAATAGCTTTGGGTGAGCAACAGACTGAAGTTTATGTCATTTATTGAAAATCTTCACCTATATCAAATCTCATTTGCACATTCGCATATTCAAGCTCAAGACGTGTTGCACCTGGTTTGACGTTACTGAAACCAAACATTAGTTTGTTGGTTCTCAAAGGTGTTGTAACCGAACATGACATGCCAATATGAATATACAGAAGCACAGTTGAGAGCTACGGTGAAGAGAGCATTATCATGAATAAAGAGCTCAATTTCAGTCTCTTTCTAAACACTGAAGTACATTCCATTACACAAACACAATGACATTCAATTTGACCAGTTCCAAAGCACCAGAATAAGAACAGGTTTGAATATTGTTTTGCGTAAATAATAATATCTTATCTGGTCTGACACAAAAGCCCTTTGGAATAATTATCTTGCGACTACACACTGCTAATTCCATCTACTGTGCAGCTTACGGTGGCATGACTATCACTCTGTTGCAGTTTTGACAAACTTTTGATGATATTGTACATATTCGTCATGTTTATAAGGTTATAGTACATAATTTGCATCTACGCTGTTCTTTTTGTTTTGTTTCAGTTGAGAGATTGTCTTTATTGGATCTTATTGAGCTGTTTCACACAGAATTTTGACACTGAAAACGTATCACAATGCGCATGGCTAGAACACGGTGCTATGATCAACCAATTAGCCGATTAGCTTCTAGCATAACTATTTAATTGACATGGCCTTAACTCGAAAAGTCGTGGCTCAAAGTTTAGCATTGGTTATCGTGATATTGTGGTGTTTATGTGTACTCATCTAGTAAATACAGTCTTTGTATTAACAGTGATAACAGTAAGTGGCTAGCATATTAGATAAAAAGGCAGTACACTTTACTAAACAGAACTGCTTGGTTTGCATTTCAATTGTGATTTTTTTATATTTATATATATAAATTTTGCCATTCATTTGTAGTTTCTGATTTGCATTTAATTATAATTATAAAGGATAGCAGCGCAGTAATTACTTTTAGTGGTCTCATTTCATTAGCAGCAGGAGGCACAGCTCACTTCACTCAAACATATTTGAAAACGCTTCAAACGGCGTCTTGAAAGATTTACTTTGCAAACTTTAATGAAATTGTTGCAACAAGTATTTATCAGTTCTAAGTCAAGTTCAAAGGAGACTTTCTCTTGCTTCCTTTCTGTGAAACTATATGCGATTATTCATTGTCAGAAAAAGAGAAATGCAGCTAATACACAGAGAAATACTGACAGACGGCAGATAAGCAACAGGCAGCGTTATTCTCTTTCAGAATGACTTTGACTGCTGTATGCCATGAAAAATTGGATGTTTTGAGCACAAGTTGTTCTCCTTTACCATTTTACCAGGAGGCTAAAGATAGCATGCACACAGCAGGTCTGGATGAAGAATTGTGAGGGGGTACTGGAGCTATCAGAATCAGTTTCCTTACAAATAAAATACTGTGGTGGTTTCCATGGTACAGTAAGGTTTTAGATGGTAATGCTGTGGTACTAAATTACTTTCATATTCATATACCATGGTATTTATAACATGGTTCCCAGGTATTTCAAAGAATACTACTGCCCTGATATTACACGTACATCACCCAGACATCTATTTGATGTGTGTGTTTACATCTGGAAGACATTTTTTTACATTGTTTCCTCATCTGTAATTCGTCTGTAAGACGTTTCCTCTCGGATGTCAATAAGATGTTCAGCAGATGCCTTTGAGATGTTTGTGATTTAGATGTTTGTAAATCTGATCTTTTTAAGATGTTCAGCAGATGTCTTTGAGACGTTTATGATTTAGGATGTTTGTTAATCTGATCTTTTTCAGATGTTCCGCAGATGTCTTTGAGATGTTTATTATTTAGAATGTTTGTAAATCTGATCTTTTTAAGATGTTCTGCAGATGTCTTTGAGACGTTTATGGTTTAGAATGTTTGTAAATCAGATCTTTTTAAGATGTTCAGCAGATGTCTTTGAGACATTCATGATTCAGAATATTTGTAAATCTGATCTTTTTAAGATGTTCTGCAGATGTCTTTGAGACATTTATGGTTTAGAATGTTTGTAAATCAGATTTTTTTAAGATGTTCTGCAGATGTCTTTGAGACGTTTATGATTCAGAATATTTGTAAATCTGATCTTTTTAAGATGTTCTGCAGATGTCTTTGAGACGTTTATGGTTTAGAATGTTTGTAAATCAGATCTTTTTAAGATGTTCAGCAGATGTCTTTGAGACGTTTATGATTTAGGATGTTTGTTAATCTGATCTTTTTCAGATGTTCCGCAGATGTCTTTGAGATGTTTATTATTTAGAATGTTTGTAAATCTGATCTTTTTAAGATGTTCTGCAGATGTCTTTGAGACATTTATGGTTTAGAATGTTTGTAAATCAGATTTTTTTAAGATGTTCAGCAGATGTCTTTGAGACGTTTATGATTTAGAATGTTTTTTAATCTGATCTTTTTAAGATGTTCTGCAGATGTCTTTGAGACGTTTATGATTCAGAATATTTGTAAATCTGATCTTTTTAAGATGTTCTGCAGATGTCTTTGAGACGTTTATGATTTAGAATGTTTTTTAATCTGATCTTTTTAAGATGTTCTGCAGATGTCTTTGAGACGTTTATGATTCAGAATATTTGTAAATCTGATCTTTTTAAGATGTTCTGCAGATGTCTTTGAGATGTTTATGGTTTAGAATGTTTGTAAATCAGATCTTTTTAAGATGTTCAGCAGATGTCTTTGAGACGTTTATGGTTTAGAATGTTTGTTAATCTGATCTTTTTCAGATGTTCCGCAGATGTCTTTGAGACGTTTATTATTTAGAATGTTTGTAAATCAGATCTTTTTAAGATGTTCCGCAGATGTCTTTGAGATGTTTATGATTTAGAATGTTTGTAAATCAGATTTAAGATGTTCAGCAGATGTCTTTGAGACGTTTATGATTTAGAATGTTTGTTAATCTAATCTTTTTAAGATATTCCGCAGATGTCTTTGAGACGTTTATGATTCAGAATATTTGTAAATCTGATCTTTTTAAGATATTCCCCAGATGTCTTTGAGACGTTTATGATTCAGAATATTTGTAAATCTGATCTTTTTAAGATGTTCAGCAGATGTCTTTGAGACATTTATGATTCAGAATGTTTGTTAATATGATCTTTTTAAGATGTTCAGCAGATGTCTTTGAGACGTTTATGATTCAGAATGTTTGTAAATCTGATCTTTTTAAGATGTTCAGCAGATGTCTTTGAGACGTTTATTATTTAGAATGTTTGTAAATGAGATCTTTTTAAGATGTTTAGCAGATGTTAAGTAGAATGCAATTGTTGGGGGTAACAGCTGTGTCCCCAATATGTATATTGAAGAATAAAACTCAGAGTCAGGTTTTGCAATAATCAAATGAGAGAGTTTACTCTGATTGTTCTCTGCAGATTCAATAAGCCGATGTCAATGACATACAACAGATATAAAGACAGGAAGTCGAAGTGAAGTTTTACAAACGTTCCAAAGCAATGATAGTCATATGCAAATTACATTAAGGGTGTCATCGTACCACAATTTCTAGCATTCTGGTAGGTCAACTACTTCAAACATTTTAACATATTACAAATATGGACTGCTTCCGTCATCATGCAAACAATAATTGTTAGCCACAACATGAATCGAAGTCCCATCCTTGGTTGAGACAAACTTATGATCAGATATCAGAGGTTAACCATCAGTTATGGCTACTCCTTATTCCTTTACGTCAAAGGGCACCAAAGAGAGCAATTAAAATCCTTGGAAGTTGTTTTCGACTATGGCAAAGTCACATTTAAGAGGGCACAATAACCGTAAGTTATCTAGACATTCAATGCATCGGTGCTACCTTCTCCTCTGGAATTGAGGCCTCCTCCTAAGACTTGCTGGAATGTAAGGCCTCAACATCTGTGGAACATTAGGACAGAGAGCAGGAGAAAATAATAATAATAATTATAATTAATAATTTTCTTTATTCATCACACATTTGCACATATACAGTGAAATTCTTCTTTTTCACATATCCCAGCTAGGCTGGGGTCAGAGTGCAGGGTCAGCCATGATACAGCGCCCCTGGAGCAGATAGGGTCAAGGGCCTTGCTCAAGGGCCCAACAGTGGCATCTTGGTGGTGCTTGGGCCTGAACCCCTGACCTTCTGATCAGTAACCCAGAGCCTTAACCGCTGAGCTACCACTGCCCCATAAAGCATACACAAGGCCAAACGAAACATAGTATAATATCACATTAATGATTGAATAAAATAGTATCAAATAGTTGTAGACTAGTTGATTAATTATATAATAATTATAACAGATACATATGTTTGTGAATAATACAAGATACAGTAAATGCATATTCTCCAGAAGATGGGCTAAATGAGTAACCACTGTTACTGCACTCCTGGCATAGGCCAGACCCTCAGTCACCCCTCAGATCACATACATGTTATTGCACCTTATAGTAAAAGAAAATAAAATTGAAAATTAATTAATATAATAACAATAAATGAGGATGATAAAAGATAAGGTATAACTTATAAAAATAAAAGGATTTTGAAAATCCACCCCTTCACAATGCTTTCCAGATGAATCGCTATTAAACAGACATTTCAGCGATATATGAGTGCAACCTGGGTGTATTATCAAGGTAAATTTGTTTTGGTAAAAATACTGTTTACCATATTCATACATCATAGTATTTACATTATCCTCCAAGAATACCATAATATCACCACAGTAAATGCCCCAAAATAATAATATCACCATAATACATGTTTATAAAAACTTGGTACAGTAATACCATGGTACTGAATAATTTCCATATTCATACAGTACTGTATATCATGGAATTTACATGTAATTTTACAAAAATATCATGGAATTACCATAGTAAATGTCTCAAAATAATGATATCACCATAATACATGCCCAAAACAAAAACAGGGTAATACCATGGTACCAAATGATTACCCAATTTATACAGTATATAATTTAATTTACATCACATTTTACAACTGATATCATAGCATTAACATAGTAAATGTCACAAAGCCATGGCATTACCATAACACATGCTCATAAAAACACAGTAATACCATGGTGCTGAAGTATTACCATATTCATCCAGTATAATGGTATTAACATGGTACTCCAAGGTACTTAAATAATACCATGGTATTTACATGATACTATTTTCAAAAGGTACTATGGTAAGATAAAAGTACTTTTATTACCATTATTCATTTACAAAAAGTATCATGATGGCACTAGGGTTATATTGGACACGTCCCATGGTATACTGCAGATCAAAGTAACATGACTTTACCATTTGATACCTTCACTGTATAATAGTACCACCACAATACATTTTCATAAACAGCATTGCCATATTACCAAAGTACATGTCTAAAATTATGGTAATACCATAGTACATGTCCTAAAAATGTCCATGGTACCATGTCCACAAGGTACTTTTTTGTGAGGATTGCGTCCTGAGTATGGCAATAAATCTGTGGATGAAGACAAGCCTAAAACTGACTGTTGCTCTTTTTAAATTGTGTGCGTGTCAGCGAGCTCGACTCTTTCCCAAATCAATACTGTGGCTTTCCTAATTGGCATCGTTTTCTTATCTGAAACCAAATATCCTCAACAGAGGAAACAGTCATTTGCGCATAAATTCCTCCCCACTGCGATATACAGCTCCTCCTGCTGTCAGCTGCCTATGGATACGAAATATTCTCATTATGACAGTAACGAGCAAAGTGCGAACAACAGTCCTTCAATTGAATCGACAGCTGCACGTGCCATATGACCTGTTAAACGTTCGATGTCTTTACACGGGATGTAATTTCAAGGGATTTACAATGCCGCAATGAGCCACCAAATGGGTACAGTACTGTCCATCTATCAGAGAAAAACTGCACTAAAGCATACTTTTTCCATGTAAAATGAATATTTATTGTACTAAAAGTAAAAGCATCCATATAACTACCACAAAAAATATTTCTGACTCGTCACTCGGTTTAATTCTTTTAAATTAAAAATGGTAAATACAGTAACACACTTACATTGAAAGTAAACAGGGCTGTTCCAGAGGGTTTAAAAGCAAAAAATATTTTTGTTCAAGAACTTACAGTGCATTCAGAAAGCATTCAGAACCCTTCATTTTTGTTTTCACATTTTGTTATGTTGCAGCCTTATGCTAAAATGCTTTAAATTATTATTATTATTTTTTTTTTCACATCAATCTACACTCCATACTCCATAATGACAAAGCAAAAACCAGATTTTTGATAACTTTGCAAATTTAATTAAAAGAAAAAACTGAAATATCACATTGACATTAGTATTCAGACCCTTAACTCAGTACTTAGTTGAAGCACCTTTGGCAGCGTTTACAGCCTCAAGTCTTTTTGGGTATGATGCGACAAGCTTTGTACACCTGGATTTGGGTATGTTCTGCAATTCTTCTCTACAGATCCTCTCAAGCTCTTTAAGGTTGAATGGGGACCGTCGGTGGACAGCCATTTTCAGGTCTCTCCAGAGATGCTCGATTGGGTTCAAGTCCGGGCTCTGACTGGGCCACTCAAGGACCCCCACAGCATGATACTGCCACCAACATGCTTCACCGTTGGGAAGGCATTGCGCAGGTGATGATCGGTGCCTGGTTTCCTCCAGACATGACGCTTGGAACTGAGGCCAAAGAATTCAATCTTCATTTCATCAGACCAGAGAATCTTGTTTCTCACAGTCTGAGAGTCCTTTAGGTGCTTTTTTGCTAATTAAAATGGGCTTTCATGTGTCTTTCAATGAGGAGAGGCTTTCGTCTGGCAACTCTGCCATAAAGCCCAGATCGGTGGAGTGTTGCATTGACAGTTGTTTTTCTGCAAGTTTCTCCCATCTCCACACATGATCTCTGGAGCTGGACATGATATATCACACATCACACATGATCTCTGGGCATGATATAAAGCAAAATGTTATAGAATCGCAATATAACGTTTTGCTTTATATCGTCCACTCCTACTTGTCTGTGTCAAGTTATTTTGAGTCTTTCAAATTCATCATGAGCCTGTAAACCTGTTTAATATTTTTAAACCATGACTTGCATTATACATAAGTAATACTGGCATTATATTCATGCTGTTAGCCAGAGGGGAACTGGCCCCCACATTGAGTCTGGTTTATCCCAAGGTTATTTTCCTCCATTAACCAACATCTTCTGGAGTTTTGTGTTCCTTGCCACAGTCGCCTTCAGCTTGCTCACTGGGGTTATAAATACAATTATTATTTATTTATTTATTTTTAAACACAATTCACAATCGTATTTTATCAAACTACACAATGATCACTAAGACTTTATAGATATTACAGTTTTATTTTTTGTTAATGCATGATCTTCTGTAAAGCTGCTTTGAAACGATGTGTGTTGTGAAGAGCGCTATACAAATAAAAATGACGACTTGACTAGATAAAGCTGATAAATGATTTGCGCGAGGATACCAGAAACCAGTCACGTAACTATCTGTACACTGTTTACATGGAACTCAACCCACAGGAACTGCAATGGTAACTCATACGCAAAATCATCCACATAAAAAGTAGCCACACTTCAAAAGGATTATTTGGATATCTTTGCAGATTTATTAATGCAAGTGCTGCCACAAAATTACAAACTTCTCATTTCTACTTTTAAAACTTCTAGAACGCTGGCCCCAAAGCCATAATGTGATCTTTGTTTTTTGTGTTTTGTTTTTAAACAGTAATCTTTCAACTGGCAAATCCAACATGGTCTTGTTGCCTGTTAAATAAATAATTGCATATCTGGTATGACTGTATAGTAGGTGCTGTAGGTAATATTTGATCTCTTTTATGATTACACAAGGATTTGTTTTTAGTCCATGTTAAAGATGCAGCCCTTCAGCTCCCTGTTGGGTTTGCTAATGGGAAGATGCCACTGGCACTTTCAGGCAGCAGAAATCTATTCTGTTTGACCAGGCGAATACAGAAACACAAAACAAGGTTTTCTCTACATTTCTCTACATCTCAGAGGATTCGAGTGGAATATATTGAGAAACAGAAAGACAGAGAGAATAATTATTAAGTTTAAGATGAAGTGTATCTTTTTTGCACCACTAAGTAGCACCAAACGAAAATTACAAATATAAATAGTATTTTCATATATATATTTTTAAATGATATAGTCTGCTTTATCTTCTGAGTTCGGTCTGTGAAATAATCTGTACTTACTACTTTTGGATGGACAAAAAAAAAGTTTGATTTTAGTCTAAAAAAAATAGCTTGTCTTTTTAATATGTCATATAAACACTTTATTCTGACCAAATCGTACCAGTTTGATTTTTACGAAGTTGAACTTACAGACCTAGATAATGCGATGGTAGAATGGCTTCATCTAGCATTTAACCAAAATCTGAATGGATGAGCCACATTAAGAATTATGGTAAAATGCTCACAACTGTAACCGAACATCAAATATTTGAAAATAGCCTCAGCTTAAAAATATATTTTATAAAAACTGATAGTTCGTACTCTCAAATCTGATTGAATGAGACACATTCAGACAGATTTCACAGTGAAATCAAAAACATTACGTTGACTTTTCTTTAGCTAATATCGTTTAATGCTTACCGAAATGCGAAACACTGCCCCCAGTGGCAGCCAAAAGCAAGTTGTGAAGTGATTTGTTCTTAAGGTGTACAGGCTGTAATACAGTGAAGAGGAATGCATGTTTTATAAACTGTAACCCCCACCCAAACCCCAAACCTAAACATCAGTGGAGTAAAAATGTAATGTTAGAGGTAAAAATGCAACCTCTGAATCGTGCTCGTTACTGAATAGACGTGATTATGTCCAGATTCCAACTCAGGATCCAAACCCAGGTCTACGCCGCTAACACAAGGCACTTCCAGTCGTGCCTCATGGGGAAGGTAAACACACTGGAGCCGATGCGAACATGTCTGATGGGAGATGTCGCTTGTCGGCATAGTGTCGGCATAAAGTGGCCGATTCTAGTGTACCGGAACTATCACAAACAATAAGCCGACTTCCCATGTGATCGTGTTGCATTCAGAATTATCTTCAAATGTGCACACTTGTGATCAAACATCAAATAATTCAAACTAGCATTAAATTTATTATTTTTTTTTTAAATGTAAAGCTATAATAACCTTGCTCTAAGCAGTAGATGAAGCCACTCTGTAGTAGAGGTAGACTCTAGCCTGTGCATTAATGACTTCAGCCATTATTAGAGGAAAGACTCTAATGGATTTTGCCTCATTAGTCAGACACTAGTTAGTTTTCCTAATGAGCATTTTCTTTTGGTTTCCACTGAGGTGCTTTCCTGGCTGTGTGGCCACAGACGTCCACTGAAACAAAAAGACCTATGTTGGGGTTATGTGCTGGAACATGAAGACAGATAGATATTAGTGTAGATGGTTACAAGAAGGATGTTTTGAAAGCAAGAGAGAGGACTCTACTTCACTGATAAAAATGGGGGGGAATTATTTAAAATATAACTGAAAAAATAATTGCAGACATACCGGGAGTTACAGAAACCAATGGGTTGCATTAGGGTAATGCACAAATATAAATTTGGGCTACATTAAGGCTATCACATTTTTATAATTTCACATGTTATTATTAAAAAACAAAACAAAACAAAACAAAAAACAAGTGGTGAAAGTTTGCTTTTTATATAATGCACTCTGGCAGTGTTCAAATATTTCATGCACATACACAAACATACTGGTCTGATAAGCTTCCGAGTCGCACCAATTAGCATTTTTTGCCACCGTAAAAGCAAATCCTCATTTGATGGTTTGCAAGACTTCAACAACAATCGAATATCAATGGAGTAGAATTAATTAAGAATCAAAATATTACAAGTATTGCCACCATGTGACACCATCATATCTTCTTCTCACATCCAACACGTGGACGACACACAGCCACAGCGCCCCCAGTGGACTCAATTATAACTGCGAGATTTAAGATTCAGAGGGAAAGTACAGTGTGATTCAGTGTTGCCCACAGCAAATGTGTAAAGGAAAATCGATTTGCGATATTCGAGTAGAGTTTTAATGTTGGACTAGCTGGTGCAGAACAATTACTCGATTAGTCGAGTACCCGCGCACATCCCTAGACCAAACACGTTCTTGTGCAAAAAAGTTGCATAGATAGAGCAGAAAGCAGGTGTTTTAAACTTGGCACAGTGACAAAAAAAAAAAAGTGCCGCTCCTGTGCGAAATGCTGAAAACAGTGAGGTCAAAGACAGTCAGATCGGTGGAGTGTTGCATTTGCTAAATGAGGACTACAATGGCTGTCCACTTACAAGCTCGTGGTAGTTGTAGTCCTTATTTAGCAACTTGTTAGCAACATATGATTTAAAAAAAACACAGTGGCTTCAAATTTATGTTGTAGAACAAAGCGTTAAAGTCTTCAAATACTGAAAGACTTAGATTTAGTCATAAATCCAAAACTGCCAATTAAGTAAACTCACCATGGCTCAAAAATGCTAATTATCTTCTGGGTTTTAGGATTCCATGAGCAGCTCTTTCCTTATTCACTTCCTCCTCAGCTGTACGCTTTTTTCCCCTCGGCTGTTTGATTATCTGTCACTCAGGTTTATAGTCTGGGCTTTTCTGTCACTCTACCTCACTCTGTTGTTCTCATCTTCAAACACTCAACGGAGATGAAGGCTGCCCTCTCACTTCCTCTCTAATTTCCATTTTGAATCCTCTTTTCTCCTTTCTAGTCAGTCATCAGATGCCCTGCTCGCCCTCATCGAACTCCTCACGGAGGTGCACTCCAAATGTTTGGATGCCCGCATGCTTGCTTGTTTGTTTGCTGACAGATGTCTGTGCATCGACTTCCGAACTTTATAATTTTGTCATGCCTTGTTGTCTCGTTGCTGGACACACTATAACAAAAAGGGGAAAATGACACTTGAGTCAGAAGTCAAGATAATGTTGAAGTGTCATGTGAATCACAACAGGCAAACAATCTTGTGTTTGCCTAACCCTGACCCTAACCCTGACCCCAACTTTTACCCTAAGTCAAACAGATACTTGAATCTCACAAGAATATGTCTTGGTCACTTTCCACTCTGAAGTCAAACAACAATGATGACATAGAAGGCCTGGGTAGCTCAGCGAGTAAAGACGCTGACTACCACCCCTGGAATTCGCGAGTTCGAAAACCAGGGTGTGCTGAGTGACTCCAGCCAGGTCTCATAAGCAACCAAATTGGCCCCGTTGCTAGGGAGGGTAGAGTCACATGGGGTAACCTCCTCGTGGTCGCAATAATGTGGTTCGCTCTCGGTGGGGCACGTAGTGAGTTGTGCATGGATTCCACGGTGGATGGCGTGAAGCCTCCACAAATGCTATGTCTCCATGGTAACACACTCAACAAGCCACGTGATAGGAGGCATGGATTGACTGTCTCAGATGCGGAGGCAACTGAGATTCGTCCTCCGCCACCCAGATTGTGGCGAGTCACTACGCCACCACGAGTACTTAGAGCACATTGGGAATTGGGCTTTCCAAACTGGGGAGAAAAAAAACAAAAAAAACAACAACGATGACAATAATCACCACATACTGTATCGTAACCAAATGTAATGAAAGAAGTCATAGCCGATCCACACTGAACGCGAAACTTCTGCATGATACGATACAGCCATAGACAATAATAAACAAATAAATAATGTACAGTTATATGGAGCAGGACTTTAGACCAATGAGATTTCACTGTGGGCGGGGCAACCCAGCGCAATGCCGCATAAATAGAAACCAAGTGATCAATAAATTGTTCTGTCACAACATGTTAGGGCATATATTTTACATTGTTTTCAAGAAAATTAAGCATTTTCTCAAATAAATTCTCATAACTAACATGCCGACACTATGCCAACAAGCGACATTAATTAAAAAAACCTAACTGAGTACCATATTTTCCGTAAATAAAGTCTCACCTAGTCAAACCTGAGGTTTTCATCTGTTTGTAGTATTTGTATTGTACTGTTGAGTATTTTTGTCTTATTATATAGTAAAAATATTTGTCTTATATGGAAAGAATATTTAAACACCCTTAAAACAGCAAAAAATGACTTGAGAAGCAGAATGGCTTTGGATATTAAGTCTTGTTTTCAGAGAATTCGAACAAAATTTGGTGTAGTTTATGCTTACAACAAATAAAAACTATTTGCCAATAGGGTAAGAAAAATAAGCCTGTTTTTCCTTTGAATCAAGTTTTTTTCTTACCCCATTGGCAAATATTGTTTTCTTGTTATAAGCATAAACATTATTAAATTTTGTTCAATTCTTTTTTTCTGAAAGCAAGACTTAATATCTTATGTCATTCTGCTTCCCTAGTAAATGTATCATGTTTTAAGAATGTTTAGATATTTTTACTAGAAAACAAGACAAAAACACTCAGTAAGAAAATTCTTTTTTGCAGTGCAGAACATTTTGGGTGACAAAAAAGTGACTTATATTCTGGAAAATCTCTATCATTTTCATCTCTAATTATTCTCATCTTATTAACCTTTTTACACAAAAAGGAGACAAAAAGGACACTAATAATAATAATAATAATAATAATAATAATAATAATAATAATAATAATCCATATCAGCATAAAGGCAGTACAACAAATATTACCATAATGTGTAATTACTTCCCTGATAAAACATGCACATCACCCAGACACCTATTAGATATATGTGTTTACATCTGGAAGATATTTTTTGTTAGATTATTTGCTCATCTGCAATGCATATATAAGACGTTTCCTCTTGGATGTCAGTAAGATGTTCAGCAGATGTCTTTGAGACGTTTATGATTTTGAATGTTTGTAAATCTGATCTTTTTAAGACGTTCAGCAGATGTCTTTAAGACCTTTATGATTTAGAATGTTTGTAAATCTGATCTTTTTAAGATGTTCAGCAGATGTCTTTGAGACGTTTATGATTTTGAATGTTTGTAAATCTGATCTTTTTAAGATGTTCAGCATATGTCTGAGACGTTTATCATTTTGAATGTTTGTAAATCAGATCTTTTTAAGACGTTCAGCAGATGTCTTTAAGACCTTTATGATTTAGAATGTTTGTAAATCTGATCTTTTTAAGATGTTCAGCAGATGTCTGAGACGTTTATGATTTAGAATGTTTGTAAATCTGATCTTTTTAAGATGTTCAGCATATGTCTGAGACGTTTATCATTTAGAATGTTTGTAAATCTGATCTTTTTAAGATGTTCAGCAGATGTCTTTGAGACATTTATGATTTTGAATGTTTGTAAATCTGATCTTTTTAAGATGTTCAGCAGATGTCTTTGAGACATTTATGATTTTGAATGTTTGTAAATCTGATCTTTTTAAGATGTTCAGCAGATGTCTTTGAGACGTTTATGATTTAGAATGTTTGTAAATCTGATCTTTTTAAGATGTTTAGCAGATGTTGATTAGAATGTGATGCTTTCCAGATGAAAAGGTCTAAAATGTAAAGTTCTCAAGAGACATATGTGTGCTATCTGGGTTAACTGAATAATATATGATTTGGTTTGTTTTTTTCGCATTACATTATGAATACGTTTTCCCACTGTGTTACAGTAATGTGAATCTGGTGGGGAAAAATGCTTAACTGTTATTAAAATAATATCACAATGCAAAAAAAAAAAAAAAAAAAAAGAAAGAAAATCGATGTTTCCAAAAAAACATGCTTCATTTTCTTTGAGCAAAATACCGTTTCTTATTTCTTTAGATTTTGGGCTGAAATATGGCACGTGTTCTTGACAGATTTAGTCTGATTCACCCAAACAGCTTGAACTAAACTATTATTTAGATGTGATGCTTGCCAGAGGTGGAACTGTAAATGGAAATAAATCCATGGCTTCCAACCAGCCTCAAAGTGCAGAGCAAATTTTAAGCGGAATTCCCATGGCTGCATTTGAATGGCAACACTCTCTGCTGAAGTCGTTTGGTGTTGGGTTGCTTGGTTGACAAATGCCTCAATAGCTACAAATATATTACATTTATTTGAACACTGATTTATTTCCTATCTCCATTACACTCTTATTTAAAAAAATAAAATAAAAAAAATCCCAGACTGAAAAGACAAAAGGCCCGGGAAAAGCAACCGCACACCGATGAGCAAGGCTATACGGAATGACACGTCCACTTCATCTTTGTGGCATTTAAGCTCTGGGAAAGAGCACACAAGGAGAGAAAGCAACCAGAGGTCGCACATTTACCCGATAGATACGTTACTCTTTCTCTCTCTACCACTCTTTCCCACCAGACAAATTTTAGCTCGGGAAACGTAATGCCGTAATGGCACGAGTCAGCGGGAGTTAAGCTAAAATGAACACAGAATCATTTCTGAAAGGCGGCAAATCAGAAAAAATGGAGGAGCTGGTGCCCGAGCGGGAAAATATATTCTCAGGTACTGCGTTCATGACGAGTGTTGACTCTTGCTTAAGGGAATAGTTCACCCAAAAATAAAAATGTGGTCATCGTTTACTGGCCCTCGTGTTGTTTTAAACCTGTATGCTGCATTTTGTTTTTTGTTTTTTTTTCTGTGAAACACAAAAGGAGAATTTTGGAAGTCTTTGTGCAATTCTTTTGCATACAACAACACTTTAGTGACTACGCCAAGCACCAAAAAGGACAAAAAACGTCTAAAAGTACTTAAAAATGTAAACACTATATTTACAGTCTTAATTTTTGATCCATATTTTTGTTTAATCTGGTAAACAAGTCTGAAGAAAATTCCAGAGGTTTGGCCACAAAAAAAAAAAAAAAGAAAATGACCTTGAGTGTGAAGGCAAAGAACATGCAGAATGAGAGAGCAACTCTAGCTCCTCGGTGGGTGCATTTGATTAATTTAGCGTTTCGGTTACGAAACGATCATTAAATGTACATTTATTATTAGGCAGTCGTGAACAGATTGCGCAGCTGTAAACTGCAGACAAAAGTCATTTGTGAAGAGGACGAGATTATATGTGAAAAAGAGTGACAGAATCATGCCAACGGCTGGTATATATAGATCTTCACCACACAACATGTATTATGAATTTACAAGCAAATGGGCTTTTGCTGTCTGCGTTCCTGTTGAGTTTGCATGCAGAAGACATCTGCGCACTTTGTCTCTTGATAAAGCCATTATGAAACAATGCCATTGATGTCTTCCCCTCGTGTTATGATCTTGAACATAATACATACAAAGAGGGAAAGGAGTGGAACATGTTCTGTTAGTGTTTTGAATAAAGAAAGATTCGTCCAAATATATCCCAGTAAGAACAAACCATTTTTAAAACATCACGTTCTAGAAACCACACAATGTAAATAATCTGTTCACAATGCAAGAGAAAATGCTGTGCGACGTGGCACAATTGCAGCCAATCAGATCATATTTAATGTTTAATACACAGTTTTGTGAAGCAGGATTTTGGGACAATGAGATTTCATTGTAGGCGGGCCGACACTGTGCAACGGCATAGAAATAGAAACCAAGTCACTAACTGAATATTCTGTTAAAGGCCTGACTCATTGCTTGTTGTGGCTGGTTCAGACAAAAAAAAAAAAAAATCAGACATGCATGAAAGAGATAGCTTGTATCGCTTGTCGCTTTATCGCATCAAGACTGGTTAAGACAAAGTTAAAAAACAACATTAAAAATAAATAATAACAACATAAAGTTGTGTACTTGCTTATTTTATTACCAAAACTGATCAGTGCCAATCTGTTATTTTGAGTAAAGTTACATTTTAGTCGCAAATACATGAAAATTCGTAAGTAGCTGAAAACCATAATTATGATGTATTTTTGTTACAAAAACAGAACCAAACTGCAACGTTTTGGAAACATTTTGTTTAGGCTCTAAAGTAATGTAATATGTATGTTAGAATGAAATGATTAAATGGGCTATGGGCTTCATTCAGGAAACACAAGCAGAACAATTTTTAGTTTCAATAATTCGAAAAGCCTTTCTGATGTAAATTCTCGTATTCATGAAAATACTTTTAAAATGTAATTTGGTATGAACGAAATGTACACCTGCAATCATGCGCAAAAGGCATTCAGATGTTTACAAAATGCATCTTGATAGAAGTCAAAATCTACTGGTGAAATATTTTTTTAATCCGTAAAAGTTAACCTTAATAAATTAAAACAAAAATCCTTGGGGGCAGTGCCCCTCCTAGCCCCCTAGCCCCCCACCTTAGACCTGGTCATGCTTTGATGCCTGTGTTTATTTCTTCAAAGCAATGCTCAAAGTGAGTCTGAACAAACCGGTTTGCTATACCGCCAATGACCAAGTACTGTCACCGATACTGTGAGAATACCGCAAAACTATCTGGGGGACCCCTTCCGCGAAACGGTCAGACGGTGAAACAACCCCTTCATTTCTCTGAAGATTCTTCCAATTGCAAGGGCGCTATACTATCACCACCACGATTTACCCGAAACGTTCACCAATGATGCTGGAGATGCGCTCAATTTAGCCAGATAAAGTTAATCTTCTGGATAAACAGGGGCTACTTCCTCCTGCCAATGTGAAACGGTACATTTTTTAGACTAAAGCTTCATGACAAACCATTTTTATTGACATCTTGGACTGTTTGATTCATGAAAGAATCGTTATTGTGAATGAGCCCTATACTGATATCACACGTACATCACCCAGACGTCTATTTGATGTGTGTGTTTACATCTGGAAGGCATATTTTTTACATTGTTTGCTCATCTAAAATATGTCTATAAGACATATGTCACAAATTATATCAATACGACATTTGGTGGCGTCGCCAAGGCTGGGGCGGTGTGGTCCTGGGCGCACCCAAATTAGACCCAGGCCCACCCAGAATATTACAGATTATTCTTTGATTTCAAATATATAATTATAAAATAGTTTAAATTGCATACATTTATGAAAGTGTGCATGAACTGTTTGAATGTGCCGCTTTTCTGTTGTTAAGGTAAATTTGGTCCAAAAAAAATGTTTTAAAAAAAATGGCCGAAAACTTGGCCCATCCATTTTTATTGAGGTCCACCCAAAAGTAATTTTCTGGCTACGCCCTTCTGGGAAGTTTATGGGAAGGTCCATTTTACACACAAATTTCTCCCAAATTACTTATACTGTATATTTATAAACGTTTTGTGAACGGGGCCCAATACGTTTAGGAAGTGAAACGAAGGTGAGAAATTTTCATTGTGCTTCAAGACACTCTGACATATACATTTGCTGAACGTGAGAATTTGAGGTCCAGTTTTGCTTTCTGAAATTCAGTTTGCAACATTCTCACTTGATGTTTAAACTCACACGGCTCTTTCCACACATCTTACGCATCTCTCAAACACTCCATCAGAGCTTCCTCTAGTGTGCAAGCACCCTAAAAAGATGCCATCTCTCCTCTGAAAGCCTGACCTCATTGCCAGAAACTCATATTTCAATCAACCTCATGTTTGCAGTTCTGACAAGTTTTTAAATAAAGACACTGACTATTTAGTGTTTGCGATAATTCTTCAACAGCACTGTGAAGTATCATCAGCATTAATTTAGTTTATTTGAATTAAATATAGAAGAAAATGTGGAGTCCTTCTTGCAAACAGCTTCACACCTTCGCACGTAGATTTGAGCCCATCAGCAAGTTTGTTCATTAAGAATCTTGATTTCCTTTTCTTGTTAAGCCTGTGCTTATGGTGTTGATAGCCAATCAATGACTCCTCTTCGGTCAGGATGCATCAACTTAATACTTCACACCGAGTCAATTTATGGGTGTGTGACGAGGCGAGAGCAATATGTGTTCACTGTATAATTTATAACAATATTGTTGTGAGTTGTGACTTTCAGAATGACTGACTAACGTGACAAAATTTCGTACAAGCACTAGTCTAGTTTATGGTATTTACTAAAGCAAGCTTTACAGTTGATATCGATCAAATTTAAGGTTAGGGATTTGATGAAACCAAATGATACAGAAATAAAACAAACAATATACTGACTTCTAAAGCCACTTTTTGTATTGTCTAATCCATGCTTTTGTCTGCCACATTAATTGAATTAGCCAATTTATCTTAATTTGTCTTAAATTATCTTAATTTGGGGAATTAAGGGGGGCCTAGGGTGGTCATCCCCCCCAGATCTTCCTCGAGACCTCCCAGAAGCGTATGATACCCCCACCCTGACTGACAGTGAAACGATCAAGGGAACCCCTTGGAATGAAATTGAAGATGTGATTTGGGCTGATCTCTCCTGCACGACATGGTTTGAAATCGTCCTCAGATCAGGCCTGTGGCAAACAGCAGGGAGCATGTGCGTGTGTGTTTACTTTCTAGGCGCTCTATCTAGCCTACCTCTCGTTGAGGTAATGGTAGCTGGATTCATGCTGGAAGCACTTCGGAAAGAAACCTGCTGAGAGGAAAACACGAGGAGACAAGAGACAGACCATCGCTGTTTGAAACAATGGGGCAAAGGAGGTGAGCCAAGAGGCATGCTGGGTAAACCTGTTTATATTGCTTTCTGAAGATCTACAGGCGCAGAAATGGAACTCGGAAGCCAAAAAATTGTCTTGCGTGGTGGAGTCTCTCTTCATTTTCATTACCAAGAACAATATTTCAGCGACAGTCACACAGGCCCTGTGAGGTGGAAAATTATGCGATTTAGGGTTTTATCACCTGAAGCATGAGTGTTTAATTTTCTGAGAGAGTGAAAGGGAAAGACATAGAGAATTAAAAAGGAGGAAAAAAAAGAATGAGAGGAAGGTAATTTCTCGATATATTTTAGTTTTAGGCTTGCTTTTCAGTATATTTTGTAGTTTTAGTATTTAAAAAATAATAATAATAATTTAATTAATTAACCAAATAACTGACCAATTAAATTGATTATCAAAATAACTCTCAGTTCCTGCCCTTTCCAAATCACCAGAGAATCTGGGTTTCAGTGTGGGGCAAAAATACATGAATGAAAGCTCACTGTCCAATGCACAAACATTTAAAGTCATTTTATATAATAAATTCTCCTCCCTGACCAGTAGGGGGCGATATGCATGACGAATGTGAATCACCAAAAACAGAAGAAGAATATGGCAGTGAAAGTGGAGATTTACAGTAAAAAAGGGCTTAAATTGTGTTCCGTTTCTCACCCACAGGTATCATATTGCTTCTGAAGATATGGATTTAACCACTGGAAGTTTTGTTTCCTTTATGTGATTTTTGGAGCTACAAAGGTCTGGTCACCATTCACTTGCATTGTATGGACCAACAGAGCTGAGATATTCTTCTAAAAATCTTCAACTGTGTTCTGCAGATGAAAGAAAGTCAAACACATCTGGGATGGCATGAGGGTGAGTAAATAATGAGAGAATTTTCATTTTTGGGTGAACTATCCCTTTAATGCATTTTATGTGTGTGTGTGTGTGTGTGTGTGTGTGTGTGTGTGTGTGTGTGTGTGTGTGTGTGCAGTCACTGTGAAAATGAAACCAAAATGTAAAACTTAGCATTATGGAGCAGTATGAAAGAATTTGGCATACCATTGCATATCCTGACCAGCATTCTGACTGGCTGCTGGAAGTTTTTATCTATTAATGTGAGTTTTTAATATTATTATTATACAGTGAGACACTGCTCACAAAAGAGGAAAGATATTGAAACAAATTAGACTTCCAATCAATTATTGCTCCAAAATGAATTCCAAATCATTAATTAAAACAAAAGAGCATGAGAAACACATGTAAACACATTCTTACCTGCTTCATTTGGCGTAAAACAGTACATTTATATAAAGCAAGAGTCAGAGTCATGCCAGTGATTGTCCCCACCACAATTCCAAGTACAGAGTAGATTATATTTTCATGACCAACAAAAAGACACTTGCACTTGAATATAAAATCACAATCATATGCTGGAATAGTACACTTACATGTGCATCACATTGAAGGGATAGTTCACCCAAAAATGAAAATTATCTCATCATTTACTCACCCTCATTACTATAAATTCTCCTCCCAGCCCAGTAGGTGGTGATATGCCTGAAGAATGCGAATCGCCAAAAAACAAAAGAAGAAGAATGTGAAAGTGGAGAGTGAAAAAGGACTTAAATATTGATCTGTTTCTCACCCACACCACTCATATCACTTCAGAATATGCAGATTTGACCATTGGAGTCATTTGGATTTATGCTGCCTTTATGTGTATATTCTGTAGAATGTCATTGTATGGTGTTGAGTTAAGATTTGTCTTTACAGAAATGATTGGAATAGTCAAACCCGTTAATTAGAAGAGGGTGTCCACATACTTTAGGCCGTGTAGTGTATATTTGTGTACTTGGGTACTAATTTGATACTAAGATAAAAAATTAAAAAACATAAAAGTATTTCTATCACATGTCATTAATGATAATCAAACAACTGGTGAGTTTTTGATACCCACAAAGACTTCTTCATAACTGCATAAGAATCACAGCACACTCAACACAGTTTCAATAGAATTGTTTGTATTTTCTAGAATCTTCAGAATGGTTATTAATGTATGATGTTATTCTGGGCGTTCTGTTATTTATAATTGCTGCTTTTGGTTTACTGGGTTATCTGTGCTGCAGTTCCAAAACTAGTAAATCCTCATGACCTGTAATGAGAGAAATGTATCATATCTGCAAATGTTTTACATGCGTTTCTGTGTGTGAAATGTGTGGTGTAGTCAATTTGAATCTGTTGATTTTCTTTGAAATTAGTGCTGAATACGAAGTTTAGAAAGATATACTGTTTGATTAGTTTTATGAATGTAAAGACAATGCATGTTTTAATTCCAGAATGTCTGATGTAGGTCACAAAAGAATTGCAAGTATGTATTACCTTTTATGAACTACATTTCTTAATGTCTTGATAGTATTTATTTATTTTTCAAAATCTGAAATAAAATAACATTCTCTCTATTTCCCACTCAGCTTCAGAGACGGCTGACCCATCTTTGCAGAACCAAACGGAAAGTCCAACGAATCTTTTTCAAAACCAAGGACTGATTTTATGTTTTAGGGCTGTAAATAAAAAAAAATAAAAATAAAAATAAAAATTGTCCTGTATTTACCTCTGGACATTACTGCAAATGCACTGTCTTAAAGAAGATATGAGCTTTTTTAAAAGATCTTTTAAATGTTCTTACTCATCTGTAAGAATAATACAGCAGCCCTAAAATATATGTACCACAATTGTACAGAGCGGTTATCTGAGTTACCGTAGACTTTGTCTGTTTGAACCAGCCTGGCCATTCTCTGCTGACCTCTCTCATCAACAAGGCGTTTCCATTCACAGAACTGCCGCTAACTGGATGTTTTTTGTTTTTGGCTCCATTCTGAGTAAACTCTAGAGACTGTTGTGTGTGAAAATCCCAGGAGATCAGCAGTTACAGAAATACTCAAACCTGCCCATCTGGCACCAACAATCATGCCACGCTCCAAATCACCGAGATCACATTTTTTCCCCATTTTGATGTTGATGTGAACATTAACTGAAGCTCCTGACCTGTATCTGCATGATTTTATGCACTGCAGCCACATGATTAGCTGATTAGATAATCGCATGGATGATTGTTGGTGCCAGATGGGCTGGTTTGAGTATTGCAAGAAATCCCTTAAAAAACTCTTAGTTATAATTGTAAGGCTATTGTTACAAAAGAATTGAGAAACAAGTATACAAAATGATATTCATGTATTATAGTGACATAAATTCTAAAGTAATGTAATAAATGTTGAAGAATGGAGCCGGGGGCTTCTGTTTGACGGATCCCTTACTGCTCCTGCTTCATCTTGATATTTACATATTTTACTTGATATATGGAGTTGTCAGTTCTTCCAAAACTCATCTCAGATCTTATTATCTAATTAATTTAAGCCAGACTTATACTTGGTCAAACCAAAGTGTTATTTTACATGGCCAGCTACAGGTTTTTCTTTACACTTCAGCCAAGCAAAACAAAGCACTTCAAATATACAGTAATTATGATTCCCCCCAAAAGTGGGAAGGATGAACTGTAAAAGATCTGAAAGTGGGGAGTTGCTAATCCACTGTATTAAATAATTTTTTGATGCACACAAACTGCACAATGCAGATTTACTGAGATGTTCAGCGTTGCCAACTATAGACGTTTCCGCAAGTGCTGTAGGGCCGTTTTGTGCGGGATGGTCACAGGAGATAATTAGTCTCCTCTCTGCCACACTGAATCAGGGCTGTGAAAGAGCCGCTGTCACTCAAGCTCCACAGAGCGCTCGACCCGGAGCTCCACTGCGCAACATGCAGCCCTGCACGACTGTCTGCTTCAACCTCAACATGAGTAGCGGGGAACACATGTGCACACTGTGTACTCTTCCTGCAATGTGTTCAACCAGAGGGGCACAAACAAAAATGATGAAGTAAAGACGAAATATTTCATGATCTAAAAGGGATAGTCCAGCCAAAAAAATTACACTTAAGCTGGTTTGCTGGTCTTAACTGGTCTACCAGCCTGAAAATGTCAGAAATGCCCCAAACCCCTCTAAACCCAGCATAAAGACCAGCCTGCCTGATCAGGTTGGAAGACCAGTAAGCCAGTTTGTGCTGGTTTAAGCCATTTTGTCCAATAAAGTAGTATGTCATTATAGGGCATTTTTACACTACAGCTTTGGGTGCAAGCTCAACTCCATTTGGCATCATAGTTCGGCTTGCTTGGTTGGTTTGATAGCCGTTTCCTGAACAGATATGTACACACCAAAGAACCGTACACAGATCCATTTAGAAACATTATCGCCATCAATTGTGTTTAAAGAACCAATTCAAGAACAAAAGGATGGTGTTTAGAATCACTGACATTTATCGAATGGTTTAGAGCGAGCAGATATTTTAGCACAAAACCAAGTTAAGCTAACATTATCAAGTTAAATTATATTGTGCTAAAACTATGCAAAACGCAAATAATAAAATGCAACTATGCATTTAATTTGACATATTTAAGATATCAAAATAGATAGGCTTATGAACCTTTATATGGGAAGGTAAAACACTTCCCATATCTTTTGTTGTGGATGACAATGGCAGCGCGTCCAATAAAACTCTACATTTTGTGCACAAAATAATTCGTCACTTGATAAAAGCTAGCCAAATTAGACAGATGCCAACATGAACAGGTTGCATATGTGCCCTTATCCTCAAAAACCATGAACAAATTTGTCCAAGGTAAAAAATACATAAATCAAAATACGACCCTCTACGAAATACTATGTTAAACACGTGTTCGCTTGCAACAAAGAAAAACACGGTTTGTGCCGACCACAATGAGTTTTGTACAGTGAATTATTG
Organism: Myxocyprinus asiaticus; assembly: GCF_019703515.2. Taxonomy (NCBI): domain Eukaryota; kingdom Metazoa; phylum Chordata; class Actinopteri; order Cypriniformes; family Catostomidae; genus Myxocyprinus; species Myxocyprinus asiaticus. The sequence goes on from NC_059393.1 coordinate 23,052,082, forward strand.
GCTTAATATAATGAATGAATAAATATACTTTTTGTTAATTAAAATTACTCTTAGGGCTGTGAAACGATGAACATTTTTAATGTCCGATTAATCAAATTAATCACGATTAATCAAATTAATCACTTATACAGTATCAATATTTGCAGAGAAAGGCCAACCAATAAAAATAATTCACTATATAATGATCAAATAATTTTAAATAATAATAACAACTTAAAAAAATATAAATAATTCAGATAATTAAAGTATATCACTAAACATAAACCTACAATTGGCCTATAGTCCACAGCGAGGTATAATTATTATAAGGGCTTTAAGGACACATCAATGTACATATGCGTCAGATGGACACTTTGAGCGTCTCACTTTAGCATTTTAGGAGGAGTCCTCATCTTGAACTGTCTGCAGTCTGTAAGTATGGTTTGTTGCCTATACAGCTGCATTAGATTTGTGTTTACTGCCCCCTGCTGAAAACATGAATTTGGTACTTCAAGCTTGAATTACTCTGATGGTAGGAGGTTTCAATGTAACGATCCGGGGACATGATTAATTGCGTTAGTTTTTAAAAATATATATAATTAATCACACTGACTTAACAAGTTAAATCGACAACCTTAATTTACATTTCAAGAACATTTATTTCTAATTTGTTTTGCTCATCGCTCACATGAACACTAAACGTATCAAAGAAATTCTGCTGACCACAATGCCAAAGTTTCAACGTTTTCACACAAACTTACAGTACGTAGCTATTTTTGTATTTTCAGACACTCCAAACATAATGTCAAACTATCTCTTATTCCTTATTCAGAGGCAGGTGAAAAGGCAACATGTACAAAAGCCAAAGTCTATGAAAGTTCCATTCGTTTTTGCCGTTAGGACAAAGACGACTTGTGACAGGTGTCAGTGAAACCGAAGCCAATAAAAATCCCTCTGACTGCTGAACCGTGGGCCAACTCCACTCTCACAGACACGAATGAGTTTCTCGTTAAATGACAGCGAGGAATCAGTGGAAGTTGGACAGAGTGACAGCCGAGAGGAAACAGAGCAGATGGAAGGAGTTTTGATGTCTGGAACATTGAGTAAAATCAGTTCTCTTTCTAAATGTTTTTCTTCTCATTATTTATCCTGTTTGACTTGGACATATAATGGCAATCGACATGAGTTAATTGATTATTTTACAGTACGTGTAGTTTCAGTATACTTACAGTGTACTTACCCAAGAAAGTGCTGAGTAATATTAGGTATCTACATGTAATTAATATGGTTTAAGGTTAGGGTTGGGGTTAGGATTATTACATAGTAATTACTGTAGTTGTTGTAATTATATAGTGAGTAAATGTAGAACAGTCCTGTAAAATAAAGTGCTACCCTTTTTTCAATAACATTTTGAACCAACCATACGAAGGATTCGTTTTTGCATAGGAGCGATTGTGCGGAAAAACCCTTACACCCTGGCTGAGTTCAGAATTTAATACTAACATACTACTCTTGCCATTTCTGCCATAGACAGATATGGCAGAAGTAGTATGATTAGAATGAGTAGTATGGGTAATATGAGTAGTATGAGTAGTATGGGTAGTATGAGTAGTATGGGTAGAATGGGTAGTATGAGTAGTATGAGTAGTATGGGTAGAATGGGTAGTATGAGTAGTATGAGTAGTATGGGTAGAATGGGTAGTATGAGTAGTATGAGTAGTATGGGTAGAATGGGTAGTATTAGTAGTATGAGTAGTATGGGTAGAATGGGTAGTATGAGTAGTATGGGAGTATGAGTAGTATGGGTAGTATGAGTAGTATGGGTAGAATGGGTAGTATGAGTAGTATGGGTAGTATGGGTAGTATGAGTAGTATGGGTAGTATGGGTAGTATGGGTAGTATGAGTAGTATGGGTAGTATGGGTAGTATGAGTAGTATGAGTAGAATGGGTAGTATGCAATTCTGAACTCAGCCCAGGCCTTCACCAGACGCGAACGATGTCACATCACAACGCACTGAGGCTGTCTACACTGGACACGTCAAAGCAAACGTTCTAAACCGTTTATTTGTCTCACTGGCAGGAGGAGCGCCATTGCGTGCAGTGCAAAACAGAACAGGGCATCCATTTACTGTCACCTCGACAAGGCGTGACGTAACGGATGCATCCAGTGTACACAGCATCATTGATTATAAAGAGAGCGATTTGCTTTTGTCCCATCGTGTGGCACCACTCGCGTCTGGTGTAGACAGGGTGGCATACGGAAATCATGTGAGCGTGTTTTACATTAGTAACTCTGGGGACGAGCTCCTTCATTTAAAATACTACCAATTTATCAATATAAGTATGACCGGAAGGACAAATTTATGTGCGTACACAGCCGTTTTGAATCTGGCGGAAATTATGCGCAGCGAAAGTACTTTTTCTGTGCGCATAAATACGCCATTTATTAGTGAATTGGTCCAATTATGTTCAGAAACACCAAATATAATAAGCCCAGAGTTGCAGAATCTGTGAAATTGTACAACCTCAGAGGTATCCTCTGAAATATAATCTTTTCATATAGAAAGCCAGTGTTGTCTGCACTGGCTGTTCAACATTTGGGGCCTAAACATTTAAGGATATTTCTGACTAGTGAACAAGTTAATTTGTTCTCACATTCTAATTTTATTGGCTTCTGCATTCTGATTAATCCTCTAAACACTTGCTTTTGTCTTTACTTGTTGTTCTCATTCTTATCAGCGAGATGCAGGTGTTCGATGTTCATTTGAGAGGAAATCTGTCTATCAGCCATTTAAATCTGCCGCATTACAATTCATTATTTTGACTTTTTTGTCTTCTAGTCTCTCATCCATACTCAACAGGAACTTTTGTGGAATAATGCTTCAGTTGTTTGTAAGTGGCGTGATAAAAATCAATCCCCCCTCCTTTCCACACGCAGGGTGGCTTTCAAAATCACCGTTTCCTTTTTTGTACCTCAGTAAGTGTTAAAGAAAACAGGGAACGCAGGCAGGTGATCGTCATAAAAAACGTTTGAGGAGAAATAACAAGTGAGAGGATTCAGCACTTAATTTACACAAAACTCAAGTTAAAATATTCAACTTACCTAGCTTTAACACTTTTTTACTGATGCCTTACAAAAACTGCTATTTTAACTTCAGCACAGTATGAAATGTAAAAAAAAAATATGGAAATGAAAACTTTATTGTATTGACAGATCAAACGGCACAGAGCTCAAATGCAACAAACTCTGTGGTTTGCTAAAAAGAGAATGAATTAAACACATAACTATAATTTTTGGCTATTTTCTGGGTTGTAAGGGATTGCTGCTGGGGACCAATTATGATTAATCTTTGTGGAAGAAATAGAACGGAATGAATGCGGCGAAAATTATATCTGAGCTGGCCATTAACAGCGGATCTTAATAGCAGTCGTACACACCACTGACTGTCTGGAGAGCATTTAACCCCAATCTTTCTCTCTACGTCTCTTTCTTTTCCTACAAATTCCTGTTCTCTCTCGTCCTCCTAAATATTGCACATAGTTATGTTTAGAGGTCTAAAACAATCTCTAACCAGAAATATTGAGGAATATCAATACAGTGCTGCTTACAAGCACTGAAAAAGACAGAAGACAGGAAAAAAGGCAATGTTTTTCGCATGATTGCGTTCGCTAAGCCAACAAGACGCCGTAGCAGCATCATTAAATATGGCCTGCAGTTTTTCATGTATATTTGCACAATTATTTGTGCCAGCCAAGTAGGAGCACAACACACTAACCATGCTGATTAGCATTTAAAAGAGCCCCATTTTTCATATCCGCTAGCTCGCACCCCTTTGACTTCAACTGAACTCGCGGACCCAACGCTGTTCAATTATGGCCGTAAATACTGCCCAGGACAAAAGCCAGAAATGGAACTGTCTTGTGAGAAAAGGCAAACCTTTGAAACAACTGAAGGCCCTTTAATAACGCTGAGCGGTGGAGCCCGAACGCAAGGCAGCTCTCGGAGAAGCCCGCTCGAATGAATCACAAACTAAATAAGCTGACAATCTCTTGCAGAACTTCGGACCACACAAAACGTGGGAAGCCCACTTTGGCAAAAACTTTGTCAGGGAGTTCTACAGCTGCACAATGCAAGGTCAGACAACAAAATGTTGATAATATGAGAACCTGAGGGCAAATTAATGGCGCTCGAAACTTGGGAAATGTTGGAAGTTAGCAAAACACTGAAGTCAGCTACTTTTAAGTAATTACACTAGAATCAAAGATCCCTTTTGAATTATTTTTTTTTTTTAGCTACACCACAAACTAGTAACACTAACTAGCTAACTACACTGAAGTTCATTAAAGGGGCAAAATTGTTGAATAAAAAAAAATAATATATACTGTATAAATCAAAATTTCCTGTCCAGATCAATCGCTGTATAAATATACGACCTTTGACACGTTGAAGATCAAACAAGGAAAAAGTGAAAAGATCTCACGTTCTCATTTATTCTCGGCAAATCGACACCTGAGGGAGATTGACAGTCATGTGACCTTTGGTGAATCCACAGGGTTTCCCTGACGAAACAGCAGGAACCAGCTGAAGAGATATTTGCATGCAAATAACTCTTTTTGTAGCGGGAATGACATGTGACAGCTCTGAGGGTGGGAAAACCTCCTGAGCTCCTCTGAGTCAGCTGGGTTTCTCACAGATCACAGACTGGAGCAAGAGGACTATATTACAGTTAAGCCTTGAGTTGGGAATGTATTATGAAAGCAATGATACCTCAGAGCGGATGAAAGCAAAAATCACAGGCTAACGTTGAGTGTTTTGAGCGACTTCTCGCCGCAGAGTAAACAAATGGAAATCCAATGGGCAAATCAATCTTGTGCACTTTCATTACGCAAACCATAATAAAGAGAAACCCATTTCAATCGATACCACAATCAAAGCTGTCACCAACAATGACCTTTGATCCCCGGCATTTTAACATGGTGACATTTGAGCAGTCTGATTTTCCATGAGCCCTCAGATGATCTTTCTATCAACAGTTCACCTCTGGCAGTTCACCTGTTCGATTTGCTCCATGTTTAGGGTTTTGAAACTAATAGAGACATAATTGGGTGTGAATCTAGCAAGCACAAAATGTTTTTACAATGTTGCATCTTAGTTGTCGTTAGGTTACATGGCAGCACAACATTTTGAAACATTGAGACAACACCAACATAAACTGTGCTAGCTGAGATTTTAGTTGTGAATATTAAACTAAAATCAAATGTTCTGGAAATGTTGTTAAAATACATATTGGTTACATTTTCTTTAAAGGGGTCATGACATGAGGAACCACCTTTCCTCAATCTTTTGACATATAAGAGGTCAGTGTACTATAAAAATACACTGTAAGTTTCAGAACTCAAAATGTCCTCCTCACTCCGAAAAGAGAATTTGTTGAAACTCAGATGCCAAAACGATTCTTTCTCGACTTCCTCCACATTGTGATGTCACACTCTGATAGACATTTGCATCTGACCACCTCCACAACAACACATCAATGCCTACTTTTCCTTGTCATTTCTGTAGCCTTGCCCATCAGTGGCGAACAGTGAGATGGCAAGGAGAGAGCAGAGCTGCATTTCCCAAAAGCATCGTAAGCCTAAGTAGATCGTAGAAACCATTGGCACCAACTAGGGTTGCTCCAATACCAAAATTTTGGCTGTGGTACGATATCAGCCCTGGTACCTTGGTACCTGTGATGATGAGGGCATGGCTGGGCCATAAAGATGGACGACTGGTGCTGAATTAGAGGGATAAAGGAGGCGGAGAAGCCAGTTAGAGAGAGAGAGATGCATGCAGCTGATGAACATGTGCATTCTGCGTTGGGCTGGGAAGGCCAACAGTGTGAGCGACACACGGAGCTGTGTGTGTGTGTCTGTGTTCCGGCGAGTGTGTGCTGAAAAGCAGTTTTATGTTGTGTCCAAGTGAAACTGTGTCTAATTAAAGTCTTCCATGAACTGTTCACCCAGCTCCCGCTTCCTCCTTCATAGGGAAGGCAGAGAAACCGCCACACTGGTGCCGAAACCTGGGGGTTGGGGGAAGATGCGCCGTCAGAAAGCCCTCGCCGCTGACTGAGGATCATGACGCCGAAGGAGTGCTTGATTCGGTGGCGCTGGAGCAGTGCGTCAGTGGGCGGCCGAAAGGGACGGCTGAGGGGTCCAATGCCATCGCACGGCATCGCTGAGGACGTAAAAACGTTTCTAACTTTAAATCGGTGCTTACGCCAGCTCTCTGTAGCTGTTTGAATTGACCTAACTCGTGTGAAGTACATTCCTCTGTGGTAAACAGAGCAGAACTTCTGAATTCTGCCAATGTGCCAACGTGATGACGTCACACGACAGTGACATGAGGCATTCAGTGTTTACAGGAAATGACTTTTAAAGTTAACACATTTTTAATTAGCGATTCGTTTTTCACACAAACATATCTATTCACTTCAGAAGGCATTACTTGATCGGCGGGAGTCTTGTGGATTACTTTGATGTTGACTAAGTGTGCTTTTTGGACCGTCAAAAAATGGTGTCCATTTACTTGCATTGGATGAAGCTAAAAACCTGGGATACTTTCCTAAAAATCTTAAATCCTGTTCTGATGAAGAAAGAAGGTTATATACATCTTGGATGGCCTGAGGGTGAGTAAATTATCAGCAAATTTTCATTTTTGAGTGAACTATTCCTTTAAATATGTAGGATAAAAATGTCATTACAACCATTTCACAATGTAAAAAGAAAGTTTAAAAAACATTATTACAATATAGTTGTGCTAGCTAGGTAGTACCAGGTTAGACATTGTAAATACTCATTTATTATGTAAAAAACAACAACCCTGCAATCTGTTCTATTAAGGCCATACGACATAGACAATTTTAAAACTTGTACTAATCAGGTTCGCTTGTAAGAAGTATGAGATTTTTGTCACTGTGATAAAAATTTAATTGCACAGGGCTTTGTTTCCCAAACGCATCGTAAGCCTAAGTAGATCGTAGAATTCATTTTACGATTCATCTTAGTTTTGCGGCCCGTTTCCCAAAAGCATTGTAACTTAAGAAGTACTTGAAAATGCTCGTAGATTAACGAGTGCTCTGGAGTAATCGTACAGCGCTAAGAACATCGTAAGCACATAGACTTATGCAGACACCTGCAGGACAATTGCGAAATTACACCTAATACAATTTAATAATACCTAATACCTATAGCTACACTTTATGCTCATTTAATATCAGTATACATACGTTTTATTTTATTTATTTTTTTAAACGACAAGGCTAATAATAATAATAATAATAATAATGAATGAATGCATAAAAGGTTAGTCAATACTGAATGAACAGATAAATTAACAAGTAAACAAATAAAAGTTATTTGTGGACTAGTTGGTAAAAACAATGTGGTGGGATGATTGTTGAAGAGAACTGTAAAAATTACAATCAGAGAGAGAAGGAAAAAAGTCAATAACTTGCTGTCGTGCATGAAAATTATCCGTTCAGTAAATTTGGCTCCTCATCCTTGTCTCCTCTTCCTCTCTGACACCTAAGGGTGCTCTAGCCCGCACCATGCATTGTGTAGTACCGCACATATTGTGTAGCATTGCTGTAACCATTATCACTTTTGGGAGTAAAGAGCAGATCTCCCTTTGATTGGTAAATGTCCCTAAAGCACAGCTTCCACGCGTCTCCTTATTTTGCGCTCCGCAATAACACGGTGAACCTCGTTATATTCAATCAGTGCTTGCTGTCATTAGCAGGACCATACACAGGGTCTCCACTGTCTTCACTGATCCTGAAAGCTTTAATCTCGACCCACAGAGCAATTTTTTAAAACGAAATATTAAAATGCACATCTGATGAACGAAGCAGTGATTGTGTAAAACAAATATATCGTCCTGCATAAAACGATTGCGAAACAAAATGCAAATATGTGGTACATTTAAGAAAATATTTTTAAATATAAATTACAAAGTTTTTATATTTACACGAATATAATGAAGTTGCAATGACGAGCAGCACTATACGGTCACATTTCAGCATTGTCACATGGACAGCGACTCCCTGAAGTAGCACTTAAAGTGCGCCCTCGCGCATTCATGTTGAGTGCGGTTTTGGGAAATGCACATAAAAAATAACGAACGTTCATAAAATCGTTTGTAGAAAACGCTCTTAACCGCAAAGATCAATCGTTATCGGGAAATGCATCCCAGATCTCTCTCGGTTTAAATGCAAATTAAAACTGCTTCTGCCGAGTACCGTCAATGTGATTACTGTCCAAAAGTGCCAGCGACTGCCCCGCTCCAGTTTTGCCAGACCTCTCTCTCTCTCGGTTTCTTCTCCAAAGAATTAATGAGACAATTCATCATCTATTCACAGTGATGCCCCTTCCAACAGCGCCCAAAAGCACAACACAGTTTCCCTAAAATCAGCTTTTTCAACTCTAATTGGTTTTGTCCCTAAAACAGCACCACTTAGGACATCTCTAAAGGCGACAGTTAAACATTCTGTATGTCCACTGGAGTTTTGCTGTGCACTCACCACTTGAAGTAAATGACATAGGGATAAAATGAAGGGAATTATAGCACTTTCCACAAACTGGATATAAATTGGGGTCCAATTACTCTTTTTAAGCAATAATAAGCAGTACATAATCTTTTTTCAAATGTTTTTCTTTTACTGCATTGATCAAGCTCAACGATTCAACCCTGTTAGAAAAGGAAAACATGCATTTGTCCTTAATGAATGGGAAATATGAATGTTAATAATAACTACAACACTTCAAGCTTAATTTAGGCAAAATCTGCAACCCTGTTACTTTCAACCCTGTTACCCATTGTGGTACTGCATGCAACTTTATACAAACTGCTGCCCATTTTTTTTTTTTCTTAAAACAATAATACAATTTTTTTTTTTACATAAATTAAAGAAAATTATTCAACACTGCAATTTATCAACAACTAAAATTTTTTTTTTTTTTTTTACTGTCCCAATCTATCTAGCACATTCTAAGTGATAGCATATATCATGTACATTTAGTATAAAAACAATTTTTAATTACATTTTATTTACTTAATATTTTGACTTAGTTTTGTTGACTAAGTTTCTTGAATTGATGAGATTTGTATGTTTATCGTGCCATTTTAGCTTGACACTACTAAGGGACAGCTTAAATGATATACATTAAAGGTTTTTTTTTATGTTATTTACTTAATTTTCATGTCTATTTAATGTTTATTGTTATTATACGAGTGAACTGATTTATGTTTATTGCTATTGCACAAATCATGGTTTAAACCATCAATTCAGAGTTTCAAGCCCTGTTTTGTATCTTTTTAGAGTAAAGTGCCTTATAACTACTTGTTTTGGATCAAACCAACTCCCTATTGAAAACATGAGCAATCTATAAATTAATCTCTGCATGGTGCTTATTAAGACTGGCCCAGCTACAGGGGCAGTATGACATAGTTAGTCTGCAGGGTGCAGTTTTGGGTCAGACGTGGCGCGGTCATTACCACAGAAAACTGAACATCTCCTCACGTCGTGTCAATAGGCCTACTTGCTTGTGTGTTTCTATTTGTGAGCGCATCCACTAGCGTGGCAACACAAAGCACTATTCATGTCAACACAATAAACAGCCCCGGTTGATAAGAACATTGCATTCTTGTCTTTTATGTCTATGGGCTACATTTAGACCCCTCATGGGGAAGTTTGTGTGGCATCTTTGTGCCAACAAACAAATTTAATTTACCACTTTCCAAAACAAGCGTTGCCGCCCTCAACAGAGGCTTCGCACATTGATTGAAGGACACCAGTGCCATGTAATTAATGAGTATTTAGCCATTAATAATCAGTAATCAATTAAGCAATTAATATGTAAAAAAAAAAAATGTTTATTTTATATGGGGGTGGGTCGACTAGATTGACCATCAATTGTTTGACCGTCAGTTGTTTCCCCATAATGCATCATAGGTTTCTTGAGGTGGCAAAAGGAAACGCTATGGGGCCAGCCCCAGCTTAGTCCTGGCCATGTATTTAACATATATGACAAAAAACTAAAAACTGTGAGATGCGGCACAATGGCCAAAGATGTCCATCTGACACGTCTTTATGGACAAATGGACGGATTGTTCGCTGTGCCGAAACCGTAATTCTGATCAGTTACAAAAGATCAGTCATTGCAACCCGAGTCTGAAGGTCTGTGCCATGGATGTAGCTTGAAAGCTAAAGTTGGACTTACAGTCACAAATCGTGATATTGGTTTAGGGATTTTGAAAAAAACAAAACCAAGTATGTAGAACAGTGCAAACGCAATGCAAACACACGTCTGAAGCTACCGATGCTTTAGAATTACTTCTAAATTCAAAAACAAAACAACAAAAGTCTAATAACTGGCCTCTTTGCAACTGTGTGTTATTAAATGATTGTAAAACACCACGCTATATGCACTAGCGAAAACAATACTCCAGGACCATATTAAAATTAGATCATAACGGACACACGCTTTCGAGTCACCTTTGTGTCAGAATATGCCCACAACTCTAAAGAGGTTACAACGTCTCCACTTGACAGTCAGTGTTCCTGAACCTCTTCAAAACCGATGACCGTATTTCATTGCTAATTGCTAATTCTGCCACAAACAAGATAGCCGGCATAACAAATGCAACTGATTTGCATTGCACATCTCATTACAGGCAAATGCGACAGCTCTTTAATATGATGATAACGGCACAGTTCTCTCTCCCCTCCCGAAACCCGGAGAATAGCTGCTGCAGAAAGCAATTTGCACGCTGAATTTTCATGTTTAATGCCCGCAGTGGTATTAATCACGCTCAGCATTAACAAATCTTTTAATTACCAGTTGTCAACAACTGCGTTTGGGATAATTTCTGTAGTTAAAAGTGGGGCTTTTGTGAGCAGAGCTTTTGCCTCTTTGCAATTACTGCATGCAAGTTATTCAAAAATTATCTTTAAAAATAATAGCAGTGGGGTTAGGAACAAAATGTGAGTACATGATGACAGAATATTCATTTTTGGTTTAACCACAGGTATATAACATTATCAGACAATCAACAGCGTCCAGTACGTACAGGATACTGACGAAGATTTACTTCGATTATCCGTTTGGTGGTAAAAATCAAGCCTAGTAAATGATATCAGTCTACAACGGGTCCATTTATCTTCTTGTGCAACAACACCAATTTGACTACACATCACCCGCGGCTGATCTCAGAACAGGGCAAAGGCCAGGTCAGGCTGTTTAATGGAGCAGATTAAAGGGACACGCATCTGATCTGAGCGCAGCGGCTGGGAGCTTTTCATGCCAGCATAATTTCTCGCTCGCCACTTTAAAGCTGCTGCAACTCCTTCAACGAGCTGTCAGGCTCATTGAAGAGCCACTTAACTGTCACACACACTCTTGAGGGCATCATTTCTCTATATAAGTAAAAAGAAATGAAAGAAATGCAAGCTGCATGCAGTGTTGCACATTGACAAGCATGTTTCTTTGTTGTTTGGTTTGGATGTGGCTCTAGGCGAAGGGAGAACCCTGGAATTCAAGCAGAAATGAAAAATTTAAAGAAAGAGCACTTTTCATGAATAGAGTCCAAAATAAGGCCTGAAACTCTTAAATTAAATGATTATTTTTATTCTTTTTCTCAATATATGGTCAGTAAATGATGGTCATCAACATCAGGAGGTAGAAATAAATATTATATGCACCATTTAATTTTCTATTCGTTTTAAATTACGTTTCATATGATTTTATGCAACGCTGTTACCAAAATTTGGGGAAAATGTAATAAATACAGTTTACCCCTAATTAATGTGATTTTATTATTATTATTATTATTATTATTATTATTATTTCTAGGAATAACAATTTAAATAAACAACAATATTAGACAGAAAACATTTATGAAATAATTATCATTAATAAATTATTTTCATTAAATTAATGGAAAATATTTGCTTGATGATTTTGTCTTACAATAAAACATTTTGTAACACGGTTGAAGGATTGAGCTTTGCAAAAAATACAGCGAAATATTATTATTTTCTAATAACTTCAATGGCAAAATTATGATCTGAAATTAAAATAAAATATTAGTTTGATTTTTTTTTGTTTTTTTACAATAATTTTTGTAACAGGGTTGAATGGTTGAGATAGCTAGACACAAAGCAATATATTAAAATGAGGTAATAAATACAAATATTGTTTCATATAAAAAACTGAATATCAATTCAACAGATTTCTAACTAAGTTATTATGATTTTGTTGCATGACTTTTAATTGTTGGGTACAGTCGATAAAGTCAAGATGTCTGTGGTGGGGCAGACCAAAATCACAATTTTAAGCAAATAAGTAGTTTATCTAACACATCTGATAAAAAAAGAAAAACATTTAGTCATCATTCACGTATTAAAGCTAGACGTAAACAGCCATATTTGATTTGAGAGCTGCGACGGAGGGGAATATTTTCAATGAGTAATGAATTTTCTTATTTTCAAGTAATAAACGTTACATAAACATAAAAATTAAATAGACAATATTTCTAAAAGTATAAACTGAATAAAGGAAACTACGTCAGAATGGGTAACAGAGTTGAAAATTAGCCTAGACACTTGGGGACCAAATGTTGTTTGGTTGTAAACTTATATTTACTTATATACAGTATATATGGTATACATATATATATATATATATATATATATTTGAAAAATTCTTCTAACAATAATCTTGGTAACAGGGTTGAATGATTGAGCTTGCTGAATACACAGTTACATATTACATTTTTTTAAATATTGTTCACTACCATTAATTAAATATCAGTTCAATATAATATCATTGTTGTATGATTTTAATGGTTGAATACAGCCGAGAAAGTCAAGATCTTTGACCAAACCAAAATCACCATTTTAAGCATTTGAGTAGTTTATCTAACATATCTAATAGCTCTCACTACAAAATACAGGTGATTTACGCCTCTAATGCTTTTAAAGCAATGTGACACCAACATGTACAGTATTCATGCAAAGTGCTTTGAAGCATTTGAAGTCCACAATGCAATCCTTCAAAGTGTGCACAGCAAGCCGGGTCGACAGGTGATTCTCCAGACACACCGAAAAAAGAACAGCCAGACTAGACAGAAGAAAACCAAGTTGTTCTTCAACTCCAAATTAAACATTCATACTAGATGGATGTACATTAGTACTGTCTGAAATTCGCTCTGTGTGGGGAGGGAACAGCTTGAATATGATGCCCCTTTCTCCACAAACAGAATAAAATGCAATCTTATAAATAAATGGTATGACTCCCCCTCCATATCCATATCTACAAATTCATGCTTTTCACGACCCTATCAGAAAAAGATTAGTTTACAAAACAATAAAAATAACACATCTAAGGCTGAAATTATCTATAAAACTATGTTTAAATGAGCTTTAAGCAGTTCTGCATGTTAAGCGGTTCATTTGTAATGAAATGCAGGTGTTTAATAGTTTCGGTTAGTGAATTATTAGTTGGCAAGAGAATAAAACCAAAATTAAATTTTGGTGTATAAAACCAAGAACTTACCCTAACCCCCTATCTACACCGGGCGCGTCCGTTGACACGAGGCAACGCAACGGCTTGAGGCTGTCTACAATGGATGCATTGACTCGAACGTTCGTGTTGGTGTAGAAAGACTGTCTAAATTGTGCCCAAGACAAAAAATGACCAGAACGGCAATTGCGAGTTGGGTGGCCAATGGGGTGGCCAGGCTTTGGTCCATGGTGGCCACGGCTACCCCTGGTCACCCCCTAGCTCCACCCCTGCTGCCACAGGCATTTCCAATGTACAAAAGTAAATAGAAAACATTCCTAAAATAAAATGAAAATAATAATGTGGGGGCGAGGGCGTGGTCGAGCGTTCGTCTGGGGAGAGAGGAAGCGGTAAGGGTTTCCACCTGAGATGAATTGCTGGTAATTGCTGTTTCTTTGTTCGCAGTGAGACATGGGGGAAATAAAAGGGGCCAGACCTCAAGAGTGAGGGAGAGAGAGCCCAGCTGAAGCTCTGAGTGGATCCAGTGATACCGAACGGCGTCGCCGGATGAAGCAATCCAGCTGGCGGAAGACCATCTGGCAGCGTATCTGGGGGCCGGCGCGCCCCACACCTTTCCCCATCTAATTTTAAAGCTTTACCATTACGCAGTCAAGCGAACGTGTTTTTGTATGAAGAATAAATTTAACTTTGAGTTGGATTTGCTGTCTCCTGCTTCATCATTCCTCAAACCTATTTCAAATAACAATAAAGAAAACTACACCAAAGTTTTCTTACAACAATTTTGGTAACAGGGTTAAATGGTGGATCTTCCTAAATACACAGCTAAAAATGACATTTCGAATTCAAATGAGATCATACTTAAAACAATGTTTACTACAACTAATTAATTTGGAGCAAAAATCACTTTAATTTTGGGGTGAACAATCACTTTAATTTAGGCAAAATCTGCAACTCTGTTACCAGCAAACCTGTTACTCATTCTGGCTTAAAAAGAACTTGCTCTAACCCTATTTTGTACCCTTTTCATGGAGAGTGCCCTAAGCCTTTCTAATTTCTCATTTCTAATTTCTAAAAGCAGATGGCCATTCGCACTCATCTACAGCTCAGTCCGGAGACTTCCGACTCATTTCGAAAAGAGAGAACAAGAGAGAAAGAGAGAGAGGTGTCAGCAGTGAGGTGAGAAGGAGACAAGAGTTGCTGTTGGAAGTCAAGCTGGTGAGCATCCAAAATCAGCATCACGCCCACGTTAAAGCTGTCGTTGTGCCACTCACACTGACTGCAGGACAAGACAGATGCAGCCGGGGTTCTGTGAGTCACCGGTCCAGTCTGACTCAATCTAAGAAGAACCGGGTCTAACTGTGGCTCAACACCTCGATTAGGTCAAGAATTTGCTGCCGGGTTGCATCAAACTTCTTCAAGTCTGGTGATGTGTGTTTTTTGACACCAAGCCTGACTTAAAATGTATGGACTTCAAAGCACAGAATATAAACGCAAGAGGCATCTGAGAAAGAAAAAAAATAATAGAAAATGTCTATAAATGAATTTTGAAGACTTTAAGTGGGTCAATGAATGGCAACCTGTAATTTATGGGTTGTTACAACGGATGCTGTACAACATTACTCAGTTCGCCAATATGACAATAAATTCAGAGAAATCTGTCCTATCGACCCTGATACTACTCTGTTCATAGCCGCATTAAGCACATACTGTATGCAGTGTGCATGCATCTGAAATTGGCTAACAGTACATTGGAACAGTATCGTTTGCCGCTGAGCACATACACAAATTTTCCACATAATGTAAGTGCCGACAGTACTTACGTTTCTTTGAAATGCGTGTGATTGAGCTTTCCAAAAGTGCTAGCAAAGGATTGGAAATAAAATAAAATGAATCCTTCTATTCACTAATTGCTTCTGAGTCAGAAATGAGCACCAAAAGAAACATTTTTAGGTCATTGCTCATGCTTTTGGAGAATGCTAGTTGACATGGAGCACATAAAGAGCTATAAATGGCCACACTTACTTTCAAACAGCTTTTAAATGATCAATTTTGCTTGGTAAATTCATTAACACATTGTTATTTGGTCACACAGACCATATGCACAGCGATATACTGTATCTAAAAGTCGAAACAAAGTGGCATTCGCAACCAATTTTACTTCCTAATGAGACATTGGCCTATTTATTTAAACAGAATATACTATATATATATATATATATATATATATATATATATATATATATATATATATATATATATATATATATATAAACAATGTTTTCAAAAAAATATTGTATATATACAGTATACATTTTTTGATGAGAATTGTATATATAGTATGCAGTACACAATATATATGTTAAATATACTGTATTTATAAATGCACAAAAGGTAGAAAACTTGATAGCAAAATACATTATAGACATGACAAATAAAGAACTATAACTGTTATATCAATGACAAATATTTGCTGGGAATTTTGGAGTTTTCATTACAATATCCTTTTAAGTTCCTGTGCAAACATGTATACATTTAAAAAAGAAAAGATATAGGCTACATAAGAGAAAAGACAGAATATAATACAAATGTGGCTTTGTGAGTCATGGTCCCTACCATCAAAAAGATTTCTCTATGGGAATAATCACATACCCCGCAGGTAAGTGGATTCTATGGAGAAAACTCCAACAGGAATACTATATTCTTTGAAAATGTTTTAGCCTAGCTCTCAGAATGAATGCAAGTGTTTTAAAAGTTCCCCAGTTGCGTTTAAGTATTATGTCCTCGTTTAGCCTGCTTTACACTTGAATCTGTCGGAACTTCTAAAACACGACATTTTATTTAAACCGAACATGTTTTTGCATCTATCTGCGCTCTTTTTCAGCTGTTTTACTATGTAAACATGCTCTAGATGGCTGTTTCTAGTTGTTTATACAGCATCTCAACATTTTTTGTTTAGACGGCATGTCAGGTAAAAGAGAACACCAACTTTCGAAAACGTGTCTTGAAACACCTGCTTTTTGTTCCATTCGTTACATGGCACTGGGATGCTTTAACTGTTTCTATCACCCCACTTGTCCATGTTTGCTGAATAGAATTACAATTATATGGCTCGCAAGATTAAATTAACTATTGCATAGAAAAAATAAGTGTCATTTGCATAATTTATATTTTGTTTATAGATTGATTATAGTTGCAAAAGTTTACCACATTTAAAGGAATAGTTCACCCCAAAATGAAAAATCTCACATCATTTACTGACTCTTATGCCCTCTCAAACTCGTATGACTTTCTTTCTTCTGCGGAACACGAACAATGATTTTTTTTTTAAGAACGTATGATGTGTTTTTTGTCCATTTAAGTCAATGGGGATAAAACTTTCAAGCTCCAAAAAGGACATCAAGGCAGCATAAATGCAATCCATGCAACTCAAATGGTTTAATCCATGTCTTCTGAAGTGATACGATTAGTCAAAAACAACAGAATAAAATCTGGGACGTGCGAACCAGCTTCTCTCATGATCGCTGATGTCAAGATTTCTAGTTAATAAGGAACTAAATTTTGGTCTGTTTTTTTTTACCCAAAACAGATCGTATCACTTTAAAAGACATGCATTAAACCACTCGAGTTGTATGGATTACTTGTATGCTGTCTTTATATACTGTACTTTGGAGCAATTGCTCAAAGTTTTGGACCCCATTGACTTACTTTGTATGGACAAAAACATATGTACCCATCAAAAAATCTTCTATTCTGTTCTGCATGCTGAAATACTAGTCATTCCAAAAACTTAGACATTCATGCATTTTTCAAACCTTTTTACTTGTAATGTTGTGCAGATAGAATAATTTGTAATTAAAAATTGCACATTAAATTTAAAAAATGTAAAGTAGAAGTGTGGAGTCGAGGGTGAGCGTTCCTCTGGGGAGAGAGGAAGCGGTAAGGGTTTTCACCTGAGATGAATTGTTGGTAATTGCTGTTTCTATGTTCGCAGTGAGAGATGGGGGAAATAAAAGGGACCAGACCTCAGAGTGAGAGAGAGAGAGCCCAGCTGATAAGCTAAGTGTGTGTTGGCCGCTGCCGTTTCCATGAAAGAACCTGCTGAGTGAATTATCTGAAGCTACACTGCTGCGCATTCAAGCGAACGTGTTTTGTGTTATTAATAAACTTACCTTTGAGTTGGATTCGCCGTCTCCCGCTTCCTCATTCCTTGAACCTGTTACAAGAAGCATTGTCACTAGCACTCTCAGACTAGCTTAATGCTAGCAGCAACACTGCTAGCACGACTATCAGTGGTTTAAACTAAACAACAGATTACATGCTTTAACCTCTTGCTCCTTTTTAATTCTCACATGTGATATTTTTTAGATTACGTGACAGACTTAAAACTGGCGAAACACAACATGCATGTTCACACTCAATCGGGCAAACGCAGGTGAGATGAAACGACAAGGTGGCGACTTCAATTTTCACTCAGGTGGTTGAGATGAGAAACATTTAAATGTCAACAATAACAACCGTGAGAGGAAGGCGAGTGCATGTGTGATCGTCTCGAGAGTGTCAGCTCCAGTGCCTGAGAACATCAGTGGCTAATACTAGTGGCGGGAAGAGCCGTCACCATCAGGAGTGTTTAAATTTAGATGCCATCTCCTGTGTTAGTGTGAAATACAGCCACCGATGGGTGTTGATATTCACACCAGGCTCTTTCATTTTCATACAGCGCTGTGGTGGGGCCGTCAAGAAGGGGTTACTTGTTTTCCATCACAGTGAGAGGAAAAATAGTTTAGCTCTTTGATTCTACTAGCTTCTGTCGTAACAGAATGCCCTGTTTACCCCTGGTATCAATAGAATAACGATTACATTTCTTGTCTGTTCCTCACAAAAAGCAATTGAGTGATTTTTTAGTTGTAATTGCAGCCAGGACATTCTTTAAAACTTCTATTTTCTGTGGAATACAGAAATTCATACTGGTTTGGAAGTAAACAATGACAGAACTTTCATTTTTGGGTGAGCTGTTCCTTTAATACAGAGAATAAATAGGGTCTGTGTCATGACAAGCTTCCAAGCTATTTGATTCGGCTGTCTTTAATGGCATAAAGAGAGATAGAAGACGATAAAGAAATGAAAAGCAA
The DNA here is from genome assembly GCF_019703515.2 of Myxocyprinus asiaticus. Classification (NCBI taxonomy): domain Eukaryota; kingdom Metazoa; phylum Chordata; class Actinopteri; order Cypriniformes; family Catostomidae; genus Myxocyprinus; species Myxocyprinus asiaticus. The sequence continues at coordinate 23,070,754 of NC_059393.1, forward strand.
AAGAGTAGCCATGGCACCACATGCCAGCTCATCCCCGGCTAATTAGGAAACCATTTACCGTATTCTGTGGTTCGAGTGTCTCTTCAGCTGACGCTCTCTAGCAATAATGGCTGCTCAGGACGGTGAAGTGGAGCGGGTTTCAATATCACTGTCATTATACTCGGCTGACGGAGAGGTGATGCTGCTTTTCCTTTCTGTATATTAGCAGGAAGCAAACCAACATTCACAAAAAAGAAGCAATTAGAACTAGAGAAAGAACTCGTTACATTAGGCAGATGGGTTTTAACGAACTGTAATGTGACAATGACGAGCATGCAAATGTCCACAACGCAGGAAATGTTTATCAATGTTTGATATTAAGGACATTTTTGTTTACTTTTGAAAGATAAAAAATGTAGTTATTGTGTTGGGTGTGATTGCAAAAACTTAAGTGACAAATTTTGTGTAGTTACAAAAATATAGCAGCAATCTGTGCACCGACAATGCACGGTAACAAAATAATTGTGATGAATTTAGCATGGTTAAAAAAATAAAGCAATCTATGCATTGACGCTGCATGGTTACAAAAACTTTAGCTGCAAATTTGGCATGGCTACAAAAATCTAGAGGCAATCCATGCACCGACAAAGCATCATAAAATAATCTTTAGCAGCAATTTGACGTGGTTAAAAAATATAGTGGCAATCCTTGCACTGCCGATGCATAGTTTAAAAATGTATATTCAAATTTAGTGTGGTTACAAAAACTTTAGTGGCAAACTTAGTGTAGTTACAAAAATATAGCAGCAAATTTTGTGTAGTTACAAAAGTAGAGAGGCAATCCATGCGTCGTTGATGTGTGGTTACAAAAGCTTTAGCAGAAAATATGGTGTGGTTACAAAAATATGTCAACAATCCATGCACTAATGATGCGTTGTTCCAAAGATTTAGTGGCAAATTTGCGTTTACTAAAATATACCCGCAATCCATGCACTGACAATGCGTTGGTACAAAAAAATTGCTGCAAAGTTAGGGTGGTTTCAAAAAGCATAGCAGCAATCCATGCACCGACGATGCGTAGTTCCAAAAACTTTAATGGAACATTTTATGTACTGACAAAAATATAGAAGCAATCTGTGCACCGATAATGCATGGTTAAAAAAATTTAGCAGTATATATAGCATTCTTACAAAAGAAGAGAGGCAATCCATGCGTTGGCTCCAAAAGCTTTCGCGGAAAATATAGTGTGGTTACAAATATATAGCAACAATCCATGCACAAACAATGCGTGGCTCCAAATATTTAGCTGCAAATTTATCATATTACAAAAATAGAGCGGCAAACAAAACAATAACGATGTGTGGTTACAAAAAGTATAGTGGCAATTTTGGCATAGTTACAAAAAATAACACCAATCCATGCACGATGATTCCTGGTAACAAAAATTTGAGCAACAAATTTGATGCGGTTACAAAAATAATGCTTTTGCAAAAAATATGGCAGCAATCCATGCATGAAGATGTGTGGTTATAAATATTTTGCTTCAAATTTGGCATGACTACAAAAATATAGCAGCAATTTGAAATGCTTTTGAGACAGATTTTCTGAGGGTTACATGGACATTGCACTTGATCTGTTCGTCTCTATATTTTATTGTACCACCATGTATCAGATCAAATTGTTTCTCTACTGGGTATATCATATCCTTAACTGAACTCCAATAAATAAACCAAGAGCCACCCATTCTCAGCATGTTTAAAACACTGCGAGTGCCACGCCTACCTTACATTTGCAATGTGAAGAGAAAGAAAGCCGTCACAGCCTTCTCTCGAGTCCCTAGACACAAACACATCCTGTCTAAAGCCTCCCAGACAAAATCAATAGCCTGAGACACCTGAAAGCGTGACGCCAGCTCTACTCGTCCCGCACCTGAGTCATTCAAATCAGCCCATATTGCACACAGCACACCAAAGTCATCTCGGTGCATCTGGCCAATGCAGACTTTATCAGCGTCATGACCGCCCCCCCTCCCCCCCACCCCTCCCCACATCCGCTGTTAATTGCATATTTGGTTGGGCTCCAAACGGCCAGGGATGTTTGATAGAGTAACCCTTTATGATGAAATATAGCGGTATAGTTATGGCACGCCTGCACCGCACTGCAGACTATCAAACTGCATTTGTGATTGAGTTCTTTGAAGAAATTAATTGGAAAGAGGAAGAAATTAAATCAAAGTCTGGGGCAAAAAGGGTACTGTAGTAAAAATAATGTCCCCCCATATATGGGGGCTGAAAATGCAGCAGTAATAAACTATTCACAGGACTTAATGACCCGTCGCTCCGACGTCTGTGTTCATGAAATCATTTGAGAGACTGGTGTTGGCCCACCTGAAGGACATCACTGGACCCTTTCTGGATACCCTTCAATTTGCTTATCGAGCAAACAGTTCTGTGAATGATGCAGTCAACATGGGATTGCATCTTATCCTGCAACATCTGGACAGACAAGGAACATATGCAAGGACTCTTTTTGTGGACTTCAGTTCAGCTTTCAACAGCATCATCCCAGCTATTCTCCAGACTAAATTACACAAACTCTCTGTTCCCATGTCTATCTGTCAGTGGATTACCAGCTTTCTGACAGACAGGCAGCAGAGAGTGAGATGGGAAACTCACTTCTAGCACCTGTACACTCAACACTGGTGCCCCCCAGGGATGTGTGCTCTCCCCACTACTCTTCTCCCTCTACACCAATGACTGCACCATTAAGGACCCCTCTGTCAAGCTCCTGAAGTTTGCAGACGACACTACAATCATCGGCCTCATCCGAGATGGAGCTGAACATGCTCAAAACAGTGGAGATGATTGTGAACACTGACCCCACTCACCATTCTGAACAGCACTGTGGCAGCAGTGGAGTTATTCAGGTTCCTGGGCACTACCATCTCACAGGACCTGAAGTGGGAGACCCATATTGACATTGACCGCACAACATTGTGAAAAAGGCCCAGCAGAGGTTGTACTTCCTTCTCCAGTTGAGGAAGTTCAACCTGCCACAGGCGCTGCTGATACAGTTCTACTCAGCGGTCATTGAGGCTGTCCTCTGCACTTCAATAACTGTCTGGTTTGGTTCAGCTATGAAATCAGATATCAGAAGACTACAAAGGACAGTTCGGACTGCTGAGCGGATTATTGGTTGCCCCCTGCCCTCCCTTCAAGAACTAGACACTTCCAGAGTGAGGAAAAGGGCCGGAAAAATCACTCTGGACCCCACTCACCCAGCCCACTACCTTTTTGAACTGTTGCCTTCTGGCCGACGCTTCAGAGCTCTGAGCACCAGAACCATCAGGCACAGAAACAGTTTCTTCTCTCAGGCCATCCATCTCATCAACAGTAAAACAGTTATACATTGAGCAATAATTATGTGCAATACACAGCTTAGTGTATTTATATTTATCCAACATATCCTAACTCTTCTGCATTACATTCCCTTGCATCTGTATATAACAAATTTGTATTTGTACATACGTATATATATATATATATTTTTTTGTGTATTTATATATATATATATATATATACTTATATTTTCTATTCACTTTTTATTTTTATTCTATTTTTTTGTTATTTCTGTCTTGTATTGTTTGTGCACTGGAAGCTTCTGTCACGAAGACAAATTCATTGTATGTGTAATCGTACTTGGCAATAAATCGCATTCGGATTCTGATTATTCTGATTTAATTTAAAAAAAAAACATATTATTTTATTCTATTCTATTATAGATCTATTTACGAAGAGCATTGCCTTAAAAATTAACAACAGTGGCAACTTTTGTCTCTTAATAATACACTTCTTTTTCTCCAGTTATTAATAACAGGCAGATAAACAAAAAATATACATATCAATATTATGACACAGACAGACAGATATTATGACAGACAGAAAGATTTTACGGCAGACAGACAGACAGACATTACAACAGACAGACAGACAGATATTACAGACAGACAGACTGATATTATGACAGACAGACAGATATTAAAACAGACAGACAGACATATCGGCAGACAGGAAGAAGTTACAACAGACAAACAGACAGATAATACAGCACAGAGGCAGACAGACAGATATTTTGACAAAGAGACACACATTACAACAGACAGACTTTACGACAGACAGATATAACAACAGACAGACAGATATTACAACAGACAGACAGACAAATATTACAACAGACTGACAGACAGATATTACAACAGACAGACATATATTACGACAGACATGCAGACAACATTACAACAGACAGACAGACAAGCAAGTATTAAAACAGGCAGACAAATATTACAACAGACAGACAGACATAAAAACAGACAGATATTACAACAGACAGACAGATATTAGAAAACACAGACAGACAGATATTTTGACAGACAGACACACAGATATTACAACAGACAGACAGACAGACAGATATTACGAAAGACAGGCAGACAGACAGATATTATGACAGACAGACAGACAGACAGACAGACAGTCAGACACAGGAATTACGACACACAGGCAGACGGACAGATATTACAACAGACACAAACAGACAGATATTGCGACACACAGGCAGACAGACAGATATTATGACAGACAGACAGACAGACAGACAGACAGTCAGACACAGGAATTACGACACACAGGCAGACGGACAGATATTACAACAGACACAAACAGACAGATATTGCGACACACAGTCAGACAGACAGATGTCATGACAGACAGACAGGCATAACGACAGACAGACAGATATGACAACAGACAAATAAACAGATATTACAACAGACATACAGATATTACAAAACACAGGCAGACAGACAGCTATTATGACAGACAGACAGATATTACAACAGACAGATGGACAGACAGACAGACACTGGTATTACGACACACAGACAGACGGACAGATATTACAACAGACACAATCAGACAGATATTGCGATACACAGGCAGACAGATATAACAAAAAACAGATATTAACTTGCAGACAGACATAGACCGACAGACAGACAGACAGACAGACAGATATTATGACAGATAGATACACAGGCAGACAGATATTACAACGGACAAACAGACAGATAATACACCAGACAAACAGGTATTACGACACAGGCAGACAGACAGATATTATGACACACAGACAGACAGATATTACGACACACAGACAGATAGATATTACGACACACAGACAGATAGACAGATATTACGGCAGACAGATATTATGGCAGACAGATAGTACAACAGACACACAGACAGACAGATATTACGAGACACAGACAAACAGACAGATATTACAACACACAGGCAAACAGACAGATATTGCAAAAAGATGGGCGGGCAGACAGACAGATATTGCGAAAAGACGGGCAGACAGACAGATATTTCAACAGACAGACAGATATTTCTACAGGCAGACAGACAGATATTACAACAGACAGATATTATGAAAAACACACATACTGACAGATATTATGACACACAGGCAGACATACGGATATTACGACAGACACACAGACAGACATTACGTCACAGGCAGACAGACAGATATTACGACAGACACACAGACAGACAGATACAGTATTATGCCATATAGGCAGACAGACAGATATTACGACAAACAGCTAGACAGACAGATATGACTGAAGACACACAGACAGACAGACAGATATTACAACAGACAGACAGATATTTCGACAGACAGGCAGCCCTTGCCAGTGTCAGACTCAACTCTCTATCCTTCACAGGTGTCAGTGTAACATGTTAAGCAGTACTCCACAAACACATGTTCCTCTGAAGCCTGAGTGAACAGCTCTTTAACAGCGCTGGCTCTCAGCACAGCTATACTCTGTTTAAAACACCCTGATGCTTCAGAGGAAGACAGCGGATGCTGCGAGATGACAGCGATCAGAGATGGGGACAGGTGGCGTGCTGTACCTGAACAGTGTACACCCAAACAGATGGCGCTGTTTATTGCTTCTAAGCAGTTGTGCTCACCACCTTTTTAAAACTGAAAAGATAATTACAGATTAAAGGACATATCATGGACGATGCTCATCTTCTAGAGTGTGTAATTAGCCATGTTTCTAGATAAAAGTGTTAAAAAATGACATACTCTTTGTGATCTTATGTGATATAGGGGTAAGTCAGTGTGGTGAGGTCAACTAAAAAGGTTTTATTTTTCTCATTCTCTACAGGGATCAAAGACCCTTGTCACATCCGTGGATTTGGACCACGGAAGTTAACAATAGCAGGGTAAACATCTATGCAGTAGCAGTGAATGGGAGAACACAGCAAATGGGTGATTCTCACGAAACCATATATAATATTTAAACATATTTAACCTGAAATCACAATAAAAAAGAAATGATTTATTTTACATAAAGGAAGCCTATGCTAAAATAAAATGTGTATTGTGACATTATTTTCAGGACAGTTAAACACATTATACTTCCCAATCCTCATTACCGTAACTTTTTTATTTTCACGTTATGTTGATGAGAATATAAAAATTACCATCTTTTTTTTTTTGCATTGCAGTAAGGAGAACTGCAGGGGAAAATGAAAAATGTGTTACATTGTAAAAATCTTAATGAACCTAAAAATAAACATTCTGTAGGTGAAAGCATTCAACTGTAAATTTCAGAAATATATAACGCATCAATCTCAAACATGATTATCAATGCATCAATCAAAGTCACTTAGAATGACAACAATTTCTGACATGATTTTCCATGTGTGACGTTTCTGTTCTACCCGCTCCATACGGAACTCGAACCGGCGTTTCTGGCGTGGGAGGCGGGTGCGTTAACAAGGAGGCTAAAGGCTACACCTGTAGCGTCACTTGCTAGTGCACCTCTTGAGATGAGGAGAGTGAGGTTTATACACATTGCACAGCTTTCTATCAGCTGGCCACCGTTACACTCACCCCCCTAAACCTCACTCCCATCCGGGTCATGGCACCATTGTGACGCTCCTGTTCTACCTGCTCCATACGGAACTTGAACCGGCGTCTCTGGCTTGGGAGGCGGGTGCGCTAACAAGGAGGCTAAAGGCTACACCTGTAGCGTCACTTGCTAGTGCACCTCTTGAGATGAGGAGAGTGAGGTTTATACACATTGCACAGCTTTCTATCAGCTGGCCACCGTTACACTCACCCCCCTAAACCTCACTCCCATCCGGGTCATGGCACCATTATGACGCTCCTGTTCTACCCGCTCCATACGGGACTCAAACTGGCATCTCTGCCGTGGGAGGCGGGTGCGCTAACAAGGAAGCTAAAGGCTACAGCCTCTAGCGTCAGTCGCTAGTGCACCTCTTAAGGTCAGGAGACTTTATACACATTGCACAGCTATCTATCAGCTGGCTACCATTACACATCATTTTTTTTATTATACCCCAGTATGTGGTCACAAACTAATCGTATAGAACAGTGAAATCGCTCACAGACCATGTTGACAATAATACATTTTCGACTGAAAACGCTTTGATTTTGTTACCTCTCATCCACACTGGAACAGCGTTTTCCTCCACTGATAACAGAAACACCGAAAACACTCTCTAGTACCACATTTTGAAAAACAATGACGTTCGGAAACCTAAAACGTATTAGTGTGAATATAGACACAGTAGCATGAATTCTCATCCATCTTGCTTACACTCAACAAAATAATCTCACAAGAGACAGCAAACGCTTCTGTTCGGCCAAGCGGGCGCAGTATTGGTTGATGACAATAATCTCAAATTATCAGCTAAATATCAGATAATTATTCAGCCTGGCTGAGTTATCTGTCTCTCACTAGCCAGAATCCCATCAGTTTAAGGCCAAAAATAAACCCATTTACAAAGAATTCAATACTACATTGTCCCCCTTTTCCCCCTAATCAGATCTCGATAATTTAACATTTCTCGAAACCTGCACTCTTAATGCATTCTCTCGTGTCTCTCCTTAGTCAAACTGTCAGCTTGCAAAGAACTTCTCAATGGAAAACAGTGGTAATGAACTTCCAAGTTCTATCTTTGGCATGAAATAGGATTTGGACAGGAGGGTTAGGTTTAATCTTCTCATTCTGTGATAGATGTGAGCTCGCGAGTGAATAATGTCACCGACAGACAGAGATAGACAAGCGCTTAGTCAGATATTGGGTGTTAGAATTTTCCAGAGCCCTGTTTGCGGCATTTGAATCAGCCCTCAGCTTTTCTTATAGTGGAGTAACAACTGAGGAGGAACAACAACTTAGAACGAAAACCACAGGAGCCATAACTGAAGCGCGACTGAGGGCCTTTGACAAGATGGGAATTTTTGTTGCTTTGGCTGACTTTAAAAGACACCTTGATAGATAAACAAAGACCAAACAGCGCTGGGTTTGAGAGGATCCTTGGGATGGCTTGCGTTATTGTCTGTAGACTACTGAGTTGGTTTACTTCTAGTGACACTGCTGTAGTCCGTGTCTTTGACACACACTAGCATGCTAGGCACTTGTCACTTTTCCGCTTGTTGTTGTAGGTCCCCAAGGACTGTCCATCCACTTCAGAAGATTCTGGCATCTGTGGAAGTCTGATGAAGCCAAAATGTCCTCTGCTATGACCCAAAACCAGTTGTCTGTGAATTCATGCTGTCTGTATGCTAGCTTTGAACGTTAGCATGAAAACCTGGCAATTGTGTAACTGTCGCAATTTCCTTTATCTCACTTTTTTGTGCTCACTCAAATGAGATCAACATGTTTGAGAAATTGTCTAAAGCTGATGAGTTTCATGGGTTTCCAAAGCTTTCATGACCAGCCCAGTTAGCATGAAATCCAACTTGAGAGCGGCTGCTGTTCAATCAATGGTTTGACAGATGTGTAACCACCTAAAGACAGAGTCTTGATGGTACTCACGCTGGACAGCAGTCCGGTTTCAATGCACCTGCATCCCAGTGACAGCATGTCAAATCCATAAATAAAGCAGTGGCAGTAAAACAGCAGTGAACATGATCCCTCAGTGGTCATACTTTTCCCTATAAGAGACAAGACTGGCACAGTGCATCCATTCATTATAGATGTTCCCTGCATCAGTACCACAGCTCGTACCGCGCTCCCCGGGGTAGATGGCGTGAAATATTCACCTGCTGTACTCCGACTGGAAAAATGAGGGAGAAATGGAATGGCAAGAGAGAAGTAGGAAGTGAGAACTTAGGACACTGCGTTAGTGAAGAAACCGTAAAAACAAAGACGCCCCTGCTGTGCACCCTGTTTGAATAAATCACGACCTTTATGCCAAGTGCCAAATACGAGTAAAAATAGGCCAAATGGTGAGTACATAACTAACTGTGAATAACGGTTACTTTATTTAGAACTGCAATGTGTTACGTAGTTTAAATCAAATCGTAAATTTGATAGTTTTGACTCTCATGGATGCAAGTGGCGTGCGTGATCTAATCAAACGTCTAATTAAGAAAAACTCTTGAGGCTCGTGTGTCTTCTTACATCAGTAAAAGTTTTGTATCATGAGTTTATCTCAGATACCTAGTTTTTCAAAAGTTCTCATGTGGAATATTTGTGGTCTTAAGCCACTAAAACTAACAAATTAGGAACAAAAAACGTCTTGGGTGAACTCTGTTACTGCAGGATTTCCCCTATTTATTTCTTTTTCTTTTTAATTTAATCTAATATTGAGTAAATAAGTAAATATTGTCATTTTATTTTCTAGATTTTTACACACTTTGTTTACTGCATCATATCAGTCATTCAACCCTGTTGAGTTATTATAACACAAATTATCAAAAAAAAATTTCTATAATTTATGCAAAATATAAGTTTATTCCTAACTACAAACTAACATTTAGTCCCAGATTCTCGAGACCCAAATGAGTGATGGCTTTATTAATGCTAAATGTGTATAAAAAATGGCAAATATTTCTTTAAATTGTGACACTCAAGAAGTGGGTCCCGCCAAGTAATTAATCTCACTCCATTTTCGCACATATTGTACTGTTGACTGCATTCATCAAGCTAAACCATTCAACCCTGTTACTAAAGTAATTGTAAGAAAAATTATGGAACAAATATTTTTTCTATAATATGTGTAAAATATTTGTTTATTTCAATCTACAAACATTTAGTCCCACATTTTCAAGACCCTACTGAGTGACAGCTTAATTAAGGCTAAATTTGCAACCCTGTTACCGCACAATTTCCACCCTATTTTTTTTTTTAAAGTGAAAATTTCTTTACATTATGACATTCTAGAAGTTAGTCTCACCAAGCAAATGACCTTACTCCATTTTTGACATATTTACACAAATTGTGGTGTTGAGTGCATTTGACATGCTAAAACATTCAACCCTGTTACCAAAGTTATTGTAAGAAAAATAATGATATATATATATATATATATAATTTATGTAAATTCTAAGTTTATTCAAAACATTTAGTCACATATTCTCAAGACTCTTCTGATTGATAGCTTAATAAAGGCTAAATTTTCAATCCTGTTATCACACAATTTCCACCCTATTAAGAAAATTTTGGCGAAAATATATTCAAATTGTGACACTCAAGAAGTGGGTCCCGCCAAGTAAATAATCTCACTCCATTTTCGACATTTGTACACATATTGTACTGTTGACTGCATTCGTCAAGTTAAACCATTCAACCCTGTTACTAAAGTTATTGTAAGAAAAATTATGAAACAAATATTTTTCTATAATTTATGTAAATTATATGTTTATTCCAAGGTACAAACTAACATTTAGTCACACATTCTCAAGACCCTCCTGAGTGATTGCTTAATTAAGGCTAAATTTTCAACCCTGTTACTGCACAATTTCCACCCTATTTAAAAAAATGGCAAAAATTTCTTCAAATAGTGACACTCAAGTGAGTCCCGTAAAGTAAATAATCACACAATGACATTTTTACACATATTGTACTGTTGACTGCATTCATCAAGCTAAATCATTCAACCCTATTACCAAAGTTATTGTAAGAAAAATGATGAAACAAATATTTTTTCTATGATTTATTTCAAATATACATTTATTTCTATCAGCAAACTAACATTTAGTCCCAAACTTGCTAGCCTCTACTGAGTGACAGCTTAATTAAGGCAAAATTTGAAACTCTGTTACTCATTTATAACTGTGCCAGAACGGTTAACAGGGTTGCAAAATTTGCCTAAATTAAACTACCATTTATAACATGTCTAAAAAAATAAAAATAACAAAATCATACAAATCATGGCTTTAAACTGTATATAGACACGTCCCAAAGTTCAGTAATAGGGTTGCAAAAATTGCAAATCTTATATAGAATTATGAAGGTTAATCACCTCTATACTGTACACTGACCAATTGTCAGAAAAAGAAAACAAAGTGCATTTCAAGCCCTGTTCTGTACCTTATTCATGGAAGGTTCTTTATAGCGATGATGGCTGTAAATCATGGCATCCCTCATGTGCCCTCGTGAACTTTGGCAACCCAGGACAGGTCATACCACCCCGTCTCACACCACTCGCCCCCCAGCAATAGTACACGCCAGCGAATGACCAAATTCAGAATGATTAGACCAGAGTATATTTGGCTTAGAGTGTCAAAGTGACGCCATACAGCTAGGTTGGCCGGACTCCACAGTGTGAATAACGACGTGGATATACAGATAGGTGTAAAGACAGCAGGTGTCACAGTGACTCATGGAACCAGCCCCTGCCAGACACATTGTTCCTGCTGAAAACCCTCTTCATCATCATTCTCCTCTTCCTCCTCCACTACACAATATTTATAGACTCCAAACTGCACCTAGTCTCATTTGCTCTGTTCCAAAACCTAGTGAGCTGTCTACATAGACAGCATTTAAGGCATCATGTGACACTCCAGATGCTAAAGCTGTTCCAAACGATAGGAAGCATAATTATGTATTCCAGGATACCTAATTTTGGCCAAATTCCAACGCATATATACAATCTTGCAAAATGTTGTTTAAAAAAGAATGCATGTCAGGTAACACTGGCTATAATAAAATGGCATATCAAAGAGAAATATGCTTAAACTTCTGCTTTCCAATTTGTAATTTTGAGTTCAACAAAGACAAGGAAAGTCGTAATTGCAGTAATCCCGACGTGACTTGAACGCACCATTTAGCTACTGTATTTATTTTCTAATCATACAATGCACAATATGCATAAATAAACAGGACTAATAATTTTTGTACAAATTGCAAGGACTTCGAGATTATCGCTAACGGTATTCAGATTAAACTGCAAAATGCTAATTGCCATGTGGGGCTAATCATATGCTAATAAGGATAATCCACAAAATATTGTCAACCAAGATGGAAAAATAAGGTATGCACAAACTGGTTGTAAGTAATTCTGACAGTTTGGAAGGACTACACGATTACCGGACAGCAACACAGCAATAACGAGTTAGACGAAGACATGAAACTACAAAGTTGAAAAAACTAAATTACGGTAATTTCGGGGGGAAAAAAATGGTTAGCCGCTGTATTTATTTTACTGCATATATTAAGTCGTACAATGCTTAATATAAATAAATTAGACTTATATAATGTTTGCACAAAAGCTGGAAGGCCCACGAGATTAATAACGGTAAAATGCTAAATGCTGTGTGGGTCTGATCACACGCTAATGAAGATAATCCAAAAAATATTTTGTTCCACACGTTAAGCCCATAATGATTCCATCCATAAGTAGAGGGGGGAAAGGCGTCGAGCCCGGAATTTTGATAACCTAACACTTCATATAGGATGTGATTTCTGTAATGCATATTGGCCAGGGATTTGCTGCTGTAGATTAGCTCAAAGCGTGTGGCACCTCAGTGAGTTCACTGACGGTATGCGTGTCAGACCTTTTCAAAGACCGCAGATGCTGCAAGCATTCTGTTGCACCCACGCATGGAGAATTTAAGTGTTTAAAAGAAGAGTTTACCCAGAAATGCCAATTCTGTAATCATTTACTCACCCTCATATTGTTTCAAACACGTATACATTTCTTTCTTCCATGTTATGAGGGTTTGGTACAACATGAGGATGAGAATGCACTGTCAGAATTTTCATGTATGGTTGAACTGTCCCTTTAATGTGTTTGCATGTGTGCAACATCAAACGATATTGGTGCTTGAAGGATTCTTACACGTGTGATTACATGCTTCCAACAAAAAGCACATTGTTTACCACATTTCCTACATGTGTTGCTTCACCAGTGTAAGAACTGTGGTTACCCATACATTGCAAAGGGAGCATGGACAGTGCTAAAATGGTTGCTATGGAAGCAGTATCTGGTTTTGTGGTATTTTTGTACCATACTTATAAACACACAAAATGACATTTATCTAGCATCTTTTTTTAAATGTATTTACAGGAGATATATCATAGTCATTTTTGCTAGGGCAACAATCACTATTACTCATACTTTGTTCAATTTTTGTTCAAATCTCTAACTCTTAAATTTATGCCACAGACATGAGAGATACTTTAAATTATTCAGCTTGTTGAGAGGTGTGCTTTTACTTCTTTTCAGAGATTGAATTTACTATTACCCCTAGCAGACGAAAAATTTTATAAGATAATCTAACAGACTCATATTGAAGGAAGGACTGTAACCTTATCTAGAGACCACAATATCATAGAGACTTCTGTCTGATACTCTAGCAATCACCTAGCAACAAAATAAAAACCACTAAGAAGAGAACACCTTAGCAACTGCATAGCAACACAATAAAAACCATCATAACACCCTAGCAACTGCATAGCAACATACTAAAAACCATCAGAACACCCTAGCAACTGCATAGCAAAATGATAAAGAACTCTAGCAATCACCTAGCAACACATTAAAAAACACTAAAAACAGAAAAACTTAGCAAACGCATAGCAATACACTAAAAACTATCAGAACACCCTAGCAACCACATAGCAACAAGCTAAAAACCACTGAAAACACTCTAGCAACTGCATAGCAACATACAAAATAACTATTCAGAACACCCTAGCAACCATGAAGCAACACACTAAAAACAGAACACCTTAGCATCTCCACAGCAATGCAATAACAAACATTAGAACATCCTAGCAACTACATAACAACATCCTAAAAAACAATAAAAGACCCTAGCAACTGCATAGCAATGCACTAAAAACTACTGAGAGCACCCTAGCAACTACATAGAAACACAAAAAAGAACACTTTAGCAACTGCATAGCAATACATGAAAAACCATCAGAACACCCTAGGAACTGCATAACAATGCACTAAAAAACATTGAGAACACTCTAGCAACTGCATAGCAACATGCAAAAAAACAGAACAATTCAGAACACCCTAGCAACCATGTAGGAACACACTAAAAACCTCTAAAAAACAAAAACATTAGCAACTGCATAGCAATGCCATAGAAACCATTAGAACACCCTAGCTACTGCATACTGTAACAACACACTAAAAACAGAACACTCTAGGAACTGCACAGCAATGCAATAAAAAACATTAGAACACCAACTACATAGTAACATGCTAAAAACAAAAATAGAAGACCCTAGAAACTGCATAGAAGTGCACTAAAAACTACTGAGAGCACCCTAGTAACAAAAAAGAACACCCTAGCAACCACAGAGCAATACACCAAAAAAAATAAAAAAAATAAAAAACACCCTAGCAACTGCCTATTAATGCGCTAAAAACCACTAAGAACACTCATGCAACATGCACATTTTTTTTATTAAAAATCAGAACACCTCTAAAAAAACCTCTAAAAAAAGAAAATAAATAAAAAAAAGTAAAAAAAAAAAAAAAGGAAACATTACCAACTTCATTAGTAATGCCATGGAAACCATTAGAACACCCTAGCAACTGCATACTGTAGCAACACTCTAAAACCAGAACACCTTAGCAACTGCACAGCAATGCAATATAAAAACATTAGAACACCAAAGCAACTACAAAGCAACATGCTAAAAAACAATAGAACAGCCTAGCAACTGCATAGCAACATGCTAAAAAACAATAGAACAGCCTAGCAACTGCATAGCAACGCACTAAAAGCTACTGAGAGCACCCTAGCAGCTACATAGAAACACAAAAAAGAACACCTTAACAACTGCATAGCAATACACTAAACCATCAGAACACCCTAACAACCACATAGCAACATGCAAAAAACAATAAAACACCCTAGCAACTGTAAAGAAACACTCTAAAAACCATCAGAACACTCTAGCAACTGCATAGCAACATGCAAAAAACAATTAAGAACACCCTAGCAACTGCATAATGTAGCAACACACTAAAAACACCTTAGTAACTGCATAGCAATGCGCTAAAAACTACTGAGAGCACCCTAGCAACTGCATAGAAACACACTATAAACCATCAGATTACCTTAGCAACTGCAATGCAACGTCCCAAAAAAAAAAAAAAAATGAAAATCTAAACAGAGCACCACAGCAACTGCATAATGTAGCAACACACTAAAAACACCTTAGCAACTGCATAGAAATGCGCTAAAAACTACAGAGAGCACCCTAGCAACTGCAAAGCAACATCCAAAAAAAAAAAAAAAAAAAACCAACTATACAGAGCACCCTAGCAACCACAGAGCAACACACTAAAACCACTAACAACAGAACACCTTAGCAACTGCATAGTAACATATAACTAAAAAAAATTTACTACACCCTAGCAACCACATAACAAACACACTTAAAACCACTAAGAACAGAAAATCTTAGCAACTCCATAACAATGAGCTAAAACCCATTGGGAACAATACACCTAACAATTGCATTGCAGAGTTGTTTTATGTACTATTCATTATGATTTACATACAGTTACAACCAATTACAATTTTGAGAGCTAATTAGTAAATAATAATAATACACAAAAAGTGATAACACAAAACAGAAAGATATAGAATTATTCCGTAGGGAAAAAAACATGAAAAAAGTATAGTACTTTTAGGTTTGATATGTACTTTCGTTTAGTTCCTAGAAAATGGTTTACTGCTGTCAGATGACTTTGAAGCCTTGATGTACTTTTTCTGTGCATGCTGGTTTTCTGAGAAAATACAAAAACTACTCCGAAGTGCTGCAGCTTTTAAGAGTTTGGGCCAAGCTTTATCCAAGATCCATTTTATCCATTTCTCTGAATGAATAACGAAATGCAACTTGCAAGCACTCATGTCACATTCGAGCTCCAAGAAGAAAAGCCAATCAACTACTGCCACCACGTTGTCATTATTCTCCAGTCATAACAAATCAAAAAGGTTCCTCTGATAAATAATGATTATTATTCTTTGAAAGCAACACTGTGAAATTACAAAACAAAAAGAGTGAGAAAAAACTATTCCGACTCAAAGATGAAAGAAGTCTCATCGAGAGAGGCACCGGTGATGACAAGCTTTGATCACCCACCGATGAATTTGGAGAGTTTTGACACAAATCCAGTCTCGCTCGGAGAGTGAGGGTGAGCTGATAGAACTGTACATGTCATCCCAGTCCAAAATGATCCAGATGGAGAAAGAGAGAGAAAAACACAAAGAATGACCTCGTTTCTGAAAACCGCTCTTCCCAGTTACTAAGCTCGACCTGTATACAACTTCAAAGCATGCTGTGTCATCTTACATCATAACCGTCTACTCCGTAATCAGAACTATTTCCCTTTCAGTACACTTTTCCATTTTAGAAAGTTAATTTTTAAGATTTTAATCATTCGACAAGACAAAGAACATCTTGAAAGTCCTAGTTCAACCAAAAATGTAAATTCGGTCATCAATTAAGCTTAATTTATACAATGGAAAAAGCCAAATGGACTACAGCACCACAGGCCTGCATTCATGCAACATCCGGCGTCGTTTTAAAATGAGTTCGTTAAGGGTGATGTTACGGAAGGTTGTCAACTCTCGGGCGGACGAAACAAGCCAATAACAAATGCTCTTGTCTCTTCGACTGTCTAAGTCGTAATTTAAGGCATTATTCACCGTTAATCATCACCTCCACCAAAGTTTAAAAAATGCCATGTCAACAAAATTCGGTCATCAGTTAAGCTTAATTTATACAATGGAAAAAGCCAAACGGACTACAGCACCACAGGCCTGCATTCATGCAACATCCGGCGTCGTTTTAAAATGAGTTCGTTAAGGGTGATGTCACGGAAGGTTGTCAACTCTCAGGTGGACGAAACAATGCAACAACCGACACTCTTCGACTATCTGAGTTAGATGTAATTTAAGGCATTATTCACCGTTAATCATCGCCTCTGCCAAAGCTTCAAAAATGCCATGTCAACAGCATTTAGGTCTTTAAATTCTTAAAAATTAAACTTAACTTTCTGTCAGTTATCAACATTTAACACGCTTTTAGCCATTAAAAAATTGTTTTGTTTCAATTATTTGCATATTTTTAATGTATATAAAATAAAGTTATTTTTCCCTCAATTCACTTACACGTCAAAATAATTTACATTTGTTCCAAAATAGTGACCATATTCATGTAATTTGCATTTAACTTCAGTAACAAAGTAAGTTTTTCCTTTTAACAGAGCCCACAAGCCCAATTCTATCCACATATTTAGAGCATTTTATTAAAGTCAGCAAAAGTCAAATGTGATTGAAAAGCAGGAGTCGGGGGCCTGGGTAGCTCAGCGAGTAACGACGCTGACTACCACACCTGGAGTCGTGAGTTCGAATCCAGGGTGTGCTGAGTGACTCCAGCCAGGTCTCCTATGCAACCAAATTGGCCCGGTTGCTAGGGAGGGTAGAGTCAAATGGGGTAACCTCCTCGTGATCGCTATAATGTGGTTCTCACTCTCAGTGGGGCACGTGGTGAGTTGTGTGTGAATGCTGCAGAGAATAGCATGGGCCTCCACATGCGCTGTCTCCACGGTAACGCGCTCAACAAGCCACGTGATAAGATGTGCGGATTGACGGTCTCAGACGTGGAGGCAACTAAGATTCGTCCTCCGCCACCCGGATTGAGGCGAGTCACTACGCCACCATGAGGACTTTTTACCATGTTTAAATCCATTCCATTATTTTTACTAAAATCAGCTTAAAAAATAGCCGATTTCTTCTAGGCCTGTCCATGTTTATGGTACTCCAAAAAACATGCCGGCCAAACAGACATGGGGGCCAAATGGAGCCCATTGATTGGCCAGGCTCACAAATACTGGCATATCATTACTGGAAGAACTAGGTGATGACTCGGTCGTTGACAAAATTAACTGGAGTGTTTTCCAATAGTTAAGTGTCACCGAGCAACCCACGCAGTCTAAACACAAGGACTTAAAGTCGTGCTGTCAAGAGTGCCATTTCTTTGAATACTCTCAATCAATTCCAGGAATAAATTGGTGAGGGAAGCACAATAGAGGGGGATTGGGGACCCATGCTTGCTGAAGAGAGATAAAAGAACAATCACCAGACTGAAATACTTAGAAAATAAATCGGATGAACAAATTAAACAGACGAAAGAGTGCACTAAACTTGTTGTGGCAGTTACTGTAAGCTCTACTTGAATCACCTCAACAACAAATGCTTCAGGTGAAGACTTCAAGTGTACATTTTATTTGATTAACACCATATGAGTTCTTCCTATTTGCCTTATGAAAGACATTTTTCACCCAATACAAAAGCATTAATTCCATGTGAACTGTCTTCCATTGTCGTTGTGTTGTTGTCAAACCTGATTACACTGCACCTAGAGGCACCATATTTGAACATACATGAACTACATGGGTCATCGAATGGCTTCAGAAGACTTGGAAAATAGCGCATAAGCCACAGACAACTTTTATGGTCCTTTTTGTTATTGGTATTGAAAATAGAAAATAATTAATTGGGTAATTAAGAAATAAGGATAGAGTAGGTTGTGTAGAGTTTTTACAGTAAACTGTGGCTCAAAGGTCAGTTCCAGTCAGCTGTTTTTAATAGATTGGAGCAGTGTATTGTGGGGAACAGGGCTAAGTCACATGTGACGGGTTAATTGACTGTGAGAAGATGTTAATGAGGTTTTCTTGGCGCTGTTAAGGTGGTCTTGAGGTGTGATTATGGACAGAGAGACAGAGCGAGTGTCACAGCAATAATAACCACAAGATAATCCAGGGTGAAAAAGTCAACGTTTCTCAAGCACAGTACGAGAAAGTCACCCAAAAGTGCACAGCCAAGACATAGCTAATTTATTACATGTCAAACAGACAAAATGTAAAAGAGAAGAAATATTATAAGTAGCCTTCAATATGATAAGGAGGTCAGCTGGGTTTCTGAAAGCCATTTTTGGCTTAAATTTGAGATGTATAATTTAAACAACAATTTGACTCCACATAACCATCTTAGAAGACAAATAGAGAGAATAAAATAGATCAGTATGTCAAATGTTAACATTTTCATTTTAGTTTTTTTACATTTAAACGTTTAATTTACCTAAATCAAACTCTACCTTTAAAGGAATAATCATGTTTGATAACATTTTGATACAACGCAGTACTTTTGTTCAGTCAGCATTTAACATATATATATATATATATATATATATATATATATATATATATATATATATACACATACATATACAGTTCTGCTCAAAAGTTCGCATACCCTTGGAGAATTGGTAATATATGTTCCATTTTGAAAGAAAACATGAGTGAGCAGGCAAAACACATTTCTTTTATTTCTTATGGGATTCATATTCAACTGTAGGTTATAACAGAATGGCACAATCATAAAACAAAACATGGCAACAAAGAAAAAAATTAAATGACCCCTGTTCAAAAGTCTGTATACCCTTAGTTCTTAATACTGTGTATTGCCCCCTTTAGCATCAATGACAGCGTGCAGTCTTTTGTAATAGTTGTCTATGAGGCCCCAAATTCTTGCAGGTGGTATAGTTGCACATTCATCTTGGCAAAATGCCTCCAGGTCATGCAAAGTCTTTGGTCGTCTTGCATGAACCGCACGTTTGAGATCTCCCCAGAGTGGCTCGATGATATTAAGGTCAGGAGACTGTGATGGCCACTCCATAACCTTCACCTTTTTCTGCTGTAACCACTGGAGGGTCAACTTGGCCTTGTGCTTAGGGTCATTGTCATGCTGGGAAGTCAAAGGGCGTCCCATGCACAGCTTTCATGCAGAAGAATGCAAATTGTCTGCCAGTATTTTCTGATAACGTCCTGCATTCATCTTGCCATCAATTTTCACAAGATTCCCCGTGCCTTTAGAGCTCACACACCCCGAAAACATCAGTGAGCCACCACCATGCTTCACAGTGGGGATGGTATTCTTTTCACTATAGGCCTTGTTGACCCCTCTCCAAATATAGCGCTTATGGTTGTGACCATAAAGCTCTATTTTGATCTCGTCACTCCAAAGGCGTGTCAAGGTGTTGTTGGACATATTGTAACTGGGCTTTTTTGTGGCATTGGCGCAGTAAAGGCTTCTTTCTGGCAACTCAACCATGCAGCTCATTTTTGTTCAAGTATCGTCGTATTGTGCTCCTTGAAACAACCACACCGTCTTTTTCCAGAGCGGCCTGTATTTCTCCTGAGGTTACCTGTGGGTTTTTCTTTGTATCCCGAACAATTCTTCTGGCAGTTGTGGCTGAAATCTTTCTTGGTCTACCTGACCTTGACTTGGTATCAAGAGATCCACGAATTTTCCACTTCTTAATACGTGATTGAACAGTACTGACTGGCATTTTCAAGGCTTTGGATATCTTTTTATATCCTTTTCCATCTTTATAAAGTTCCATTACCTTGTTACGCAGGTCTTTTGACAGTTCTTTTCTGCTCCCCATGGCTCAGTATCTAGCCTGCTCAGTGCATCCACGTGAGAGCTAACAAACTCATTGACTATTTATACACAGACACTAATTGCAATTTAAAAAGCCACAGGTGTGGGAAATTAACCTTTAATTGCCATTTAAACCTGTGTGTGTCTCCTTGTGTGTCTGTAACAAGGCCAAACATTCAAGCGTATGTAAACTTTTGATCAGGGTCATTTGGGTGATTTCTGTTATCATTATGATTTAAAAAGGAGCCAAACAACTATGTGATAATAAATGGCTTCATATAATCACTGTCCTTAAATAAAAGACAGTGTTTGCATGATCAGTCATATTTTCAAAATCAATGCCTAAATGTCACAATTTCTGCCAGGGTATGCAAAATATTGAGCACAACTGTATATATATATATATATATATTAAATATATTTATTTTAACATTTGTTGTAGTTTTGGCGTTACCATTATGGAGAAGAGTGGAGCTTGAGCGTAGTTTGAGGACCAAAATATTTTGCGTATTCTACATATTACTTTATCCATTGTTGCACTAAGTCAGTAGTGCTTCCCGCCAGTATGTATTTACAGTAGCATGCTAATATTTCCTGCCACTAGTTGGCATATTACTAAAATATTTTCATTTGAGTTATTTTTACATGTTAACATTTGTTGGGTTTACTTGATTAAGTTAGGTACCTCTACTTGAAGTTTTTAAGTTGAAATTACATGGTAATTTTAATTTAAGAAAACTCATTTTAAACATATGGAACCACTGTCCATGATTCAATCAAGTTCAGCCAAAGAGGTTATTTTATTTTTTTTAATTTTTTTTGGCAAATTAATGGCAGTACAACAAATACTTAGACTATGCATAAATACAATTTAAATAATGTATAAATTGTTTTCAGCGCTTTACTGTGAAGCTACAAAGAAGAATCCAATACACAAACATTTAACTTAAAAGTGCTTGTTAAATTAGCTGGTTTGATTCAGTTATCTTTACACTACATCAAGAAACATCATGTATTTACTACCAACACAACCAACCTAAGTGGACTTACCACTGAGAAAACGTTTAATTTGCCCTCTTTAGTTTGACAACCACTTCCCGAATGACTTAAATGGCCACAAAAGTGCGAGAATGGCCTGACAGCGAGATATTCACAGAAGGGATTAGAGGTCATTGAAGACCACCGTGAGGGCTGCTGCTGATAAACCCTCGTCCACCTGATAGATTAGCACCTCTGGAGTTATCATTCCATTATTTCAAATGAAACAGGTGCAGATTTCGTGCCCTAATCATAACGTGCAGCAGACAATGTGTGTGCTTTCATGTACAGCGTGATTAAAGCTTTCAACCGAAGTCAAATATTCTTACACGACTGGAGCTGTTAAAGGATATAATGTTACTACAGGTACATGCGGTGAAAACCAATATTAAACAAACTACTACAATGTTAAACTAATTAATGCTGTGTTCAATTGAACTTTCTTTCACTCTATAGGTATTAAATTAAAATGCAGGTGTGACTGTGATGGGTTTACAGTTTAACGAGTAGTTGTCACCAGCTGAATTGTCGCGATTACAGGCTACGTTCACACTGAAGTCGAATTAAATCCAGATTTTTCGTCGACAGTGTGAACAGCAAAACTCATGCTGAATCTGAATTTCAATTCCAATCAGGGCCACATGGAATTAATTAGATTTTTAAGTTAATTTATGCAACACGTACTTGTAAATGTGTGAACATTACTAGACTTTATTTTATTTTTTTCTTCCCAATTTGGAATGTCCAATTCCCAATGTGCTCTAAGTCCTCGTGGTGGCGTAGTGACTCGCCTCAATCCGGGTGGCGGAGGACGAATCTCAGTTGCCTCCGCGTCTGAGACCGTCAACCCGCACATCTTATCACGTGGCTTGTTCTCGCGACCACGAGAAGGTTACCCCATGTGACTCTACCCTTCCTAGCAACTGGGCCAATTTGGTTGCTTAGGAGACCTGGCTGGAGTCACTCAGCACGCCCTGGATTCAAGGGGTGTACTAAATACTATTTTTACGATTTACGGATTTCAATTTCATAACAAAAGTCCATAACATTTAATTGCATAACTAAATGTAATGAAATGTATAATTCATTTTGGGGAATTTTTTATGAAATTGGAAGTGTATAAATCTTAAGTGTATTTTTTTAGTTTAAAACATTGTTTTTTGGCTGAAATTTGACCTGGACATTCACCCCAGAACTATCTTGCCATTCTCAAACATATCCAACTTTTACTCAAGCTAATGCTAAAACTTCCTTATATAGTATTACATAAATTTCATGTACATAATGTATATAACCATTTCCCATAATCCATTCTGTTACCGTGGTGACACTGCATCTGGACCCTCCCTGAATGCCCCTTAATTTGACGATGACACCACGTTGCTAGGAAGGAGGACACAGCTTTATCCCATTTTTTCTAATTGGTTGGCCCTTACTGCTGAGCAATTCCGCAGCGTCTTTCCATCTGCACGCCTTTTCAAATACCTGGCCAAATGAAGTTACACAATGTCATATGCCAGAGCTCAAACATATTGGCTTTTTCATTTTTCCAAACTTGTCATGAAATTCAAAATAAGCACTGGGAATGTCTATATCGCAGGGTTCCCATTGATCAGATCACGTGAATCACACATAAATTGTCTTACATCTTTTAACTCGATTGAAGCATGATTTATTTATGGCCCTTAGCATGAAACCTGCATAGATGCGAACAAAATGTAAAGTCCTTATGGATGGTAGAGTACATGGCTCAGCTCCCATCTCAAATCCCGACAGACCCAAAACTTACTTCCCTCACACGCCTGAAACATCCTACAGCAGAGGAAACTGTATAAATAAATATTACATTCACGATTGCATTGCATAATGCAGCCTACATTCCAGGAGTACAATTGATCACATAAAGGCCTTTAAGTACAATAGTTCTATATTAAATGCAGTGATTTCCATACATTTTGAAGTGTAACTTAAGTTTCTAAATACTTTTTTTTGGGTTAACATGAAATTAAAACTGGCCCTTCATAATACACATATTCCTGGCGTGGTCTTGCTTTACCGAGTCATGCTATGCAGTGTCAGTTCCCTAAAATGTAAACAACAGTTCTTGTGACAGAGAAGTCTACATTTCTCTACATTTTTGGCACATGCCAAACGCCGCAGTTTCTCACGCTAACACACCAAGTGTGACTGTCAAAACAGGCTAGTGTTTTAATCATGACGCAATCACTGCATATATTCTACGGTGCTGTTTCTTTTGATGTGACCCTTGTGAAAGGCTATTCTTCTGGGTCTGTCTGTTTTTCCAACAGAATGACTCTACAGCACCACAGATTCAGAGTCGTATATTTAAATGTAATTTTAGATGGCGACATTTCACTAAACCTTAATCATATCTGCGCTGCATAAACAGTCTCGAATGGGTTCACTGTCTGTACAAAAGACTTATTATCCAAGTTATTATCCAGCTGCGACAGTGAGAAATTAACTTTTGTTTAAGCCAGAAGTGATTTTATAGATGGATTCCTATGGAATATCCTGGTTAAGTTGTGACAAAGAACCATTATTTCCCAAAATGATGTGTGATGTGAGTTTATGCCAAAACTAGATTTTATTTACAAAAAGAAAATGAAGCAGCACATTTTTAGGACCATTAGGAAATTTTACATGGTGACATACATTTTTATGAAAATTAAACACACTTTCCCCTAAAAATTCTCAAATAAATAAGTAAATAAAGGACAATTACTTACAAAAGTAAGTATGCATCCTATCTTGGTAAAATGCAACAACAACAACAAAAAAAATATTTACTTTCTATTGATTTTAGGGTGAAATGTGATCTGTATATTTAAAACAAGTAAATAAGTAAAGTACTGTAAATAAAATAAATGACATATTATTTAAAAGTAAAGTACAATTGTAAGCATTCATCTTGCTACAATGCAAAAAATCTTAATGCACCAAAAATTTGTCTTTATTGTTTTTTTTTTAATATAATTTCTACTTTCATCTTTTAATTTTAGGGGTTCAAAATGACCTGGACATTTTTTTCATCAGATTCACCCATATAGCACCTCATTCGTGCTTTCAGACATGTTTATATATTTGCAGACTAATATGTTGTTCAGCTGAAATAGCAAATGTTCATGACTGTGTGACAAAAAGTTTTTAATAATTCCTGGGGCCTGGGTAGCTCAGCGAGTACTGACTACCACCCCTGGAGTCACGAGTTTGAATCCAGGGTGACTCCAGCCAGGTCTCCTAAGCAACCAAATTAGCCCAGTTGCTAGGGAGGGTAAAGTCACATGGGGTAACCTTCTCGTGGTCACGATTAGTGGTTCTTGCTCTCAGTGGGGTGTGTGGTAAGTTGTGCGTGGATCGCGGAGAGTAGCATGAGCCTCCACATGCTGTGAGTCTCCGTGGTGTCATGCACAACAAGCCACATGATAAGATGCGCGGATTGACGGTCTCAGAAGTGGAGGCAATTGAGACTTGTCCTCCATCACCCGGATTGAGGTGAGTAACCGCGCCACCACGAGGACCTACTAAGTAGAGGGAATTGGGCATGCCAGATTGGGAAAAAAGGGGATAAAAAAAATTTATAAAATAAAAAGAGTGCAGAGTGTATGCTAAACTAACAGCTTCAACATAATAAAACATAATAAAACTCAGCGGCCTAAGGCGAAGAGAGCAGCTATTCTTAAGGGCTGAATGCATTGTTGCACTTAAAAAAAAAAAAAAAAGGGAAATGCAACACAATGAATAGAATAAAATGCAAGTGTTCCGAGATACGTTTTAAGAGCTGAAGTAATTTTTTACTTGACACAGCGTCTAAAATAACATTGCGTTCCTGCATAAGACGTTGAAAAAAACAGAGACACTACCATCAAAGATGTTTTATGTCGCAGATAAACACAAAACCAGGAAGGAACTTAGGAAGGAACAATTCACCCAAAAATTACATTAATGTGACCGTGACATTAATATAGTGCTTTTCTGACACTACACACAAAGCGCTTTACATACTGAACAGGGGACTCTCCTCAACAGCCACCAGTGTGCAGCATCCACCTGGATGATGCGACGGCAGCCATAGTGCACCAGTACACTCACCACACACCAGCTATTGATGGTGAGGAGAGAGTAGAGTTATAGAGGCAATTAATGGATGGGGACTATTAGGAAGCCATTAAGGGCCAATTGGGGAATTTGGCCAGGACACCAGGGTTACACCCCTACTCTTTACGAGAAGTATCCTGGGATTTTTACTGACCACAGAGATTCAGGACCTCGGTTTAAAATCTCCATCCGAAGGACGGTGCCTTTTTACAGTACAGTGTCCCCGTCACTATACTGGGGCGTTAGGACCCACACAGACTGCAGGGTGAGCACCCCCAGCTGGCCTCACTAACAAATTTTCCAGCAGCAAACTTAGTTTCCCCAGGAGGTCTCCCATGTCTGACCAGGCTCAACCCTGCTTAGCTTCAGTGGGTAACCAGGCGAGAGCTGCAGGATGATATGGCTGCTGGCAATGTCAATGTTTCCCTCACCCATGGTCCTTCCAAACCTGTTTTGCTCACTTTCTTCTGTGGCAGTAAAAATGACTGTTCACTTTCCTTGTAAACAGAGGCTCGAACGTTCTTTTTATAACGTCTTCTTTTGAGTTCTACTGAAGAAAGACAGTCATACAGGTTGCATGAAGGCAAGTAAACAATGACAAAATGTCAATTGTTGGATTGAACTAACACTTTTAACGCCTTGTACGCTGTGTATTGCAGATAAAACAAGATTCTTCCTAAATAATCCAGTGAGCATTTAATTTGATTTGAACTGGAGGTGGTGGAGAGTTATGGGAGCTCGTAAGCATGCAATTCCAACTCATGTCAAGCAAATCACTAAACCTTTGTAATAAACCTTTGGTTGTGGTTCAGAGCTTGAAAATTGCCTGCCCAGCCAGCACAAAAGTATTCTGGGGGCTGCTACGGCCAATACAATGGCCAGTGAATTACAAGTATACTGCCTCCAAATTCCAATAGCTCTCACTACATCTCTGGAGCTCATGAGAGGAGAAAGAGGAGAGGTCGAGAAGTATGGATTATTTCACAGTGTTCGTATTGATGGGTGCACAAACTGTACACGGAGATGAGGCGCAGAGATATGTTGAAATGCACAGGCCACTGCACGCATCCATGTTTCAGCATTGATTCTTGGTGGAGATCTCATGGATTTGATATCTGACATTGTTTTCCATGTATAATGTGGAGAAAATTACTAAAGCAAAGAACATAATCTTCTCCTAAAAACAGCCAAAAAAAGGGCCTTTGCTGGTCTTGTGCCTGAGCAGCTGACAAGTACCCAAAACCCCTTTAAAACTATTAAACTAGACCAGCCTATCTAGCTTAGCCAGGCTGGAAAACTGCTAAAAATAACAGCCAAAGCATGTTTACTGGTCTTAGCTGGTTTATGCTGGTCTCCTCACCTGATCAACTAAAAATTACCCAAAAAGCCTCTAAAGTAATCAAGACCACCCTAACCAGCTTGGCCAAGCTGGAAGACCAGCCAACAACCACTGCTTTCAAAATAGAGTCTTTGCTGGTTTAAGCTGGTTTTCCAGCCAAGTCAAGGTGGTTTTTCGCTGGCCAGCTAGCTGGTCTCCCAGCCTGACCAGCTGACAAGTGCCTAAAACCCCTCAAAAACTATCAAAACAGACCAGCTAACCACCACTGCTTTCAAAATAGCATCTTTGCTGGTTTAAGCTGGCTTTCCAGCCAGGTCAAGGTGTTTTTTTAGCTGGCCAGCTAGTTGGTCTTCTGTCCTGATAGGTACCCAAAACCTCTCTAAAACCATCGAAATAACCAGTTTGAACAGCGAGGCCAGACTAGAAGACCAGCAACCAAAATGGTTTGCTGGTCGGCCTTAGCTAGTTTAAGTTGGTCTAGCATGTTTTCCATCTAGGCCAAGCTAGTCTTTGGCTGGTCAGCTAAGTGGCCTGAAGTGCCAAGCATCCTCTAAAACCATCAAACCAGAATTGGCTAACCAGTTTAGCCTGGCTGAGAAACTGGCTAACCACCATGAACTGGTTTAAGCTGTTTTTGTATTTCAGCAGGGCTCGCTAATCTTCAGAGGGTGTGAACACAAGATGGCATCAGTTTCTTTGTGAATTTCCTTCACCTCGCATATGTTTTGCCATTACTTCTTTCCATGTACATTTCTTCAAGATGCCTAGCCAGCATTTATCAGATTTCTGCTGACTCAACTATCATTCATGTTCTAAGCCCCTTTTGTCTGCATTTAGTAGAAAATGTCTTTGCATCACAGCCATTTCGAATAATTTACTCAAGCACAGTGTAATTTTGCCTCTTGTTTGATTTGGTGGCCTTCCTGCTAATCAAAGCTAATGGAATGAAGACCATCATTTTCACTATGCACAAGTTCTAGATGATTCATCAGACACTCATAGTTGTGTTTGATTTATCTCTGCAGTTTTCTTCTATTGTATAGACTCTGAGGTTAAGAAACCACACTTTTTTATCATAACTGGCAATGATGCGTTGTAGTCAGAAACTGAAAACTGGACTTACAGATGAGGTTGCTTCAAAAAATAAGGTTACACAACTTCAAGTGAGTAAATGTATCTCTTTAATTGAATCAAATCAGGTAACATTAGTTATAAACCTATATGCTTGGTGCCATTATTCTGTGAAATGCTAATAGCATACAGTATCTTTAGCATACTGTATGTTTTGCTTCTAATCTGTCAGTCTTTTTTTTATTCTTGTTTAACATGACAACTCTTTGTAAAGTGAGGGAAAAGATTCTCAGTCTCAGTTTTACAAAACCTGTTTCACTGATACTGATAAACCGACATGCGTTTGGCCTGACACCCAATTTAAAGGTTTACACCCAGACACCGGTCGCTGGCACATCCCCATGATTTTCCATTTAAACTCCACCGCCACCTCTGTGGCTTTGTATCAATACCAGGCCAGGTTGCTTGGGTTTACCCTCAAGCTCTCCAGACATTGAGCCAGCAGCTAATGACAGTATCAGATACCTGACTGCGGCCTGGCTGAGGGCCAAGCACACTTCCTGTTTGATCATACGGATAATTATTTGTGGGCATAATGGTCATTCAACTGACTTTTGATCAGATCAAGCGAGAAAAACTAATATGTCCCAGCTGACACCAGACTGACTGCAGTTTGTGTCAACAATTCTCCACTTGGTCATCTAATGGTTAGACAGAGACCTAGAGATGCCTTCAAGCCACAGTTTCTCACACATTTACATTTATGGCAGACACTTTTATCCAAAGCGACTTACAGTGCCCTTATTACAGGGACAATCCCCCTGGAGCAACCTGGAGTTAAGTGTCTTGCTCAAGGACACAATGGTGGTGGCTGTGGGGATTGAACCAACAACCTTCTGCTTACCAGTTCAGTGCTTTAGTCCACTACACCACCACCACACCACTCACACCCACTGTGAAATTTGCTGGAGGATCGGTGATGATCTGGGGGTGGTTCAGCAAGGCTGGAATCGGGCAGATTCATCTTTGTGAAGGACGGATGAATCAAGCCACATACAAGGTTATCCTGAAAGAAAGCTTGCTTCCTTCTGCTCTGACAATGTTCCCCAACTCTGAGGATTGGTTTTTCCAGCAGGACAATGCTCCATGCCACACAGCCAGGTCAATTAAGGTGTGGATGGAGGAATACTGGATCAAGACCCTGTCATGGCCATCCCAATCTCCAGACCTGAACCCCATTGAAAACCTCTGGAATGTGATGAAGAGGAAGATGGATGGATAATTTTTTTCCAAAGCTTTATAGGTGTCATGTGGTATATGGCACCAAGGCATTAGCAGCAGATCCTTCAAGTTTTATAAGTTGAGAAGTGGAGCCACCGTTGATCGGACTTGTTGATCCAGCACATCCCACAGATGCTCAATCGGATTGAGAACTGGTGAATTTGGAGGCCAGGGCAACACCTTGAACTCTTCATCATGTTCCTCAAACCATTCCCGAACAATGTTTCAGTGTGGCAGGGCTCATTATCCTGCTTAAAGAGGCCACTGCCATCAGGGAATCCCATTGCCATGAAGGGGTGTACCTGGCCTACAACGATGTTTAGGTAGGTGGCGCGTGTCAAATTGACGTCCACATGAATGGCTGGACCCAGGGTTTCCCAGCAGAACATTGCCCAGAGCATCACACTCCCTCCACCGGCTCATTGTCTTCCCACAGTGCATTCTGGTGCCATCACCTCCCCAGATAAACGTTGCACAGGTACAGGGCCATCCACATTATGTAAAAGAAAACGGGACTCATCAGACCAGGCAACCTTCTTCTACTGCTCCAAGGTCCAGTTCTGACGCTCGCGAGCCCATTGTAGGCATTTTTGACAGTGGACAGGGGTCATCATGGGCACTCTGACCGGTCTGCGGCTACGCAGCCCCATATGCAGCTGGGTGCAATGCACTGTGTGTTGTGATACATTCCTCTCGTATCATTAAAATTTTCTGTGACTTGTGCCACAGTAGACCTGCTGACAGTTCGGACCAGATGGGATAGACTTTGTTGCCAGTTTCTAGTTTGTCCCTCCTCTGACCACATTCGGTAGGTAGTCACCACTGCTGACCGGGAGCACCCCACAAGCCTTGATATTTCAGAAATGCTATGACCCAAGTTCGAATCCAGGGCTTGCTGAGTGACTCCAGTCAGGCTTCCTAAGCAACCAGTTGGCCCGGTTGCTAGGGTGGGTAGAGTCACGTTGGGTTAACCTCCTCGTGGTCACTATAATGTGGTTCTCGCTCTCGGTGGGGCGCATGGTGAGTTGTGCGTAGATGCCGCAGAGAACAGCGTGAAGCCTCCACACACGCTAGGTCTCCGCGGTAACGCGCTCAACAAGCCACGTGATAAGATGTGCGAATTGACGGTCTCAGACGCGAAGACAATTGAGATTCGTCCCCCGCCACCCGGATTGAGGCGAGTCACTATGCCATCACGAGGATTTAGAGCGCATTCCAATTGGGAATTGGGCATTCCAAATTGGGGAGAAAAGGGGAGAAAAAAAGAAGAAATGCTCTGACCCAGTTGTCTGGCCATAACAATTTGGCCCTTGTCAAGGTCTTTACTCCTGCATTCAACACGTTGACTACGAGAACTGATTGTTCACTTACCATCTAATCTACCAGACCTTGACATGTGCACTTGTTAGAAGATGATCAACATTATTCACTTCACCTGTGAGTGGTCATAATATTTTGGCTCATCAGTATATATATATATACAGAATATTGAGTTATTAATCATTTATTAAATCTATTCACTATCTTTTATAAATAATTCATTACATTTTAAAGTATCATTTATTATTATATTTATTGAAAGGCCATTAACATTATATTATAAATATTACAATTTTTTAAAATGTATATTTTTAAAATAAAATGTGTACATTTTGAAACACCTAAAAGATTTGTTATATCTGTTAACATTTGTAATTTGTGTGTATATATATATGGTAAATTATATAAAAATATATATTTAAAAAAATCATTTTATTCAAAAAATTAAAATATTCTTCATGTGTTTATGAAATATAATCTTGTATAAAAGGTATGTTCAAAATATTAAATGAGTTATTAAATGTGTTATGCATTATATTTATTGACCGGTATAAAGAATTAGAAAATAATTTCAGTCATAATGATTAAGCTGGCAAAAAAAAAAAAAGGCAAAGATTTAATCAAAAACACCCTTGAGTGTACACACACACTTTACCCTTATCCACCGTCAGCCCTTAACACTGCATTTTTAAATTATAAGACATAAATAAGATATTTGGTTGTAGGGCAGGATAATTGTATATTGATTGTAAATAATGGAGTGGCCCTTTTGAGTAGATCAGAATAAAGAGTCCACTGCAGCAATTTTTGCAGGCATGGGGGGCCCCGAGGCCTTTAGTCATAAAGGAAATGCAGCTGCAGTCCTTTCACACTAACTATTGTGCTGTCCTAGCACGCGATTCTGCAGAGAGCAGCAGTTATTACACCGCATCCCACATCAAAAGAACAAACCCTTCTTCTTTGACCTGCAACAGAGTTGCTCTTCGGCTTTCCTGCTTCATTTTGCAACTTCAATGATTTCTGAAAAGTCCCTGCATCCTTTTGCCAAATGTTGTATTATGAATAATTATCTTGTTAGTTGACAAACCTGGAGATTCGGTGTCTGTGAGACGCTGAATGAGAGCGCTGCAACATTCTTTTCACCTCCATCTGTTTTACTGACACTTTCAAAAA
Organism: Myxocyprinus asiaticus; assembly: GCF_019703515.2. Lineage (NCBI taxonomy): Eukaryota > Metazoa > Chordata > Actinopteri > Cypriniformes > Catostomidae > Myxocyprinus > Myxocyprinus asiaticus. The sequence goes on from NC_059393.1 coordinate 23,102,887, forward strand.
TAAAGTTTCCAGTTACAAATAAAATGTTTAAGCCCCCTACAACTTGTGTGCTTTATTCACGTCTTCTGAAGCAATATGAAAGCTTCATTGAAAAGATCGGACTCAAAAGAATGATTCATTCATGAATCAGACATTTTTGCTTCTCTAATAAGCATGCCAAGCTAGGGCTGACGTTACGTTTTTTTAGTGAATGACAACATAAATTTTGTTCTTTTCCTCACACAAAGCTATTAAATAAAATGTGGAATTTGGTGTACAAGTCTTATGAATTTGAAAGGCCATATTTAGTTTGCACCTTATTGATTATGAGTATTGTCTACAGGCAAACTGATAAGTCCAGTATCTACAGTAAACGCAATGTGCAAAGTTCAACATTAAGCGTTTTCTCGCTTGAAGTACTATTATAAGGGAGAAAATCCTTGATGTAAAACTTTGCACATTGTGTTTAGATTATGGGGTCTTCTTAGTTAATTAAGACACTGTAGCGTGGAGGAGTGACGCACGCCCACCCCAATCAGCATGATGAGGGGAGTGAGGGATAAAGGTGACCGGAGACGGCAGTTTGAGAGAGAGAGAGAGAGGAGGGTGCCAAAACCCAGGAGGGAGGAGGGATGCCCGTCATAGAGTCCTCAACACTGCTGTCCACCCAGGGGAGTGGAGTAGCCCGACCGCCCGTCCGCGGGAAATGGCCGCCGTCCACGAGGCGACAAGGGACTGGACTCCCCGACCGCCTGGAGTGATGGAGCCACTGCCAGGGGCAGAGGAGTGCCCTGCCGGCCACCAGAAAACGCGGAGGGGTCGAGGGAAGACCGCCGTCCGCGAGGGCAGGAGGGAATCGACTCCCCGACCGCTTGGAGCGGTAGGGCCGCTGCTAGGGGCGTGGGAGTGTCCACACAGGCCGCCAGAATCGCGGAGGGGCATTCTGTCCACTGGGGGTTTGACTCCGGTCCACCCGGGGAGGAGCGGCTGTCGTCCGCCTGAGAGGCGACGGCAGTTAGAGAGAGAGAGAGAGAACTACAGGCAGCTGCCCTGTGTGTGTTTATGTTTGTGTGTTTTTCAATAAACTTTATTTATATTGTCAAGCCGGTTCCCGCTGCCTCCTTTCCCTTATAACCCCTTTACAGACATGTTAAACATTTTTCATATTAAGCGTTTTGGAAAGGTTTGTCAGATGCTTGAATGTTGAACCCACCTTGAACAGAGGAAGGGAATTTTACATTCGGTTTTTAGACGTCAAGAACCTCTACAGCTAGGCAGTATGACGGTATACATCATGTTAGCTTAAAAAGTCAACCGGTAGAGATTCTGTTAGATTATTTACATGGAGGTATATCCATGGTGTAATATAAATATTCCGACACCAAGTAGAAAACTAGGCTTTGGTGTAAAAAAAAAAACAGATTTTCTTGGCGTATTGGTTTTTAATGCATAATCGGTATAGGAACGTGCATGTAAGCACGCTCAGTGTCGATCGTTTTTTAAATTCTTAAGCGGTTTAAGACCGGTAAAGGATCAGTTTAGCGCATGCGTGGTCATGTGAAAGCGTTAAACCGTTATCCTTTATCGGTGTGAGGTCATAAACATCTTAAGAATAAACCAATCTACGTAGATTTTTGCCCATTAGCCAGATTTCACGTTGCATGTACTGTAAACACCTTAACCGGATTATCCAATGATCGCAATAGTTGTGCGCATGCCCATTTATTTTTTGACAACAAAAGAGGAGAAAAATCCGATTGTTATAATCCAAATCTCATGTAATCCCTGTTTTCTTTCCGTATAATGTGTTTAATTAACAGATTTTTGGTTGTTATTTGTGTGCATGTAAACGCACTCACAATGCAGTATAATAACAGACGCATGAAATGTGTTTGTGTAGTCAAAAATTTAAAACACGACAGTTTCACTTTTTCATGCCTTCATTCCTTTACGTGATCCTACCTTACCTCAGCCAGGAATATCACTGTTCTGCATTGTTTTAAATCTGATTCATGTGTCTTTTCCCTTCCACAGGCATTAACATTTCCCAGAAAATAAGCCCTGCTCAACATCGCTTCATTAAAGTCATAAATAACGAGCTCGCACACGCTCCAGCTGACTGTCATGAGCAAGGGCGTAGATTTGGCTTGAATATTGGGGGGGTTGCAGTGTGAAGCATCTACATGTTTCCATTGATCATGGTATAAATATTGGGGGGGTTGTACTTGTTGTTTTGATTATTGGGGGGGTTACCTCACCACCATAGCCCCCGGAAACTACGCCCCTGGTCACGAGTCATAAAATCAAACAGTGACCCCTAACGGCCGTCATTTCATCTGCATTCTAATTCGGATGGCTCGTATCTGACAAAGAGGGACATTTATGCTCAAAATGCTACAGAACCCAAAAAATACATGGCATTTAATTACTGCTGATATGCATATTTGCGGATTTGAAACATATTTTCAGGTCTCCGAGGTTTAAATAGGGAATGTATAGTGTGTATGTGTGGTATATTTCAGTGAGTGCTGTTGCTCACCAGAGAAATCAAAGTATGCCGGATGTGTCAGTGCAAATAAACTGCACCTTCCTCTCTACTAACTAACACCTCAGATAATTCACACAAACACGTCCATCATTTAAACAGCACTGCTTCAACACACATGATCTGTCTGTCTGGATAAAATATGCTCAAAATGCTAAAAGCTAAGAGTTCTTAGCCATTAGATTGTCACTTGCTTCTTAGCTAACGTCATGCAAAAGAAAAACAAATATCAATTCATCACACTATTTCAAAGAAAGGGAACTTCAAAGAATGTTGGATGGGGCACAAGTGCTGGTGTTTCAAAGAAAATATCATTCAGGCATCAGAAATATATTGAAGTGTGTGGTGTATCAAGCCGAACGCAGGGAACAAAATTACCTCAAAAAGGTCAGAGGCTGACATTTAAGAACAAAACCAGATTAACCTCACCCAGAACTGACCGCCGGGTACACCAAAGCCACCCGAGAAGAGACCCTACACCAAACAGAACATAAATTCACACTTATTGTCTTCATAATTAAAGGGCAAGAGGTAGAGACATTGTTTTCCCTGTTTATTTTTGTTGTTTCTCCCAGTTTTTTTGGGATTGTTATTCTTGTAAAAGTGTGATTTTTGATATTTCAGAAAAAAGTCCTTGTTCAACACACTTGTATAATTAAACTGTTAAATAATAATACAAATCTAAACAAATTAACATTAAAACATGTAGCCTTCAAGTATTTATCTACGAAGTAAGCATTGCTTCAAGGTTTGCTTCAAGTTGCCAGTACAGTTATGTGGTTGCTAGGGTGTTCTGGGTGGTTGCTGGGAAGTTTCTTTCTGAAACAGATCAAAATAGCCCACCTGAAGTCTCTATGATATTTCTGTTCTCTAGATATGGCTTAACTCCCTCCTTCAATGTAAATCTACTGGATTTTTTGCCTGTTTTATCATCTTCCAGTCTAAAAATCATAATTCCGATCGCTTAGAAAAGTAATCTCATGGAGTTGCAAGTTGCTGAAAAATTAAAAAAGTGTTAGTTAAAACTTTGGGGCCTGGGTAGCTCAGCGAGTACTGACGCTGACTACCACACCTGGAGTCGCGAGTTCAAATCCAGGATGTGCTGAGTGATTCCAGCCAGATCTCCTAAGCAAACAAATTGGCCCGGTTGCTAGGGAGGGTAGAGTCACATGGGGTAACCTCCTCGTGATCACGATTAGTGGTTCTTGCTCTCAATGGGGCGTGTGGTAAGTTGTGCGTGGATCGCGGAGAGTAGCATGAGCCTCCACGTGCTGTGAGTCTCCACGGTGTCATGCACAATGAGCCACGTGATAAGATGCACAGATTGACTGTCTCAGAAGTGGAGGCAACTGAGACTTGTCCTCTGCCACCCGGATTGAGGTGAGTAACCGTGCCACCACGAGGACCTACTAAGTAGTGGGAACTGGGCATTCCATATTGGGAGAAAAGGGGATTAAAAAAAGTGTTAGTAGATCTGATATTAGAAGGCAACACATGGATACAGATGGATATGTTTAGAAAATGTTTGTAGGTAAAGTAACCCTCATCTGTAAATTGCATCCCTACAATTAAGAACATTCTTGCAACGCAAAATCACTGAATTTTGTGAAAACATCCGTTGAGGGACCAAAGACGAATGTTAATTTAGGGACAAAACATGGATGTTCGCTAAAGTCTCCTGAATGTGATTTTCAGAACGTTTCGGCCAGACGAAATTGGGACCTGTAGCAAACATCTAAAATGGCCTGGGAACATCCTTCATTGAATGTTAAAAAATTAACCAAATGAGGACCTAATTGGACATTGGCGAATGTCCCCGGGACGTCCAAAGTTTACTGGGACACCTCTCCTCAACAAGCCGCACAGTTTTAGGTATCATTAAAATCCATAATCCTTAGTATGAGCAAGAGTAATAATGATGCGTGCTTTAGTAAACACCATAAATAAATATGTTAAAATCTATGAATAAATACAACAGTTGGGGGTTGAAGGTGAGGAATAGCCACACAGGGACAGAAAAAGAGTCGAAAGAGATTAAACTTAACAAGCATGGAATCTTTGAGCCAACTGCACAGTTATCGCCAATAAAGACAACAAGATTTTGGTTATAGCATCGCTATATCAATTACTCATACTTAAACAGTTAAGGCCAAAGAATACAATTTCAAAACCTCCACAAACCATAGTGTAAACACTTCACAGCATAAGTAACATCGAAAGTGGTTTGTCAAGCATAGTGCAACTATTGTCAGTGTCAAATCCAGAGTCTTTCCCCTAGAGGCCAAAAATACGTCAAGAAATCAGTTCTCAGCTCTCACAGTGCAGTACAGAGCATCAACTCAAGCCAGACGACAATTCCCATGAGCTCTAAAATTCTTATTCTGATCTGTATTTTTTCTTTCCCTCTCTGGACAAGACAGAGTGTTGACTAGAGTGTGAAAGTGGGGGAGTGGTTTAGCCAAGCATGGCAGCAGATAGCAGTTTACACAAAAATTCCAGAAAAATTAATCAAATCGAAAGATGGACCAAAGCGCCAGGGAGGAAATGCAGAGACTCTGGCCACGCATGAACAGTGCTCAGGGCACAGCAAATAAAACCAGAGGGGAAACACAATCACTCAGAAGCAAATATTGTGCATATGCCGCATAGATGCCCACACACAAACAAACTCTAAGAAGTTTGTCTCAAAGACGCAAGCCAAGTCCACTGGACTGTAAACTCTGGAGATGAGGCAGCGATCTTCAGTTTTTAATCTGTAAAGCTGCTTTATGCTTTTAGAATCCTTTGCTGGCCCAAAACAGGATTTGCATCTAAAGAAGAAAGTCAAAACAAATTCAGCTTAAGTACTTTTAGTTCAGGATGGTACACCAACAAAACTTAAGTACTGTAAGTGTTAATCATGTTATTATTGATTGACATATCACAAATAGCCTATATCACACAAAAAACATTAGTATTTTGTTTAAGACATTCTAAGATCACGTTTAGTTAACCAAAAAGACTATTTGAGTTGCGCATGGCGAGACTCAGGTTTCAAAATTTCCTAAGAAATTATTTTAGAGTAAACGTGAAACAGCTCAACCAATCTTAGTTCTATAATCCCACATTGCAGAATAAAAAAGGATATAAAAAAAAAAACTTGATTTCATCAGAAATTTATTGGATCATGTAAAGTGGGTGTTGCACGCCAGAATGGGGCCAGGTGGTTGGTCAGAGTCAAGGTGTTGAAAATTAAGCAGCCTTGATGGCATCTACTGATAAGGTAAGTTGTTGCAGAGGCAGAGTGTTTTGATGAACGATTATGAAAAAAAATTTAAAAAAATAAACAGAAAAACGTGCACTAAAGATTTGTGTGTAAAGAGACCAATTACGAGTAATAAGAAAGTAAACGATTTTTGATTTTATGTTAACTTAATCCTAACCCCCCTGACAGTAATTCTACCAAAACTTCTACCATCAAATTACACATTTAAGCATATGGTAGACACCTTTATCCATAGCAACTATTATTGCTTTCAAAGCCTGTACCTTGTGAGCCCAATATCCAAACTGTACAAAACTTGGTACACAATAATAACAGGCCATTCTGAGGGCACATGCCAAATTTCATAAATTTACAATGCTACGGGGCACTGAACTTAAGTAAATTCTAATTGTGTAGCTCCGATCGAATTTTACACCAAAAAAAAAAAAACTATATCCACAGGATCTATTCTTTCAAATTTGGCTAATTTGGTCATGTTCCCTTCACAGGTGCAAAGACCACCTGATGATTGCCACTTGCAGCTATATTTAGCATGTCTGTTCCTTGTAGGGCTGGGCAATATATCAAATATTCAAGATATCGCAATGATTGTGCTGGTGATATCAAATTAAGCAATATCATGAATATGCAATGATCGTAGTGTGCTTTTTATTTGGCCACTATGTTGATTATTAAACACAAAAAGCTGCGATTTAATGCAATGAATACATTGTCTGTGTGAACAGGTGACGTGTTGTTCTGTGTTCACGAGCGGACTTCATGACAGTTCACGTATATTGTGAAAGCCAAGCACTGCAGGTTCACATATCAACACAATTCCAAACTTTTGTAATTGCTACAAGTGATTCAAATCTAAAAACGGGACACAGTATCACAAAAAAGGTGGTGATGGAGTTTCACCCGATTTGTAGTGAGCAACATTGCAAAATGTCAAATACACACTGCACTTTCAGTGTTCTGCCAAATAAAAGCTCCAGGTGAAGGTGAGGAAATATGGCAGCACGCCAAAATAGTGTATATGACAAAAAGTTATATGAAACAAAACAAATATAATCCTTCAATATTATATTGTATTATAAGAAAATTCAACTGGGCTCCAAAAAGTGAGTGGACTTTACTAAAACTGAGGTTTTTGCACACCCTGTTCATTCACAAAAAATGTTTCAGTAAAAATATTCCTAAATGTTCATATATTACTGTATTGTTTTATTGGTGCATCTAAAAGAAAATGATTAAATATTATTCTTTTGTTCATTCAGTGAAAACTATTTTTAGTATACTTGACTTCAATTACTTTTTGGTTAAGATGATGGTTCCTTTGCTTTAAAACAAAAAAAAAGTTAGAACAAATACATATTATCAAGATATATATATTGAATATCGTCAATGAACTGAAAAATATCGAGATATAATTTTTGCCTCCATATCGCCCAGCCCTAGTTCCTTGGGAATCAAATCCATGACTCTGGTATTACTAGTCTATAGGAACTTTACAAAAAGCAACTTCTTACATGTACAAAACTACAAAAACAAGGCGAGGTTTATCAGGAATAAAGCCAAAGACTAACCCAGGCTTGACTGATACTCCCTTTCCATTCTCAAGTGGGACGACTTCCAAGCTGCAGGCCCTGTCACCACAAATAACATCACTTGTGGATTTTAAACCAACTGCGGCATCATAAATCCCACCCAACAATTATTGATTAAATGCTTTCTTCCAATAACGAAAGGTATTAATCTCCCTCTCTCAAAAGACAAGGTATATAATCTAATAAAGTTGTTACATGCCCAAACCTCTGAAAGTGAGCTTAAGACACTTACGGCCCACTGCTGGAGAAGGACAGGGGGAGAAAGACAGACAGCGGTTGATTTAGAGGGGGTTGAAAACGTGGTGCTTGCATCTGCAAGCCACATTGGAATAAGTCATCAAAAGCACCATTACTCAGAGAAGGTCTCACAAGCATTTATTGATCGTGGAAAAATGTGCTTGTTTTGGAGCGCAATCATGCCGTGGACTCTGTTACTTAAAAGAGCATACCTGTGATGTGTTTAAAAATTCAAACATGGAGCCAGCCTCAGGTCAGTCTCCCGAGTGATTTGAGTGTCATGTTATCTCAAGGTAAAAGAGTTTTGCTTCATTGGCAAATTACGACACCTGCATTGCAAGGATAAGACTAGGACATCTTAAAGGGTTAGTTTGGCCAGAAAATAAAAATGATTTCATGATTAACACATCCTCATGTTCTGGCTTTCTGTTTTCCATTGTGACATACCTGTTCTACCTGCTCCGTATGGGCTCGAACCGGCGTCTCCGGCATTGGAGGTGGGTGCGCTAACAAGGAGGCTAAAGGCTACAGCCCCTAGCATCAGTCGCTACTGCACCTCTTGAGGTCAGGAGAGTGAGGTTTATACACATTGCACAGCTATCTATCAGCTGGCCACCATTACACATGGAAAACAAAAGAAGATGTTAGGATTGTCATCTTATCTATAGGATTAAAGATGAGGAAGCCAATGTTGAACAACTATTTGACGCAGCTGGTGGCAAAAGCAAACTGTGCTGTCTAACACGGCAGAAAAGATTTTGCCCAAGCATGCTTGAATTGTATCTGCTCGAAATGTATCTTCAAGAACAAGGTCATCACAGCTGTGAGAAGAAACCAGACATTTTCTCAAGGGGCTGCAGGTGGGCTATCTACACCAGCAGAATCCACAATTGGTTTTAAGAACAACTTGAGCCCAATACTCAACACATGATCAAGAAAAGATAGATGGTCGAGCACTAGAATCAGTCAATTTGGCAGAGAATGTGTTGTATGCAAGAGAAATGCAATAGGTTACAAGTCCTAAAAAATTTATGAGGTTAAATTTTTACTCCACTGATGCTTAGGTTTAGGGTTGGGGGTTGGGTTAGGAGATAGAGTTAATAAAATATGCAGTCTTGTTTCCTGTATTACATAATTTACATCTAAATACAACTCACTTTTGGCATATTTCACCTGGAAACTGGAGCTCATGACTGCCCAAACGTTCGACACTTCTAGCTTCAGCCAATGGAGGCAGTGCTTCGAATTTCGGTAAGCACAGACCAATTTCAGCGGAAGAACTTTCAACCTACGGTTGTCGAATTTACAGTGCGATCATCTGAATGATCATTTAATCGTGCATAGTTAGGATGCCAAAATAAATAGGTTATAAACTTTTTAAACAGAGGCAGCTTCCCATTATTTTTGCTGTTGATGTCAAAGTCTGTGTCCAATCAAATTCTACGGTATTTTGGTGCAAATGTATCCATCCCTTCTTCCTCAAGAACCATGAAAAGACTATGCAAGTTAAAAAAAAATAGTCTAATTAATTAACATACTGTACATTAAATCCAGTTCACTTGAAAATTGTGCCAACTACAATATGTTTTGTGTGGAAAATTATTGCCGAGAGCATGAAACTATCAAAATTCAAGAGACATTTTGAAACCAAAATTGACAATTCTACTATTATTCCAATTTCTTGTTAATAATTTTGAAAATTGTTGGGCATATGCAGTTGATGGTAATATTAATAAACATATATTCTTGATTTTAAAGGCATTTTTGTTTACTTTTGTAGGATAAGCAATTTTGGTACTGTGTTGGGTCACCATTTAATGTCCAATGTAAAAAATTTTGAGAACCAATACTCTATTAAATTCTAGTACAAAGAGAGGCCTTATTCCTGGTACCAACAGCATCTGCCTTCCTTACGAGGAAGACTCTGAAAAAGAAGCCACAACAGAGGAGAAAGGAACTCGCTAATACCGACAGGATTTGGTGTGGCTGCACCATGATTGATAATATGATTTGTAGCATTCGAGGGAAGAAACCCATATCAAGAGTTGCCTCTCCCAGTGGCAACAAAGCAGAAACTTTATTGAGCTCTCTGAGCAGAAGGATTGAGAGAGAGATTGAAACCGAGAGAGAAGGATTTTTTTTATTTTTATTTTTTTTTACCATTACCTCTATCCAAGAGGAAACTAAAAGGATTTTTCCTCCTATTCAATTTAACATCTCACAGAGTGTGCTGACCGCTCTGAGGAACAGAAAGGCTAAAAGCCTAATGTCTGTGCAGTGTGTTGTACTGAGACTGTATATAAAAATAAAATGTGTGCATTTGTACCTGCTTATCCTTGCAGACATACATTTCTTTAGCTACTCTTGTAAAAACTACAAGGAGTTTTATGAGAGTTGCTAGCTACTCTGCCAACTTTCTAATCCTTAATTTGCTCTGCTAATTTAGCTAACTTTCTAACCCCCACTAACTCTGCCAGTTTAGCTAGCATCATACCCCCTGCTAACTTCGCTAACTTTAGCTAACTTTATACCCCATACTAAATTAAGATAATGTTCTAATCCTGCTAACTCTGCTAATTTAGCTAACTTTATACCCTCTGCTAACTAAAGTTACATTTCTAATCCATGCTAATTTTGCTAATTTAGTTTACTTTATACCCCCTGCTAATTTAAGATAACTTTCTAATCCTCGCTAACTATATTAACTTTCAAACCCCTGCTAATTTTGCAACTTTAGCTAACTTTCTAACCCCCACTAACTATGCTCATTTAGCTAGCATTATACCCCCAGCTAACTTTAGCTAATTTTCTAATCCCAGCTAACTCTGTTAATTTAGCTAATTTATACCCCCTGCTAACTTAAGATAACTTTCTATTCCAAGCTAACTTTGCTAACTTGCTACCCACTGCTAACTCTTCTAACTTCAGCTAATTTGGAAAAAATATGTAATGACAATGGATGGTGATGGTGATGGATAGGGACATCCAAGGGATTAATGTGTGACAGTTGGTTACACTAAGCAGATGCTAGGCACTGACTGAAAGCTCAGATTGGACCAAACTGTGATGTACTTCTATTAAATAGTTGTTCGCCCCCCTGGTGCCCCTATGTTAGAAAAGAATGCAGCAAAAGTGCCCCCTTGGATGCCCTTATGGTAGGTAAAACATGATAAAATGCCCTCTACAGTGGCCCAGTGTGCAAGAAAACGTGATAAAGTAGGGTGCACTTCCAGTGGAGAAAATGATGCAGTGCCCTCTAGGGTGCCCCAACGCGTGAGAAAACGTGATGCAGTGCCCTACTGGGCGCCCTTCCAATGGAAAAATTGTGATGCAGTACCCTCTAGGGTGCCCCTATGTGTGAGGAAATGTGGTAAGGTGCCCTCCAAGGTGCCCCTATGTGCAAAAAAAATGTGATGAAGTGCCCTCTGGGTGCCCTTCCAGTGGAGAAAATGTGATGCAGTACACTAATGGGAGCCCTTCCAGTGAAAAATGGTGATGCAGTGCCCTCATGGGTGCCCCTATGTGTGAGGAAATGTGATTAAGTGTCCTAGTGGGTGCCCTTCCAATGGAGATAATGTGATGCAGTGCCATGTAGGCTGCCCTACATGCTAGAAAATTAGTTGGCCTCTACGTGCGCATACATGTGAGACAATGTGCCCTCATGGGATGACTCTATAGTGGAAAATGCCCTCCTGGTGCCCCTTTTTTATATATATATATATATACACACACTACCGGTCAAAAGTTTTGAAACACTTGACTGAAATGTTTCTCATGATCTTACAAATCTTTTGATCTGAAGGCGTATGCTTAAATGTTTGAAATTAGTTTTGTAGATAAAAATATAATTGTGCCACCATATTAATTTATTTCATTATAAAACTAAAATGTAATTAAAAAAAAAAAATAGTTTTGAAATGGATGACTTTGACTGAATAATTAAGAAAAGCAGCCAATAAGTGCCCAACATAGATGGGAACTCCTTCAATACTGTTTAAAAAGCATCCCAGGGTGATACCTCAAGAAGTTGGTTGTGAAAATGTCAAGAGTACATGTCTGCAAATTCTAGGCAAAGGGCGACTACTTTGAAGATGCTAAAATATAACACAGTTTTGATTTATTTTGGATTTTGTTTAGTCACAACATAATTCCCATAGTTCTATTTATGTTATTCCATAGTTTTAATGACTTTACTATTATTCTAAAATGTAAAAAAAAAAAAAAAAAAAAAAAAAAAAAAAAACTATTATAATAAAGAATAAGTGTTTCAAAACTTTTGACCAGTAGTGTGTGTGTGTGTGTGTGTGTGTGTGTGTGTATATATATATATATATATATATATATATACCTTTTAGGATATTTTATATATATATATATATATATATATATATATATATATATATATATATATATATCAGTTTAGTGGATGAGTTTATTTGTTCCAAAAGAGAGTGCAAATGAGTTAGAATCGTCTCTTGGATGGAGTACCCCTTTATTTTTGGTACAATCCTCACACACACACACTCAGCCACACCCCCTTAAGATGTTCAGGTGTCAGTAGGTTTAGTGCAGTCTGAGCTGTAACCTTCACATCCCACTGCAGTGTGTGAAGTAGGTTACATAGCAATATGTTTTACATTTAAACCAACAGAAAGATTGCAGCTTACTAAAGATGCATTACTAATGTGTGTAGACTGCATTTACTGGTTTGGTTTGTTTTTTAAGCTGTATACCATGTGATGCCCGGATGCTCTTGCATAGCATAGATTTTGAATTTATTCTATGCATGGAGATCGCCACACCTGTCTTCACTGAGACTGCCATTGCTTCTTCTGCACTCCAGAGAAAGGACCTTGATCTGTCAGGGTCATACACAATTGTGGAAGGGGTCATGGGAAGGGTGAAAGCAATGGGGAAAGATGAGGATTTCAAGGTCCTCTTTCCAAAAGCCGAAGAACAAGCAGGGGCAGCTGGCACTGAAGTCCCTGATGAAATATCTGGACAAGCCAGTCACAGAAAGGTTCCTCAGAGGTACAAGTACAGCTCCTAATCTTCTACAGAGGACCATCAAGCCCAGAGCTTGGAGGAGCACTACCGGGGAAAGGTGTTCTTTACTTTTATTGACATCCTCTCCAAGGAGCTAGACCGGAGATTCAAGGGGAAGGATGACACCCCAACTGGGGCAATCCTATCGGGTCTTCACTGCCTTACCAACTCAAGTCACTGGAAAGGCATGATAGATGACAGAGCTGCTCTATCTGTTAGAGATGTTTGCCAGTTTTATGAGGTGGAGGAAGAAAATCTTGTCACTGAACTCAAGGTGTTCTACTCATTCTATGCTCTTCCAACCAGCAATGTGCAAGCTATGCTAAGGTGCCTTAAAGTCAACGATGTAGTCACAGTTTTCCCTACCCTGACTAAGCTCCTCAAAATATAGGCCGCATTGCCAGTGACAACCGCTTCAGTAGAGTGGTCATTCTCTAAACTGAAGCTGATCAAGACCCAGCTCAGGAACAGATGTGGGGAAGGCAGGCTCTCAGATCTTCTGCTGCTATCCATTGAGAAGGACATCCCAGTTGACCCAAACGAGGTCATTGATGTTACAAACACATGGCCAAAAGAAGAATTCTACTCTGATTCCACCACCCTGACTATCTTCCAACCCTGACTAAGCTCCTCAATATACAGCTCATTCTCAGTGACATCACTGTGTGTGTGTGTGTGTGTGTGTGTGTGTGTGTGATAAATGGTTAAATAGTTAATAGTTCCCTGTGTGTCACATAATAAAACTATTTTAATCTTAACCAGGGTTTGGAACTGTTTCACCATAAATGCATCACGAATTTCTGCATGCTGGTACCACACCACATGCAGCTTGTGCCCTTTTTATTTCTTTCGCCCCTGCCCCACAGACAGCCTGAGTCCGCCACTGCTGTACATACATTTATATACATGTGTATAATCCATAAGAGCTGCATACTTATGTACTAAAGTGCAGAATCTTCTCTTCCCAGCATACTGTGTTTCATTGGTGATTGACGTCGTAATAGGCCCCTGCTACATTATGATAAGGTCAAATTAGAATTAATCGCTGTGTTTTTCCTCTGGGGTAAATGAATATACATGACTTGGCTGAAGTGCTTTCGACTCTCAGGCTGTTTAAACAACGACACAGAGATGCAGATAAGCGTGATTTCATGCGCGGGTGTGTGCGCGACTGTGTCAGTGGAGAAAAGAATAAGCTAACACCTTCTGGATGTTCCGACAATTAAGATTACTTAAATGCGCAATGTTCCAGGAGGGAAAAAAATCTGATAATATTCCTGGAATTTGTCATTTAAGGGAGGCCAAACATTTGCTGAACGTAGCTGCTAATTTAGAAACTGAGCTTTCGATTAATACACGGTGGGAATGCTTGAAAAGAAAATATAGTGTTTAGCTAAATAAAGCAATAAGCCACTCAAGGCCTTGCGTTACAGTGATTTTACCACAATTTAAAAGTTGTTAGGTACAATGCAAAGTAGAGTTTTTGTTAACTGAACAACAGATAGTTGACTTCCACTCAGTGTTGATCTTTTCAGCGAAATTACTGACAAAACTTTCCATTGACAAAAGGTTTTATGATTGTCAACGATAAAAAAGACAAGACAAAAAAGATGCAACATCACGATGAACTTAAACTAAGTTACGCGCTAGTCAGAATATGTAACTTGCGTTGTGAATACGCCGTTTCCTTAAAAACCCGCTACACGTAATGCAATATCCTAAATTGTCTAAATGTGAGGAATTTACATCAGAGTAACTTCAAAACCTTTTTATGATTTCTGCACATTTTCATCAACTAAAACATGTCATTTTTGTCGTCTAAAATGATCCATTGCCACATTTGTCAGATTCACTCATTAATTTTAGTCAATTTTCTAAGTGCAATATTGACTAAATTTAATGAAAACATTATGACCTAAATAAACTTGATAATTAACACTGCTTTAGCCACTTTAGAACATCAAGAGCAGTTGACGACCCAACAGAAGACAGCAGACACATTTTGTTTTGTTTCTCTTCATAAGAGGCTTCAGGTGTGCAACCTGGTGTCGATGGCAGAGAAAAAAATTACTGCAATATATTTAATGCTTTCAAATGTGCTGTTCGCAGCCCAGAGCACGAACGTGTCTCTCATAAGGGCTTATGGGACAGAAACAAATAAATAAATATCAAAGGGCTGGAGTGTAATGCTTTACAGGGTAATAAAACACACGGCCATCAGGGAAGGACAGCGGTCACCCATTGCGAGGAATACCCAGAGGGGCTTTGGTGAGGGGGGCATCTGGGACCAAGGAGAGATTGGATATCAATTTCATGGCAAATGAAGTCCATTATGCCCATGCTGAATGGGAAAGAGGTCATGCAGACAATCAGTCCAAGGTTTCAACTTGGTTTCCGTATTGCGGTGGCCATGTTAAGATGTCCACAGAGTACAAGGTGACATGGGTTTTGATCTAGTACTAGATGTGTATTCATATGCATATCTGTAATCCTTACGCTCCATTTGATCTTGTGTGGAGGATGTGTTGTAACCCAGGCATGTAATTTAGCCCTAAAGGCAATTTATCAAAATTAGAACTTCACACACAGTATTTTCTTAAAGGTGCACTTAGTAATTTTTCTGTTTATGCTGCGCTGACATTGTGTTATCGATGCAGCATCATGCTAAAACACGTTCTTAGCGAACGATGTCATTAATCATGACTGACTGCAAATAGTGAATTTTTATAATGCAAGTGAAAGCATCGAAATTCAAGGAATTGTTGAGGAAAAAGTGGGTAATATTTGTTCGTTGCTGATCCTGAGAGGCACAAACAGGGTCCAAAATGAACACGCGGCAAATGGCAAATACTGTAAGAGTAAAATTTGGCTTCGGTGAGTTACCGGTAATTGGAGATGCGTATAATGTTGATGTAAGCGGCATGAGCGGTTCAAATCAAAGACATACGATCCGACTACTAAATAAACATCTATCTCGACTTGTGCATTTTATACGTTACCATCAGAAGTTTATCTAAGATGCCGAAAGTTGTTATTTTTTTTCAGAACTGCACGTTCTCCTCTGCAGCCTTAAAGTAGAGATGGAAAAAATGTAATAACGATTTCCAAGCACATGAATATTAAGCATATTAACATATACACTGAGCATATTAACCAGTATGAAACTCTGAATTCTAGATGATACCCGAGTTGCGATGTTGGAGGAGGAGTGTCAACATGAAAGATGTCGGAAAGCAACAATTTAGCTAAATTTAGCAAAAGACTGTTTTATGCAAATTAATTACGAATTTGTCAAATGCAATAATAAACCATATAGGTTGTGTACAATTGCTACAGGTGCATTTGTTTATGCTTATCTACCGGTGCAACAGAAAAATTAGCTTCTGTGGTCGTTTATTGTGCATTTGCTTTAGTTTGGCGTTTAGTTTAGTTTTCAGAGAGATGGAGACTGACTCATCTCATATACGTCATGATGCTGCGAGTGACACAATACCTGCGCAATTTGTCACAAATATGCAAGAAAAAAGACGATTAAGAAAGGATTAAATATCATAGAAAGAAAACATATCTTTGCATTAAAAAACAATGCAAAATGTAGTGTCATATTCTCAATTTACTAGCCGTTGTGGCAAGAAGTAAATTTTTTGGACCATGGGTTGGCCTAAAATAACCCTTATTTTAAAAGCATTGACCCTTTATTGAACATTTTCTGTCGAATCTGGAATAGAAAAACGACAAGATGAGGAGGTGCTTCCGAAGTAAGATAAGAATATGATGACTTTCTGAGCAGCTCAGAAACATCAAAGCGTTCAGTGTACTGAAAGCAGAGCATCAAAATGCTTCTCGACACCCAACACTTCGCCAATGCGATGATTCACATAGCATGTTGGACATCTTTACAGCTGACGGAGTGATTCTCCTCTTCAAGTCAGAGTTGATGTGGAACTGGAAACATGAAACCTGTGGGACTCAGAAAGGCGAGCTGCCAATTATTATTCTGAAAGTGCATATCCGAGTAATCCATAGTTAAATATGTAGCGCGGGCTGACATTTACCGAGAGCTACTCAGAAATGATGAATTCTCTGTTGGATTTTGGTGGCATACCAGGTTGGAAATGGATATTGCTGAAAGTAGTGTGTGTGTGTGCATCTGCATTTATGTATGTGCAGTTATCAAATCTCTAAACTAATGCTCAGACAATCGCAAGCAAATAGTGTCAAACCTAAGAGAACAGCGGTGGATTGATCTTTTAATTACGCCGACAGTCGGGGGGAAAAATACAAATCTTTAGAAAAGTTACGCAACCAAGAAAATGAGGTTTAAAGGAATAGTTCACTCAAAAATGACAATTCTGTCATAATTTACTCACCCTCATGCTGTTCCAAACTCATAAATGATGACAGAATTGTCATTTTTAAGTGAACTTTTCATAAAGTATTCCTTTAAAGTACCGACACACTGGAGCGAGAGCTAATAAATGTGGTGCATTTGCAGAACAAGCGTTTACCCATCTGGATTGCAGGTAAATACCTTTTGTTGGTCCCAATTAAGAAATATCAGTTGAAATGTAATAGAGACGTCACAGGTCTGCGGGGGTGCATGGCAACTGGCGGTGTGTGGGTTGCTAAAGAAAAGCATGCCAAGTAATCTATATTTTTCTCAAGAGACAGTTTTCTAAGGCTAGATGCTAAACCTGCCGCTCACATCTGCCGGCACAAGTACCAATTCTACATCAACAAATCAATACCAATTACTGATGGCAAAGTCACAAAGGGACCCTTGACTGATGCACAGAAGTATTTATAAAACATTATTTCACAACCTACACCAACCTACAGGTGAGACTGACAGGAAATGGAGTATGGTGGGTATTGTTATTAAATTGGAAGAAATGAAGATGTGATTCTAATATATTACCAGACCGAATGGTGTTTGGCTATAATCACTTGCTTAGAAGGGATTAATATAGTGCTTAGGGACCTTAAAATAGAAAATAATAATAATAATAATGCGCCAACCAGCATCTCAGAATAGTATTCTGAGATTATATTCTTCTGACCACAATTGTACAGAGCGGTTATCTGAGTTACCGTAGACTTTGTCAGTTTCAACCAGTCTGGCCATTCTCTGTTGACCTCTCTCATCAACAAGGCATTTCCATTTACAGAACTGCCGCTCACTGGATGTTTTTTGTTTTTGGCACCATTCGGAGTAAATTCTAGAGACTATTGAGTGTGAAAATCCCAGAAATACTCAAACCAGCCCATCTGGCACCAACAATCATCCATGTGTTTATCTAATCAGCCAATCGTGTGGCAGCAATGCATATAATCATGCAGATACGGGTCAGGAGCTTCAGTTAATGTTCACACCAACCATCAGAATGGGGAAAAAATGTGATCTCAGTGAATTGGACTGTGGCATGATTGTTGGTGCCAGGCTTCTGTAATTTATTAATGTTTTCATGCATTATTTCATATGCACTAAATAATTTTTTTAGCCTATTTTAGATTAACGCATTTGAATTTCATAAGGAAATTCCATCAAATTTTTTACAAAATTAAATTGATAAACCATAATATATATATATATATATAAACACACACACACACACACACACACACACACATAAATTAATTTATTTATTTTGTAAAAGATTACACAATTCAATTTTAAGGAATTTAGTTATGAAAGTTAAATGCGTAAATCTTAAAATGATTTTTGGAGTGTGTGTTACCCTGATAATATTTTGTGTTTTACCACGTGTACTGTGGTGGTTAACAATACATTTAAAAATGCAAAGCAAATTTTTTTAAGTTCCAGTGGTTTGGTATATTAACATTATATAATTGTGTGATATATATACAGAACTTTAAAATATACATGCACTAACATGACATACTGTAATGCCTAAAAAATTGTCACAGTGTTTTTCGGTGTGAGTAGTCAATTTCTGGCAACCACATCTGCCAGTTTTTTACTGTAAATTTAACAGGTTAAAAAACATCCTTAGTATCACCATGGCTTTGCAGTGGTTTGTTTTTATGGTAATCTCATGGTTCTTTGTAAGCACACTGCTATAGGCCTCACTAAATCAAACCTGAACCGAAATCACAACAATAAACAACAGTTTATCAGCAGGAAAAGGCATCTTCTCTAAACCCCTGCGGTTCAGAATGCAAGAGGGAAAACCAGGAACACATCAGAATATCAGCTGAAAAATCAGCTTCACACACACAGACAGTGTTTCCATTTAGAAATGATACAATCCCGGGCAGTCATGGAGGAAGTAGGTCGCTCTATGTTAGTCGTTTATCTGAAAATGTGATCTCGTCGGTAAGATACTCACGGTGTAATCCACACATTATAGTTTTGCGATTAGATTTAATTGTGGAAAAACACAAAGCAACATGAGGAGACTCGAGATGGATTTCTGAAATCACCTTCAAAGATCCATACACTGTAAGCCCTAATGTTGCCATGACGGGAAAAATCAAGTTGTCTTCATTAAACATTACTTAAACTGTCAAGAGTACAACATTGAGGCTATGGGGAATTATTTAATTATGGAACATATGGGGGCATTGAAATAGTTGTTATTAAGAATTCATAGAGGTTTTAGATCTTTTGTAGTATTATTTATGTTGTTTTGTTGCAAATAGTTGTCTTGTGTGGTGATCTGTGCCCCATTGGTCAAGTTGGACTGTGTTCACACCATCTCAAATCTTGTGCATGTGCAACTGATGTACAGGTATATATGCATTCTGTGGAGAAATACGAATATTTAATGACTGACATAGAATCATTTATAATGTTCATTATTTAAGCTGTTATTGTTTGAGCTAAATTTGAGTCCATTTAATTAAAATGACATTACTCAATTCAATTGAGGGAACTGATTTACACAATCAGTTGAGTAAAGTCAACTTGTTAGGGTTTTCAGTAGTGGATTCATTTGTCTTGCTAAGGGCCGTTCACCCCGAACACGTTTTGCATCTGTCCGCTGTGTTTTTCGGTTGTTTTCCATTATATGCATTGAGCCACAACTGGCTATTTTATTTCATTGGCGCAAGAGTGTGTTTGGTGTGAACGGCCAATAAGGCTATAGCATTTTATGCAACATAAATACACACAGTTAACTAATATTTTCACACTTTTTGAATAATTTGACAGAAATTGCAATACTTTTGATACAAATTAAATTTGTATAACTAATTTTGTCTAAAAAAAAAAAAAGTCTAAAATTGTTTTACATTTATTTCATGCTTCATACATTTGGATTTGTACATTTTTTAATTGTATGACGAATTTCCATCAAACTTGAGTAATATTTAAATTATAAACATAATTATAAAATGAGAATAAATGTGAAGTATTTCAGTTTAAATAAATACTTCAAATAATGCTTAATACATAATATTTTGTTAAAGAATACTCAAATCGGGGGGCCTGGGTAGCTCAGCGAGTACTGACGCTGACTACCACCCCTGGAGTCACGATTTCGAATCCAGGGTGTTCTAAGTGACTCCAGCCAGGTCTCCTAAGCAACCAAATTGGCCCGGTTGCTAGGGAGGGTAGAGTCACAAGGGGTAACCTCCTTGTGGTCACGATTAGTGGTTCTCGCTCTCAATGGGGTGTGTGGTAAGTTGTGCATGGATCGCGGAGAGTAGCATGAGCCTCCACATGCTGTGAGTCTCCGAGGTGTCATGCACAACGAGCCACGTGATAAGATGCCCAGATTGAGGGTCTCAGAAGCGGAGGCAACTGAGACTTGTCCTCCACCACCCGGACTGAGTAACCATGCCACCACGAGGACCTGGTAAGCAGTGGGAATTGGGCATTCCAAAATTGGAGAGAAAAACGGGATAAAAGTAAAATAAAAATAAAAAGAATACTCAATTCAATTTTTTATGGAAAATGTCATATTTCAAGACTAAAAGGCTTTTGAAAAGTTACAAAATAAATCATGAGGATCTGGTAAAACGTTTACAAGATAAGCTGTAATGTGACTTTAACATGTTTAAATGGTTTTGTTACATGAGTTTTAATCAAAAATCAATCCATGGGACATAAAAGTGGCTCTAGTTGAAGAAACACATTCTAGAACACATTCTAAAAGTCTAAACATTTACTGCACAAGCAAACAATCCCATAAAAATGCTCTTAAATTGGACTGGTGTGGCATCTTGGTACAATGTTTGTTTACCAGTGATATTTTACATGCTTTTGATGTGGCAAACAATACGCCTTTTTCTTCCTGCACGCATAGTTTGATGGACAAATAAATTCATAAGCAAGGGCTTTCTGTGCGGCACGATCGATACATCAATCCGAGTTTTTACACAGAGCTGTGTTAGATGCAGAGCACTGAACGCAGCGGGGGAAGCAATCATCAATCAATGCTTTTCACTACAACCTCATGACAATCACTTTTGGGCCAAACACACACGAGCCACTGTTACAAACATACTTAGATATGAAATCTTTAAAGGAATAGCTCATCCAAAAAAGATTGTCTTCATTTTTGCACCCTCATACCACTTAAAACACATAGTAATTTTTTATTTTAATGAAATGTGTTTTAACGTCAGATTTTAGAGTCTGACTGTACAGTTTAACCCAAACAGCATTACGATACTGTATATGGCAGTACCTTAAAATATGTCCATGTACATGTGTAATACATATCAGTGAAAACCTTACATAGTACATATTGTATGTCACAATCTAATATTGGAATTTAAAATGTGCAGAGACAAATAAATAAAGCCATTTTTGTAATATTTGTAAATGTGTTTCATATATGTACACATGCAACAAAAATATGCATTATACATGTGCATGTATGTAGTTTACGTTTATTATGTGCTATGTATCAGATTTCTGCAATATATATATATATATATAGGTGTTTCTCCAACGTTGGGCACTTTTAGCACTGTGGATTTCTAGAAAGTAAAGTAAAACATTTTTCACAATTTTTGAATAATTTGGCAAAATTAGAGCTTGATTGGAGATGGCAGCTTATAAAAATGTACCTTGATTTATGTTTGTTTTGGCTCATATTTCATCTCAAGCATGCTCTTCACTGACACTTTTGTCCACTTGGTTAACAAGTACACTAAATAAAATATATATATATATATATATACATAAAAAATGTATTGGGGCAAATTGTTTGACAACTGTGGGACAGTTGCAATTTTGGTAAAATTGACAAAACATCTTCACACAATAAATACAATAAATATTGTAATTGTTCATGTTTATTTCACTCTTGGTTTAGATGATCATATTTTTAAACATGCAATATTGAGTATTTTTATAATGAATATTCATAGTTTAATTTTGAAAATCTGGGTCTGGGACTAGGCTAAAATACTCAAATCTGTATATTAAAAGGCATTTGAAAAGCACCAAAAATAAATAATGAAGTCCTGGTAAAAAGTTTCCATTTCAGTTTGAACGAGACCTTCACAGAAAAGAAATAAGCGGAAATCAGTTTTTTTAGGCTAATAAAAATCAACCCCTGGGACATGAAATTGGCCGAAGTTGAAGAAACACCCATATATACGAAGATCTAAAATTGAAACATTGCCAATAAAGATTGCACAACTTTTTCTATTCTTTCTCAACTACTAAGATCCTTTTTACTACCTAAATGTGAAATCTGAAAGTTGAGTTTGGTCACAGAATCCCTTTTCAAACTGAAGTCGCACAAGCTCTTTTAATGATGGTCTCTAAAGAACAAATGTATTTATTTTCACACTCCTCTGCCATTGTTTATTTCTACATCTCATGTGTTGGGTTTGTATTGCATCACTGGTCTCCAATGATAGAATGTGCTGACAGTATGTGGATTATGGCTGTACTAATGACTATTCTAGAAGCAGACTGACTCAAACTTCAACACTCAGAGACAACATCCTCAGAGGTCCCTAAACAAGGAGTACATAATAGCACAGCACAGAAAGAAAGCTATGTATCATGAGGTTGAAAACAGCAAGGAATAATTCACATCATAGGGCCAACATGGTAGGGTAACGGCGATATAAGCAGACTGATCGTTTAATTATTAACAATTAATTTACATATCGAGGCCTCATCCCCACGTACGCTACCACCATCTTCGTTGTCTCAAGTTTACAAATCAAATGTTTTTGTAGTTAACACAACAGCAGTGTTGGAATGAAAAAAAAATTGCACTACAGTATATCTATACTAGTACATGTACGAAAAACCTTGTCAGTGACACAATCAAAGAGTTTCATCATACTAAAATATTGTCTAGGATTCAGGATAATTTAGGTATTTTTCCCATGTAACATGGCTGTTCCATGATGGGAAATCTGCATTGCAAAATTCCAGGATTTCCAGGATGCGTGGGAACCCTGGTTTATACTACGTACGGTGTAGCTTTCAAATTTGTTTGCAGCGGAAAATAAATAAATAAAGAACGTCACATCTAAACCACACCCACGATTAGTTTTAACCAATCATCAATGCTCTCTGACTAGCTGAGTTCTCCTAGGTCAGGAATTTAAAGTATGTGCAATAGAAAATCACCAAACAAACACCTTAGCGGAACAAAAACATCAAGTGCATTTCATCACAATTTTTAGGCGAACTAGAAGAACCAATGTTCGATTTCTGAACGAATCATTCTTTCGATTCAGATCTTTTTGGTGAATCATTTGATCCAGTTTACCACAATGATTTGTTCATGAATCAGACTGATCCGTTCAACTCAATGACTCAGTGATTTGGAGCAATACACGGGAGGGGTAAATTGTAAGTAAATAGCAACTTTAATTTCAGTCTGTTCTTCACACTAAGATATCACATGACTTTAAAAGACTTAGAATATTGCACAAAAACATATGGACTCCTAACTTTGGAGCTTGACAGCCCCAGTCCCCACAAAGTCTCATTACATGGAAAAGAGGACCAGGATATTTTTCAAAAATTTACAGCAAGTCATACGGATCTGGAACAAAGTTAGGGTGAGTACATGACAGAATTTTCATATCCGGGTGAACTATTCCTTTAGAAAAAAGGCCATCTTCTAGCACAGCACACAGAGTGAGAGAAAGAGTTATATGTCAAGAGGACTGACAGCAGCAGGGAATGAGGAACTGCCTGAGATCTTCCTGGGAGAAGCTCTAATGATGAGACCAGGAGAATTTGACAGAACATTCCAGCAGCTGGAGAGAATTAGAGAGATTAGAAAGATTAGAGAGCTCATCACGGGTGGCACTGCACCTCTCTGGCTCTCTGTCCCGGCTTTACACTGAGAAGAACAAGCTACAACCGGTCTCCAGAGGGTTACGGGTCAGCAGATTTGAAAACAGGAGGACACACAAACCAAACTTGTTCCAAATCTTTGTATAAAGTAGTGCTGGGACACATTGCTAAAACAATAATATCTTACAGATGTTTCACAGCCGTTTGACAATAATAATACGCATCTCAATACGTATGTACAACCCCAATTCTGAAAAAGTTGGGACAGTATGGGTATAGCGTTGTCCTGCTGGAAAATTTCTGAATGCACGTGATCTCCGATCACTCAGACGTCACTGTCTTAAAAACCGTCATGCGCATGTAATGGATATCATGAACATGGGCTCAGGAATACTTCCAGAGAATAATCTTTGGCAGTCAACACCATTCGCCGCTGCATCCACAGATGCAAGTTGAGGTTTTACTATGCAAAGGAGAAGCCATACATCAACACTGTCCAGAAGCGCCTTCGACTTCTCTGGGCTCAGTCTTGTCGGAGATGCAAAGTATCTGGAATCGTGTTGTGTGGTCAGATGAGTTCACATTTCATTTTTTTCTGAAAAAAGTTGTTATCAGCATCAGATGCAAAAGCTCTGAGATCACCCCCACCCCCTGGACAATCCGACTAAAACAAGAAATACAAAGACAATTTTGAAATAATAATTGGTATGGGGGTTATTAAATATTAAGGTGGAGATGGGGAGTTGAAGGGATGCCAGAACAATCGTCACCAGTCCAATGGAAGAAGCCGCTTATACATCCTTGGGATGTGATTGGCAGGCCTAGATGAACAGGCCATTATTAAATGCATTAGGTAACGTCGTAACACAAACCAACAGTGAAATGTAAGCGCAGCGTAGTTCTAGCGGGAAGACTAGCAGCTGTACATCATCGCACCATTAGTTAAGTAACTCCTAGCCAATCATATTTAAGCCATCGCTTTATAGGTCTGCTCACAGTCTATCACATTGCTGTTTCAGTGTGCTAACACAGCAACCTCCACCACCCCACCGCCACCAGTCGAGTCCCGTCCTGCACGGGGGAAGCCTCCTCGCCCCTGCCTCCTATCTCCGGCAGGACATGACGGAACTTCTTCAGACCGCCAGATGGGGCTTACACCAAAGAGAGACATTACATTCCTGTTTCATATTCATCAAATAAATGTCATCTTAAATTTCACTCAAGTCTGCAAGTCTTCCTGATAGAACAATTATTATTTACAGCATTAATTTATCTTGGTTAATGTTCATTTCTAAAAGGGTGATTCTCACAAAGAAAATGTCCTGGTCCACAATCTAAGGAAAACAAACAAGTAATATTTTGCATATGCATTTCATGACAGTTTTGCGCATTTTAGCCCCCAATCCTTATTACTGCAACGTGAAAAAAGTTACACACTGTTGTTCTCCGTTGGTACTGGCCTTTATTTTCGATGATTTTAATTAAAGAAAATCAACATCTTTTTATTGTAAAAACATGAATGTTACACAATAAAAATTCACATTGAAAATAATGGGAATAGTAAAAGTAAAATGTCCGGATGAGTTACGGTAATGAGGATTGGGAGGTAAAATGTGCTCGAGTGTCCTGAAAATAATTTCACAATGCAAAAAAAAAAAAAATCTTAACAGCCCTCAATGTAGGCTTCATTTTCTTTATGCAGAATATAATGTAATTTTTATTTGATTTATTTTTTTCAACTAAATTTGCTAGGGAGGGTAGAATCACATGGTGTAACCTCCTCGTGGTCACTATAATGTGGTTCTCGCTCTCGGTGGGGCACGTGGTGAGTTGTGCATGGATGCCGCGGAGAATAGCGTGAAGCCTCCACACGCGCTACGTCTCCACGGTAACGCGCTCAACAAGCCATGTGATAAGATGTGCGGATTGACGGTGTCAGACGCGGAGGCAACTGAGATTCGTCCTCCGCCACCCGGATTGAGGCGAGTCACTACACCACCACAAGGAGTTAGAGCGCATTGGGAATTGGGCATTCCAAATCGGGAAGAAAAAGAGAGAAAATCAATAAAAAAGCACATTGTGTATTGAAACCCTGACTCAATTCAAATGAAGAGCCTTAAGACATCCTTACATTATTTTTTTATTATTATCTCTGTTTCTTGCAGATGAGTTCTGGGAGAGAAGCGCATGTCGAAATAATCATGTGTGAAATACAAACGCACTGTATAATCTAATTAGTGGATTTATAATGATGCATGTGGTGAAAGGGCCCCCTCATTCATAACGTTTTCTCACTTTGGCCTGATTTCGATGTTAGGGTGATCTGTTCGTCCTCCGTTTCCATTAATCTGTCATCAACACACCTCATTGAGCAACAGTACAACTCATAAAATTTTCTGGGCACATATTGGATGAAGAGGGCCAAACCATTGACAGAATAAAAGGCGTTTAACGCACAGTGATGATAAAAGACATACAGAGTGATTTTCAATGGCCTAATGTTACGACAATGTTAGTTTTAGCATTTGTGCATGATGCATTAAATCGAAACCTTTTCATTTTGGGGTGAACTGTCCTTTTGGGGGTTAATTTTATTGGCTTGAGTGGGTAACTTGAGAAATTACAGGGCTGACAAGGTACTCCATAACAGGAATTATCCTTTTATAACAATTAGAAAAACAGATGAATCGAATTCAACTAAGAGGACCACCGAACAGGGACCTTGGGTTTTAAAAACCATCCCAGCTGAGGTAATAAAACCAAGCCATATTTTCATAGAAAACATATTTTACAGGGGAAAACTATGGAAACATCAGGCTAAGCGAATATCTTTCTCACTTTAGCCTCAAAGCAGCAGCAGAGATTTCATAGTACATCAACTCTATAAACAGGAATCGATCTGGAGAGACTTTAAAATATAAATTTACAATCGTCTTATTTTGCCAGGTGCATTCCCATTTCCCTTCGAGATCTTCGCAATGGAAAAGCTACAGCGTCTGATGATAACATAACTGTGCTGCATTAAGAAAGCATTGAGGAACAGCAGATTTTGGTTCTACTGCTGTGAACACAACACGACCCACAGATGATTAAAAATAGGGAGGAAAAAACTGCAAGTTAAACAATAAAAAATCAATTTAAATGTTTTAGAAGACACGTCTCGTATTCCAGCAGAGATTGGCAGCTCTGCTATGTTCTATCACAAGTTGAACTAGAAAAAATTCTCTCATTCTACATTTATCTTACCTTTTTTTTATTATTATTATTATTTATGATTGATTGGCTTATTTCTTGTTCTTTTGCATTCTTATTATTCTTAACCAGTCAGTGTTCTCTGTTATGTAATCAGTTATTTAATCTGAATAATATTTATACCCTATTCTAGAAGAATATCAAGAGAAAGTGGGAGAAGCTTGATTAATCATGTGGCTAATCCACATGCTCCAGGCACATTGAGCTGTGGTGGTCATTTGGGAGATTCAAGTTCGAATCTTGCCGGTGTCTTTCGCCATTTTTCGCCCTGTTTTATTGTCTGCTAGGCTAAAATCGTAAGTCTGATTGCTTAGAAAAGTATTATACCACCTCTCCTCAACAAGCTTCACATTATAAGGTTTCATTAATGTCCGTAGCACAATTGGTGCTGGAAGAGTTATGCTGTGAATTTTAAAACTTAGGGAAAGCGAATAATTCGAATCCCTAACCTTAAATATAATCAATAGTAATAGTGATGCTTGTCTTATCGCCATCTTGCTTGTCTTGGTCACAAATCACACTCTGAGGTGAGTTTACCAAGTGCCCTGATCTCCATTAGCCCCTCGAGAACCCCAAAAAACAGACAATGCGAAGAAAATGCAAAAAATAGATGAGTAACACCACCTTCAGAAGTAAAAAAAAAGAAAAGAAAAAAAATGGGAAGCGGAGGAGTGAGAAATTTGTCCAGTTGTCGTGGGCACAAATTTTTTGTTTTGGGGTTTTGAAAAATCCCTTAACCTAAGTACGAGCAATAATAATAGTCAATCTTGCCTTCGCAAACACCATTAATCATTAACATCTTGCTTGCCTTGGTTACAAAACACACTCTGAGATGAGTTTGCCATGTGACCTGATCTCCAGTAGTCCCTTGAGAACCCAACAAAACAGACAATGTAAAAGAAAATGCTAATAATACACAATTTCCACAACCTATGTAAGAAAAAATAGGAGTTAGAAATCCATCCAGTTGTATTGCACACTAAAGCGTTAGTCACCGAAATGTAATACTTATTTTTAGATCCAAAGTATGAGCAATAATAAGTGATTCTTGCCTTTGCAAACACCACTAATCATTAACATCTTGTATATCCAGATCACAAAATACAAACTGAGATGAATTTGCCAAATGCCATGATCTCCATTAGTCCCTTGAGAACCCAAAAAACAGACAACATGAAAGAAAACACAAAAAATCGACAAGTACCACCACCTACAGAAATCCGTCTAATTATCTTGGGTACAAAAGAGTTACTCACCGAAGTTTAATACTTATGTTTAGGGGTTTTTAAAACCCACATAACATAAGTATGAGCAAAAATAAGTGATATGTGCCTTCGCAAACACAACTAATCATTACTATCTTGTTTGTCTTGGTCACAACACACAACTTGACATGAATTTCCCAGGTGACCTAATCTCCATTAGTCCCTTGAGAACCCAAAAAACAGACAAAGAAAAACAAAAGGCTAAAAATAGGCCATTTTCACCACCTGTGAAAATAAAAAAGGAGTACGAAATCCATCCAGTGGTCTTGGCCATGAAAGTGCAACAGTAAGACTTGGTGTTATACTGCCTTCACGTGCTATCGGAAATATCCTACTTCCCACTTCTGAAGTCGGAATTACGAGTAAGTTACGTTCAAGTGCTTTGTTGTCGGAGAGAATAGGAATCACGGAGGACGTCAAGTTCATTCTTGCCTATTTCTTGGGAAAATCTTTTTTTAATACCATAACACACATGTTAGACCAGCAGAAAGAAGCAGACAAACGCAAATGGTATTTAATACATATAAATAAATGTGCAAAAGTGGGATGCTGCTTTGGGAGGTTTGTTTTCCTCTAAATATCAGTCGAAATGAAATCATCTCCCAAAACAATTATCAATATGCTTATATCGAACAATTGTATGTATTAACCAAATTAAACGTGGCTGATCTGATGCATATAAAGTGCAAATAACGGCTGTGCAAAGCATGCACGATCGTTTAATATTTTTATTGCGCCGTTACCTCTAACAAACCTATTTGCATCACTTTGTAAGCACATGGTGCATATAAGATGGCAATAAAATAGTCAATAATGAATGTATGACTTATAATAAACCATAAAGAGCTATTCCTCCATCACACTACGCCCTGGTGGTTATTTCATAATTTTTTATTGCACCTTGCACTGTATATATGCTGCACAATTGTTCTGGAGAACACCCTCAGAGAAGCTATTTATGGCCTACAGCGAGACCATCCAAAAGGAAGGATTCCGATGAAGAAGAAAGTATTAATGCTTTTGTGGTATCTGGCAAACCAGAACTCCTTTAGGGAGATCTCTGATAAATTTGATGTGAGTCAAGGTGCAGCACATAATGTAATCATTGAAATACTCGACTTCACATGTGCCCTCGCACAGCATTTTATCACCTGGCCTAATGAATGTCAGAAGATAGCCCAGGCCGCCCTGTTTAAAAGGATGTGTGGCATTTATGGTTGCCACTTTAGAATTCAGAGACCACAAGTCAGTGGAGGTGATTATCTGAATCGCAAGGCCTACTACTCTATCTTGCTACAAGGCATTGTTGATGACCTGGGAAGGTTCATAGACATCTTTGCTGGGCCACCAGGAAGAGTTCACGATGCATGAGTGCTCAGGGTATCATCATTGTACACTACCTGGAGACAGAAGCTGGGGGATTACCAACTGCTTGGAGACAGTGCCTACATCAGCAACAGCTTCCCTTTCATAGTCACGCTAAAAAGAGACAACGGTACCTTGAGCAACGATGACCTGTGCAAAAATGCGAAGATCAGCGGAGGGAGGGTTGTCGTTGAACAGGCATTTGGCCATCTGAAATGTAAATGGAGATGGCTACGTGACCTACAAATCTCAAGAGTGGACATAGTTGTAAAAATCATTGTGGCTGCTTGCATTGGAGACTTTGACAACACATGTGAAGAGCATCCACATGGGGTGCCCAAGGGGAGAGGATGATAACGTTTAGACAATTTTCAGTAGACTACTTTTTCTAATGGACAGACAGATTTTCATAACAATAAAGTGTCTCTTGAACAAAACTGTCTTCAAAAATCCTGTTTCTTTAATGCAAATGAAGTGTCTTGACTCCTCAGCAAACTATACACTTTAATAAAAGTAACCCTTAATAAAAAAAAAATTAAAAAAAAGAACTCTTAAATTAAAATACCCTCTATTAGGGGCCTGGGTATCTCAGCGAGTATTGACGCTGACTACCACACCTGGAGTCACGAGTTCGAATCCAGGGCGTGCTGAGTGACACAAGTCAGGCTTCCTAAGCAACCAATTGGCCCGGTTGCTAGGGAGGGTAGAATCACATGGGGTAACCTCCTCGTGGTCGCTATAATGTGGTTCGCTCTCGGTGGGGCGCATGGTGAGTTGTGCGTGGATGCCGCGAAGAATAGCGTGAAGCCTCCACATGCACTAGGTCTCCGCGGTAACATGCTCAACAAGCCATGTGATAAGATGTATGGATTGATGGTCTCAGACGCGGAGGCAACTGAGATTCACTATGCCACCACGAGGACTTAGAGCACATTGGGAATTGGGCATTCCAAATTGTGGAGAAAAGGGGAGAAAAAAATAGCTTCTTTTGTCAGAAATGGTAATAAGGGCATTAAATCAAAACTAAACATTTTCTCACATCACTAGCAATGGAAACACATTCAGAACTCAACCAAACATAATGACATCTTCATTTTTTCTGGGATGACTGTATCAGTCTTTTAAAGAGAGAATGGATGGATCTAATTTGCTCCAGGACTTCATCGTGCCTTCTTTGTGCAGCTTCTTCAGACTCTCTGAGGAATTCAAGCATTTCTCCTTTTTCTCCTGACATAAGGGAGGGTGGTGTCTGATGAGGTTGATGGACTTGAGCTCTCTGGATCAGAAGAGAGTGGAGCAGCAAAAAGGGAGGGTGCAGAAGAAGGCCTTGCATCAGCAGAAGGGCTGAAGGATGCTGTTGCAGAGGTGCATTTATGTGTGACTGCTGAGCGTCTGACTTCTACTCCCATTGCAGTGCCAACAACAGGGAAATCAATGTCATGGATTCCCCCAATAAACTCGTCCATTTCCTTGTCGAACTGAAACTTCACAGTCCCTTTATCTGTTGAAGAATTGTTATCCTTGGTCTTCTTATAGGCATCTTCAAGTGTGGACCATTTTCATGCCACTTTTTCTACCTTAAACCTCTGATTAAACTGGTTGATTAACTTTGTTGCAATGTCCTGCCAAAACACCATCTTTTGTCCTAGTCCCATATTTTCTCTTTAGGCTTTTGGGGAGATTTGCATGGTCCTTCATCAAATGCTGCCACATGAGGTCTATTAAGAAGAGAGTCTAATCTCTTCTGAAAGCTTGATTTGGAGACATTTCTGCACTGTCTGTGTCACCTATATGAGATGGGAAAGCTTTTTTATTGCACAAATGATTGTATACACACACTGTCATGTTTTTATTAATGCAATGCACTTACCTTCAGAGCTGCTATTTGGGTATCAAAATTCTGTCAGAGTTTCCCAGTCGTAATTACGACTTGAGAGGCCGTTCATGTCCAACTTCCAAGTAGGAAACTCATATTTATGATAATTCCGATAGCACGTGAAGGCGACATTATGGGTTTTCAGGCCTCTTCCCCAGGGATGCATGCTGTGCTGTTTGGACTTTCATTGGGAAACCACTGCCTGCTCTTTAATGAAAACTATATTTCACAGCATGGAGGATGAAAGCCACTCTTACACTTTCTGTCAGTACAAGCACATGCACTCTTTCTCTACGTCTGACAGCATCCAATTCATCGAGCATGCGGACGTGCCAAGCGTTTAATTAGACGCAGCAAGAGGGTGCGTCAACCGAGGTAGACGCAAGATAACCTTATACACTTAAGTTCATTCGTTCACAGTGTTGCCCGTCATTCATACCCTGAGCTATACAAAACACGTAATAGCTTTTCTAGGACAAATCATGCAAGTGG
Source organism: Myxocyprinus asiaticus (assembly GCF_019703515.2). NCBI lineage: Eukaryota > Metazoa > Chordata > Actinopteri > Cypriniformes > Catostomidae > Myxocyprinus > Myxocyprinus asiaticus. The sequence continues at coordinate 23,135,043 of NC_059393.1, forward strand.
CCAGTAAAGAGTTGTATTATATACGGCAGACTCTCGTCAAGTGGATGTTGATCTTGTGAGATGTGAGGAAAGGTTTAAAAAAATCAGACCAACTGAATTTGCATTGACTACTCATGCATGTTTAAATGAACGATTCTGGTTTTGGTGTGAAAGGGTGTGAAAATTTGCATCAGGACAAACTAGTTTTTGTACTACTTTTGTGAGTCATTTTGTTACGTCTAAATTTGCCAAAGTGCATCAAATGCAAATGCTTCTAGCTTCACATCCTCGATTTCATGCTTTGTCGTGTTCCAAAATGTGTCATATCACAATAAACTGTTCATAATATACACACAATACATGTAGATTTAATTTCCATGTAATCTCCTGCAAAAGGACTCTACATAACATTCTACTTTCTGATTGGTTCTTGGCACGGACAGAGAACTCCCACTGGATGTTGAAGTTAATTCACGATTTACCAGAAACTCAGAAATAACTCATTATCTTGAACTAACAAGTATGGAAAATCATTTCATTAAAGTGAAAGGTTCATTGTTTCCATTGTATTATATGGGCCTATAAAAAGCTGTGGGAACTGAATCTTGGCGAGTTATTGGATTCATTTTGTTTTGTGAGTGGCCAGGGAGAAACGTACAGTACAAGTTTTTTTTTTTTTTTTATGGGGGTACAACACAGTGGAGTCCAGAAATTTGAGACCATTGGTAGCAGTTTGGACCACTAATTACTAGTCTTGAGCAACTAATAACCAGCTGGGACCAACTAAAAACCAGTTTGGACGAACCCTAATAACCAGCTTGGATAAACTAATAACCAGTTTGCACCAACTAATTATTACTAGTTAGGATCAAATAATAAACAGTTTCGACCAGCTAATAACCATTTGGGACCAAATAATTACCAATATGGACCAGCTAATAACCAGCTTATACCAGCTAATGACCAGCCAGTTTGGACCAACCAATTATTAGTTTGAACGTACTAATAACCGGTTTGGACCAGCTAATCACCAGTTTGGACAAACTAATAACCAGCGTAGACCAGCTAATAACCAGTTTGGATTAACTAATTACCACCTTGGACCAGCTAATAACCAGTTTGGACCAACTAATAATTAGTTTGGATGTACTAATAACCAGTTTGCACCAGCTAATAACCAGCTTAGACCAGCTAATAACCAGTTTGGACAAACTATTAACCAGCTTTGACTAGATAATAACCATTTTGGACCAACTAATTACCACCTTGGATCAGCTAATAACCAGTTTGGACCAGCTAATAACCAGTTTGGACCAGCTCATTACCAGTTTGGACAAGCTAATAACTAGATTGGACGAACTAATAACAAGCTTGGATAAACTAATAACCAGTTTGGACCAACAAATTATTACCAGTTAGGATCAACTACCTCTAATTACTACCTTGGACCAGCTAATAAACTGTTTGTACCAGCTAATAACCAGTTTGGACCTGCTAATAACCATTTTGGACCAACTAATTACCAGTTAGGATGAGCTAATAACCAGTTTGGACCAACTCATTACCAATTAGGATGAGCTAATAACCTGTTTGAAGAAATAATTACCACCTTGGACCAGCTATTAACCAGTTTGGGCATTTAATTACCACCTTGGACCAGCTAATAGCCAGTTTGGACCAGCTAATAACCAGTTTGGACCTGCTAATAACCATTTTGGACCAACTAATTACCAGTTAGGATGAGCTAATAACCTTTTTGAAGAACTAATTACCACCTTGGACCAGCTAATAATCAGTTTGGACCAGCTATTAACCAGTTTGGACCAGCTAATAACCAGTTTGCAAAAAGAAATAACCAGTTTGGACCAGCTAATAACCAGTTTGGACCAGCTAATAACCAGCTTGGACAACTATTAACCAGTTTGGACCAAAGTCTTTTTAGACTTTTTCAAGTCACTCCACAGCCATCTTTGGAACGCTCCCGGCCAGCTATTTCCAGTCATGAAAGTGCAGCTCCTATCTACTTGAATGGGGGAACACCGAAATCTCCAATACGCTGGTCAGGACAACACTGATATTATAAATTGTGCTTCTTTACCTCAGCTTACGGAAGAAGAAAAAAAACTCAATTTTCCAGGCTTGTCGAGCTAACGTGCATGCACATTTCTCGAGTTGACTGACAGGCGATGTCTGTATCTAAAATTTGATTGGCTCTTTTACCTGTAAGGTGGGACTTCCTTTTCTAAATCCGTTGATCGTTGGGCATTTCAATTTCTCACGTTCATTTTAATAGAAGTCTCTGGTTTGAACAAACTAATAACCAGTTTGGACCAAATTGTGACCAGCTTTGCAATACAACAAAACACCAAAGACAGTAAACAAATCATAGATACAAATGTTTTCTCACTAAAGTGGTTTTGGAGCCACTATATATCATTCTTATTTTTGAACGTATCACCTCTGTGTGTGATGCTCTCGTGGTGTTTACTGGTTGCCAGTATGTCAAAATTATCTTTGATGGTGACAACAAAACTATTCAGAACTGTTTTCAATTCAAATAAATGTAAGCATTTCAAAATTATTGTAAATTGAATGTAATTTTACAGACATTTGAATGCAGTCTGTGCTTGACACGGATCTCGCTGTGCGTTAACAAGCTATTTTGAGTCCCCTCCTGTTCCCTAGTGTCCCATTGCTGACAGTCAGTAAGTGGAGCCAATTTATCCTGTGTAGCTCGAGTTGTTAACCTTGCTAAAATGCAAGCACATCAGTCTCTAAACGCACCTAACCACTGCTGTGTGGAGACATCGCTGCTGTATGTTGCTGTACCTGTGAGCTGCAGATCTGCGATTATGTGACCTCTCTCTATTTACACCTGACAGCATACAAAGGTGCACAAGGGTCACACATATACTGTAGACAGAGCAAGTGTGTACATACCACAGTTTTGCTTGAATGAACAGCCATTACATCACACTATTCTATCGCATCATTATTCCACCACACAATTCAATTACATCACAGTTGCATCACACAATTCCATTTGGCAACATCATTATGAAGTCACACTATCATGTTATAGAGCAGATCACTATACAAATGGAACCAACAGCTAAAAGCCTGAGAAAATTACTGGTCTGCTTATTTTTCAGACCCAAACACCTTTCAACCTCACATTCTGAATAAAACTGTCCCTCTCCTGCGTCATTCGGAAAGCACATATAAAACAAACCCTTTGTTGTGCATCTAACACTGTTTGTAACTCATGGTCTAGATCGACTGGAAGAAACAGATTTAATAAAGAAAAATAGAGGGAGAAGAAGAAACAATAATTCCAGTTTACAGAAATGGATCTCCAGGGATGCAGGAAATACCATTTCAGTGCAGCCAGACACCTGACGGAAAACAATAAAATGTGATTACCTGTTCATAACATGCATCTTTACATGTGCAAATGAGATATCTGTTGTGCTAAATACTATCAGTGTGGTTAAACAAAAAGTCATATATGTTATGAGAAAGAAAATATTTTCTTTTGCTGCTGAACTGTGGAAGATGTGAAAATCATGCAACTATGATTATATGAGATGTGTAAAAAAAAAACATCTCATCCTTATAAACAACAGTGATCTGCTTAAAAAAACAAAAAAACAAAAAAAAAACATTTTAAGTTGGCAGCTGTTTGGTTTCGAGCTGTTTAAGATGGTCTACCAGCTTGACAACCCAGCTAACACACCTAAGGTAAACAAACTGGTTTTTGTAACATGGTAGCTCTTCAACAAGCTAGTAACCATTTTGAAAACGCTAACCAGGTTTCACCAGTGAATAAACAGTTAAGACCCAGTTTGACCCATTAATAACTAAGTAATTACCATTTGGATCAGCTAATAACCATTTTGGATCAGCTAATAACCAGTTTAGACCAGCTATTAACCATTTTAGACCAACTAATAGCCATTTTGGACCAACTAATTATGAGTTGGACAACTTAATAACCATTTTGGACCAACCAATTAATTACCAGTTGGACCAGCTAATAACCCTTTTGGACCCATTAATTACCAGTTGGATCAGCTAATAAAAATTTTGGACCTACAGATAACCAGTTTGGATCAGCTAATAACCATTTTGGATCAGCTAATTACCTGTTTGGATCAGCTAATAACCATTTTGGACCAGCTTATAACCAGTTTGGACCAACTAATTAGGTTACTAGTTTGGATCAGCTAATAACCATTTTGGACCAACTAATAACCAGTTTGGATCAGCTAATTAGGCTACCAGTTTGGATCAGCTAATAACCATTTTGGACCAACTAATAACCAGTTTGGATCAGCTAATAACCATTTTGGATAAACTAATAACCATTTTGGACCAGCTAAAAACCAGTTTGGACCAACTAATTAGGCTACCAGTTTGAATCAGCTAAAAACCATTTTGGACCAGCTAATAACCATTTTGGATCAGCTAATAACCAGTTTGGACCAGCTAATAACCATTTTGGACCAGCTAATAACCAGTTTGGACCAGTTAATAATCAGTTTGGACCAACTAATTAGGCTACCAGTTTGGATCAGATAATAACCATTTTGGACCCATTAATTACCAGTTGGACCAGCTAATAACAATTTTGGACCAACAAATAACCAGTTTGGATCAGCTAATAACCAGTTTGGACCAGCTAATAATAATTTTGGACCAACAAATAACCAGTTTGGATCAGCTAATAACCATTTTGGACCAACTAATAACCAGTTTGGATCAGCTAATAACCAGTTTGGATCAGCTAATTATCTATGTGGATCAGCTAATAACCATTTTGGACCAACTAATAACCAGTTTGGATAAGCTAATAACCACTTTGGACCAGCTAATAACCAGTTTGGACCAACTAATTAGGCTACCAGTTTGGATCAGCTAATAACCATTTTGGACTAACTAATAACCATTTTGGATCAACTAATTAGGCTACCAGTTTGGATCAGCTAATAACCATTTTGTACTAAATAATAACCATTTTGGACCAGCTAATAACCACTTTGGATCAACTAATTAGGCTACCAGTTTGGATCAGCTAATAACCATTTTGAACCAACAAATAACCAGTTTGGATCAGCTAATAACCAGTTTGGACCAGCTAATAACCCTTTTGGACCCATTAATTACCAGCCGGACCAGCTAATAACAATTTTGAACCAACAAATAACCAGTTTGGATCAGCTAATTAATAATTATATTTATCACACATTATACATCTGCACATATACAGTGAAATTCTTCTTTTTTTTCCACATATCCCAGCTAAGCTGGGGTCAGAGTGCAGGGTCAGCCATGATATGGCACCCCTAGAGCAGATAGGGTCAAGGGCCTTGCTCAAGGGCCCAACAGTGGCATCTTGGCAGTGCTGGGGCTTGAACACTCAACCTTCTGATCAGTAACCCAGAGCCTTAACCACTGAGCCACCACTGCCCCTAATCTAATAACCAGTTTGGACCAACTAATTAGGCTACCAGTTTGGATCAGCTAATAACCATTTTGGACTAACTAATAACCATTTTGAACCAACTAATAACCAGTTTGGATCAGCTAATAACCATTTTGGACTAACTAATAACCATTTTGAACCAACTAATAACCAGTTTGGATCAGCTAATAACTATTTTAATCAACTAATAACCATTTTGGACCAACTAATAAACAGTTTGAACCAACTAATAACCAGTTTGGATCAACTAATTACCAGTTTGTATCAACTAATTAGGCTACCAGTTTGGATCAGCTAATAACCATTTTAATCAACTAATAACCATTTTGGACCAGCTAATAACCAGTTTGGATCAGCTAAAAACCATTTTGGACCAGCTAATAAACAGTTTGGACCAACTAATTAGGCTACCAATTTGGACCAGCTAATAACCATTTTGGACCAACTAATAAACAGTTTGAACCAACTAATAACCAGTTTGGATCAGCTAATAACCATTTTGGACCAGCTAATAACCAGTTTGGACCAGCTAATAACCATTTTGGACTCACTAATAACCAGTTTGGATCAGCTAAAAACCATTTTGGACCAGCTCATAAACAGTTTGGACCAACTAATTAGGCTACCATTTTGGACCAGCTAATAAACAGTTTGAACCAACTAATAACCAGTTTGGATCAGCTAATAACCATTTTGGACCAGCTAATAACCAGTTTGGACAAGCTAATAACCATTTTGGACTAACTAATAACCATTTTGGACCAACTAATAACCAGTTTGGACCAGCTAATAACCATTTTGGACTAACTAATAACCATTTTGGACCAACTAATAACCATTTTGGACCAACTAATAACCAGTTTGGATCAACTAATTACCAGTTTGGATCAACTAATTAGGCTACCAGTTTGGATCAGCTAATAACCATTTTGTACTAAATAATAACCATTTTGGACCAGCTAATAACCAGTTTGGATCAACTAGTTTGGATCAGCTAATAACCATTTTGAACCAGCTAATAACCAGTTTGGATCAGCTAACAACCATTTTGGATAAACTAATAACCATTTTGGACCAGCTAATAACCAGTTTGGATCAGCTAAAAACCATTTTGGACCAGCTAATAAACAGTTTGGACCAACTAATTAGGCTACCAATTTGGACCAGCTAATAACCATTTTGGACCAACTAATAAACAGTTTGAACCAACTAATAACCAGTTTGGATCAGCTAATAACCATTTTGGACCAGCTAATAACCAGTTTGGACCAGCTAATAACCATTTTGGACTCACTAATAACCAGTTTGGACCAGCTAATAACCAGTTTGGATCAGCTAATAACCATTTTGGATAAACTAATAACCATTTTGGACCAGCTAATAACCAGTTTGGATCAGCTAAAAACCATTTTGGACTAACTAATAACCATTTTGGACCAGCTAATAACCAATTTGGACCAGCTAATAACCATTCTGGACCAACTAATAACCAGTTTGGATCAGCTAATAACTATTTTGGACCAGCTAATAACCAGTTTGGACCAACTAATTAGGCTACCAGTTTGGATCAGCTAATAACCAGTTTGGACTAACTAATAACCATTTTGGACCAGCAAATAACTAGTTTGGATCAGCTAATTACCATTTTGGACCAAATAAATACCAGTTGGACCAACACTGATCAGCTAAAAACTAGCTAGAAACCAGCTTACATGTTCCAAATATTCATCTAGCTGGATGAAGGCAAGACATAGACAAGAAAAATCAACCAGTTTTTCTTCTGATGAACAAGGCGAGACGGTGAAGGGAAACTAAATGTAAACATAAAACCAAACATCATTCATTCTTCAGGTGGGTTTATTCGCTTGTTTTCTAGGAACGGCTGGTCCACTGAGACAGAGGTGAAGACACAGTGAAATGAGCCACAGTGGAGTACAATGACAGCTCAAACTCATGAAAACAGCCAACGCTATCACTTAAAGATGACATTTTAATCCAGGATGGGAGAAGCCTTTCTGAAGACTTCACAGCGTGTTCACTCCGGGAGTTTTTTATATGATTCCCATTGGAGACCAGAATTCTGCACTCGAACCTAGGCCACAGGGTGAGGAACACTCCGGGGTGTCTCGACCAAAGAGAGGCAGCAGGGGGGCAAGGGAGACGGGTTGAAACAACACAAGAGATTTGCCCTCCTCCTGGGGCCCTCCCTCCTCCATGAACAGAACTGGTGGCTCCATGAAAATCTATCATGGTTTTTACCATAGCAACAAGGCTAGAAAGATACTTTGTTATACACAAATGCACGCATGCATGTGGTCGCAATAAAAGCATACTTAACGAGTGTATAGTATTTGTGTTACTGTGGTGGTAACAAACGCAGTACTCATGGGGGTGACAGAGTTATTATTCAGGTAGCTAGATTACGTAACCAACTGCATTTATACGCTTACAATGAGAAATGACTTTTCCTGAAACTACTTCTGTTTGCATTACCGAAAGAGATGCAATTCCAGATGGTGGAATAGAGTCTGAAAGGTGAAATGGAGGGATGCTAACGCACAGTACGAGCTTCTGAACAAACACATGGGAGACCTGTGGGGGATCACTTATTTTCAGACTACAGACAACTGTCGCTGTTCTCTGCATGTCTCAACGTGTCAGGAGAGCCAGTTTGAGTCAAAAAGCAGCGCTGTGATGTCAAGACCAACATCTTCCTCTATCATCTCCCTCTTTAACTCACAATGATGATCTTGGCTGCTGTATGTTTGGGATGAAATTCTAGCTTACTGTTTATGGAGTACGGCCATAGGTCAAGTGTGTTGCATTGTTGTATACTGCACATTTTGGCAAATGAAATAGATCATCTAGGTATTCCATCTTGGGCGTAGAATACGCGGGGATGCAGGGGATGTGTCCCCCTCACTTTCAATCAAACCAAAGTTCGTTCCCCGCACTTAGCCTTAAAAATATATCTTATATATTGATGTTCATCTTGCGCTACTCGTTCTGTCCCCCTCACCTTTGAAATGATTGCTACGCCCCTGTATTCCATTCATACAGAACATTCACATACTGTGCACAGTAAAAATACTGCAAAAATAGTGAGATTACGAATGCATAAATGCACGCACAGGCAACGCCCTTTGAAGACAGCTCAACACAAGAAGAATTTTTTTCCCATTTCTATGGTAACCATATTAGCATCTCTATCTAACATGATAGAAAGAGCACAGACACTACAAGTGATGGAGAGAGAGAGAGAGAAGCACAGAAAAGTGTAGGATGAGAGACTTGTTTGAAATGGCACGCTTGGTGTCTTTTATAAGTGCCATAGAGACGAGGGAGAAACTGAAGTGGAGGTTTTTCAGAGCTGAGAGCGTGTAACAAATGCAAAAAAAGTCTTATGTCAGGCGCTTTCATACGGAACTGCATTTAATTAGCGAGCCTTTTACCTGTACATGAGATTTTCTCTGTACCAGAAACTGCAGTTTGTGCATTATTTACATAGGAATGTCCATTTAACAGGCAAAAGAAACAAGCTTTGTATTATTGATGAGTTATTAATAAATGTAACTTTTATGATAAAAGCATCTACAAAGAAAATGGAAACAGAACAATTCATTGAGGACCGTAAGTAGGGCATACAGTCACGCCGTTTGTTGTTGCATACCATTATCAAAGCCAAATGAATCTCCTCTTAAGAAGGCGGGAAGAATGGCCCACCCCAACATGCCATTTGTATTCAAGGATTCATTTGCTGTGCTAATCAAACATAGGCTTGAAGGATTTTCAGGAATGGCTGCATCTTATTTCCTTTGCTTAAGAAAGCAGGAAGAGCCATGGCATCTGTTGGTACGGACAGCGGAGGTGTGTTTCCGAAGAGTGGAAATTTAGCACATTCAGCAAATAAAGTTAGCCACAATGATCTGGTTTTACTATATAGGTTTTCTGAAAGTTAACCCTTCAGATCAGTGTCCTGTGCACTGTAGATTCAAAAGAACAGGCTCAAAAGAGTCATTTGTGCAGGAATCAGATTACACTTGTCACGCTGTATGTTTCACGCTGTAAATTCAAAAGAACTGGTTCATTAGTGTCATTTGTTCGGGAATCAGATTACACTAGTCATGCTGTATGTTTCGCGCTGTAGATTCAAAAGAATCGACTCATAAAATAATTTGTTCAGGAATCAGATTACACTAGTCATGCTGTACATTTCACGCTGTAAATTCAAAAGAACTAGTTCAAAAGTGTCATTTATGCGGGAATCAGATTACACTGGTCACACTGTACATACTGTATGTTTCGCACTGTAGATTTAAAAGAACCGGATCATAAGAGTCATTTGTTCGGAAATCAGACTACACTGGTCGTACTATACGTTTCATGCTGTAAATTCAAAACAACTGGCTCATAAGAGTCATTTGTTTGGGAATCAGATTACACTGGTCACATTGTATGCACTGAATGTTTCGCATTGAAGATTCAAAAGAACAGGCTCAAAATAGTAATTTGTTTGGGAATCGGACTACCCTGGTTGCGCTGTTGATTCAATAGATCCGACTAAAAAGAGTAATTTGTTTGAGAATCAGATTACACTGGTCACACTGTATGTTTTGCACTGTAGATTCAAAAGAACCAGCTCATAAGAGTCATTCGTTTGGAAATCAGAATACACTGGTCACGCTGTACATTTCACGCTGTAGATTCAAAAGAACCGGCTCAAAATAGTCATTCGTTCGAGAATCAGACTACACTGGTTGCACTGTTGATTCAATAGATCTGACTAAAAAGAGTCATTTGTTTGGGAATCAGCTTACACTGGTCACATTGTACGTACTGTATGTTTCGCACTGTAGATTTAAAAAAAAACGGTTCATAAGAGTCATTTGTTCGGAAATCGGACTACACTGGTTGAGCTGTTCATTCAATAGATCTGACTAAAAAGAGTCATTTGTTTGGGAATCAGATTACACTGGTCACACTGTATGTTTCGCACTGTAGATTCAAAAGAACTGGATCATAAGAGTCTTTCGTTCGGGAATCACACTACACTGGTCGAGCTGTACGTTTCATGCTGTAGATTCAAAAGAACCGGCTCATAAGAGTCATTTGCTTCGGGAGTCAGAATACACTGGTCGAGCTGCATATTTTGCATGGTGGAATTAAAATAGACGTTTGTGCCACACATAGTCAATTCATTAGTTATCTTGCATTTAAATTAATATTTCTTTTGGCAATATCAACAAAATGGATTGTCATGTACCAAACAACATAATTGCCTAATATAGCAAAAAATGTTCCACTTGCCTGCAAGCCACTGGACTTCTCTCTTGTCTGGTCAGCTGTAGTTTAAGGTTATCTACCTGTACACTGACTCTAGGTCAGCATTAAGAGCAGGACGGAGAGGTGGGCTTATTTATCTTCGGTGGGTCATCAACCATGAAAAGTGTTGAAAATGTAGGCTGAAAATGGCGCCCAGGATCCATCACCTCGACTCTGTCCGTTAATCTTCATAAACACTGACACCCCCAGTAGACTGCACGAGAGAAGAACGCAACCTATCCCCCCGTGATACAAAGATAGATGAAAGACGCTGCAATATCAGAAGATTTGTGCAAAAATTGAGACCATGTTTCTGTTTGCAACACTTTCCACAAAAACAGTTTATAAGTCGCAAGTAATAGATTTAGTTATAGCAATAGAATAAATATAAAGGTTAGTATGGAACTTATAATTTATGAGATAAGAAATCAAGAGTACTTGATGGAGGAAATATGGCAGAAAAGAAGGAAATATAAAATGACTAATCCCGGGTTATGAGATATTAGTAATTGCAATGTCTTATAATATAACAAATAAAATATTTACATTTGAAATATATAACTTAAAATATTACATCACATTTCGTATACAGTACAGCTAAATTAGATACAAAAAGAGTGGACTAGCTATGTACTTGACAGTATCAAAAGCATGAAAAATATATATATATACAGTCATGCTCAAAAGTCTGCATACTCTTGGAGAATTGGTAATATATGTTCCATTTTTAAAGAAAACATGAGTGAGCAGGCAAAACACATTTCTTTTATTTCTTATGGGATTCATATTCAACTGTAGGTTATAACAGAATGGCACAATCATAAAACAAAACATGGCAACAAAGAAAAAAATGAAATGACCCCTGTTCAAAAGTCTTCATACCCTTAGTTCTTAATACTGTGTATTGCCCCCTTTAGCATCAATGACAGCGTGCAGTCTTTTGTAATAGTTGTCTATGAGGCCCCAAATTCTTGCAGGTGGTATAGCTGCCCATTCGTCTTGGCAAAATGCCTCCAGGTCATGCAAAGACTTTGGTCGTCTTGCATGAACCGCACGTTTGAGATCTCCCCAGAGTGGCTCGATGATATTAAGGTCAGGAGACTGTGATGGCCACTTCAGGACCTTCACCTTTTTCTGCTGTAACCACTGGAGGGTCAACTTGGCCTTGTGCTTAGGGTCATTGTCATGCTGGAAAGTCCAAGAGCGTCCCATGCGCAGCTTTCGTGCAGAAGAATGCAAACTGTCTGCCAGTATTTTCTGATAACATCCTGCATTCATCTTGCCATCAGTTTTCACAAGATTCCCCGTGCCTTTAGAGCTCACACACCCCCAAAACATCAGTGAGCCACCACCATGCTTCACAGTGGGGATGATATTCTTTTCACTATAGGCATAGTGCTTATGGTTGTGACCATAAAGCTCTATTTTGGTCTCGTCACTCCAAATTACAGTGTGCCAGAAGCTGTGAGGCGTGTCAAGGTGTTGTCGGGCATATTGTAACCGGGCTTTTTTGTGGCATTGGCGCAGTAAAGGCTTCTTTCTGGCAACTTGACCATGTAGCTCATTTTTGTTCAAGTATCGTCGTATTGTGCTTCTTGTAACAACCACACCGTCTTTTTCCAGAGCGGCCTGTATTTCTCCTGAGGTTACCTGTGGGTTTTTCTTTGTATCCCGAACAATTCTTCTGGCAGTTGTGGCTGAAATCTTTCTTGGTCTACCTGACCTTGACTTGGTATCAAGAGATCCCCGAATTTTCCACTTCTTAATAAGTGATTCAACAGTACTGACTGGCATTTTCAAGGCTTTGGATATCTTTTTATATCCTTTTCCATCTTTATAAAGTTCCATTACCTTGTTACGCAGGTCTTTTGACAGTTCTTTTCTGCTCCCCATGGCTCAGTATCTAGCCTGCTCAGTGCATCCACATGAGAGCTAACAAACTCATTGACTATTCATACACAGACACTAATTGCAATTTAAGAAGCCACAGGTGTGGGAAATTAACCTTTAATTGCCATTTAAACCTGTGTGTGTCACCTTGTGTGTCTGTAACAAGGCCAAACATTCAAGCGTATGTAAACTTTTGATCAGGGACATTTGGGTGATTTCTGTTATCATTATGATTTAAAAAGGAGCCAAACAACTATGTGATAATAAATGGCTTCATATGATCACTATCCTTAAATTAAAGACAGTTTTTTTGCATGATCAGTCATACTTTCAAAATCAATGCCAAAATGTCACAATTTCTGCCAGGGTATGCAAACTTTTGAGCACAACTGTATATATATATATATATATATATATATATATATATATATATATATATATATATATATACAAATATGTGTTCTTTTGAGTTAAATTATTGTAATATAAATTTCAGTAATTGATAATATTACGTATTGAAAAACAGTAAAATACCAATATGAAATAAGATGAGTATTTTCTAACAAAAATAACAACATTAAAAGTAGCTAGTTTTAAACACTGTCATTTTTCAATTACAAATCTTGACTGTCAAGCTAAATCATTCAACCCTGTTACCAAAAGTTATTGTGAGAAAAAAATTATTAAATAAAAAAATAAAAATTATTCTTTTATTTAAGGCCAATAAAAGTTAATAACTACAAACCAACATTTGGTTCCAAACTAGCTACTGTAGCAAGTTTAAATGAGTATGTCCCTACTGACGCCACGTCCACACTAAGGCTACGCCTACATTAATCCGGATACATTTAAAAACAGTGTTTTCACACTTCCATTTTCAAGCGTTTCCAAAAGTTGCTCATCCACACTGAAACTTATGAAAACGCTTAAATCCCCTTACTGCGCATGCAAAAAATCGCCGTTGCATGTATGGTGTGAAACACAATTGTCCTGGTGTTCCGTCGCCGAAAAACAATTCCAAGTAAACTTCCCGACACCTTTGAAGAAATGCAATGTGAAGCAATATTTATCTTTAACAATGCTATCAAAGTAATTAGCAGGTACAACAGTAGCGAGCTGGACCGGTTACACAGGCACAACAGCACCACTTCAACACGGGCCACCGTCTATTTGGTTGAATGAATCACATGACAACAAATATGTCATCGTTTTCAGATAAATCCGTTTTCGCTTTTAGTCCACACTACAACGCGAAGACGCCATTTTCAAATATATCCAGATTACTGTAGATGCAGCCTGAGTGATAACTTAATTTGGCCGAAATTTGCGACCCACTAGCCATTGTGGCTTTTTTTTTATGTTTATTTAATGTTTACTCAATTACAAAATCACACAAATCAGGGTTTTTAACGGTAGCAATACAGGTTTGCAAAGATTGATATCTTTAATTAAAATGAACAGAAAATAAAACAACACATAGTTTGACTTCTTAAGGTTGACGATCAACATTTCATGAAGGTTAAGCACCTCATTTCACTGTCTGTATTTTGAAAAAGATGAATAAATACCTAATTTCAGAAGTTTCAGGCCGTATTTTGTGCCCTATATGTAATGGTGTATGTTTGCTTTGTAAATACGCAATTAGTTCTTTATTTGCAACCCTTCACTATCGACATTATAACGCAGGAAATGTGCGCACTTGAGGACTCTCGTTTTTTCCCACTTGTTAAGGTAATGAACGCCACAACTGTCTCACTGACAATCAAACGCAACAGATGTTCTCACACCTCTGTGACAGCTCGATGGCTGTTTTTCTCGTAGAGGACGGCGACGAGATTGCTAATTAGCCAAACAGTCCAGACTGGATACACTAACAAAATAAACCTTGTAAATGCAGACAGATGTAAACAGCGAAACATCAAGTGGAAAAACAGAATGATCAGCTATAGACTCAATGTGGAATTATGGCGTACATGAAAAAGCTGTATGACACACATATGCCTTCAGATGGGAGTAGCAATCGTTAGCAATACATTTTAGAAATTTTGTGTAAATGAAAAAGTTCATCCTTTCCACTTTTTTGGAGTTAATCACAATTTTTTAAGTGTTTAGTTTTTAGTTCACTGTGTAAAACCACGCAGTAGCTACCAACCCATAATGGATGAATGCCATGTCACATAATTAATATTCATGAGCAAAACATTTTATTTTGTAATCCCCCCTCCCCCCAATTTTTTTTTTTTTTTTTAAAAATACAAGTCTTTGAAGTACTATGTAAACATACTTTAACACCTACAACTCTAAGCTACTAAAACGGCTCAATTCAGAAATTCTCAGATTTATGATGTCACAACAATTATCTAATTAACATATGACCGCCCCACACACTTACTGAACATCATTGTGAACTACACAAGCACACACAGCTCAGGTCATTTACACACAGTGGAAGTCATAAAGGTACAGCTTAAGTGGTCATGAAAAACTAAATTATGTCCGATTTTGGTCGAAGAAACCGATTATACAGTTGGTGGATTTTTCCACAACGTGGAAACATGTGCGTGTGTTACCGGGGCCATTTCTAGGCATAGGCGAACTAGGTGGTCGCCTAGGGCGCCATCTGCTGTGAGGGCCCCAAAGAGGAGGCTCTGCCAGAATGGTCTGAAACGGTATTGCGTGACACCATCACAATACATTTTAAAAGGGATACAGACACAAATGCAACTCTATTTTCTGTCCTTTTCAGGCTTCGTTATATATTTCTTTTGTAATTATTTCACTCCCTAATGCACTCAAGCACAAAATTCATGCTCCAACCAGACAGAGTGGAACCTCTCTATTGGGCCGTCCCTCATTGTCTGTACACAAACACACATACACACACAGCTGCATTAGCTGGCTCTGCTCTCCAGCGGCCTTTCCGAACATGTTTACAGCCGCCATCGCCATGACCGATGATGATGTGAGCAATGTTTCACATCTGTGAGTGGCCACACCGAGGACAAATGATGCTGGATGCAGAATGAGACTGCTGAATCATCACTGACCCCTACAGGTCCATCAAGAACTGCATTCTCTGAAAGCAGTCTGTTTCAGGTTACTCAACTGTTAAAGCAGCAACAGATTGACTAATTAGGAAGGAAGCTATGGGGCTAACTTAGCATCACTTTAGCAGAACAACAAACAAAAAGTACATTGCAGTGTGATCACATCTTTTGGTGCATTAGGAAACAGGTAGCATTGTCATTACAGTGTCTAAAGCTGCTACAAGCTGCGTAACGATTTTTCAAACTTTGGTGTTTCTTCAACCGTCCAGTTCAGTGTTTACCACCTTATAAAAGCACTTACATTAATTCAACACACATATTGTATCTTGTGGCTATACTTTCGAAAAAGTGAGTGTTTTCACATTTATGGATTGGCTCCATTGACTTCCATTGTAAATGCTTCATTGTAAATCAGATTTTTGGGACAAGTCAAGATTTATTTTTGTGGTAATCAACATTATGTCACAAATACTGTTGATTGAGCTTGACTTGTATTGGACCCAGAATATTCAATAAAATGTGTGATTGATTCTCAAGCATGTAGAACCATTGCATACCTACTTAAACTGATGGATGACTTTAACAACTAATTGATTAAGATATAAATTAGCACTCCACAAACTTGCAAATCAAATGTCTTGGGATGTCTAAATCGTCATGCATGCTCTTACGTGTCATGCAGTATAAGTAGGAGATGAAGGCACATGCTCTTACAGGTGATTCTAGATCGATATTCTAAACTGTAAATGCACATATGTACAGTTCAATTACTCTGAACTTGGTTAAAGTTATTTAGCACGCTATAAATGATTCATTATCTGCAATACGTGAGGCTCTGAAGAGCCTAATTTAAAAGATAACACTTTCCTTGTGCTTTTGAGTGTGCTGTACAGGGGACCACCTTAGCATTGAAATACTGGTGCTATAAAAACCAAAAGCTCTATTAATTCACTGAACTGTCAAGTCGCTTTTGTATGCGGTATTTTAGCACAAACATATGCATCCTTTTTACTAATCAGCCAAAATCCAGCTTTACCAGGTGTTAAATGCTTTATTAGCAAAAAGACAATGTATGTGGCATTAAACAAGATATGTTATTGTTCAGGTAGCTAGCTATGAACATGTGAACAAGTTAGTTAAACTGTTGTTCCACCATGACTTCTGATGGTTGAAGGAATATTCCGGGTTCAGTACAAGTTAAGCTCGATCAACAGCATATGTAAGATAATACTGATCACCACAAAAATTTATTTTGATTTGCCAGTCATTAAAAAAATAACAAAAATAAAAAAAAAAAGCAAAAATCTGGGTTCCGGTGAAGCACTTACTGTACAGTGGAAGTGAATAGGGCCAATTTTATAAACTTTAATAAAACTAACTTTTTCAAACATATAGCCACAAGACATAAACAATGTTTGTGTTAACATGATTTTAGTGTGATAATATCCAGTTTACAACTTTGTTGCCATGACGATGTGCTGTCAACAAACTATAAAACCTTAAAACGACTGTAAAAATTATGATTTAAACAAACTTACAGCTCAAATAATACACAAGTTTTAACAGAAGAATTAATGTAAGTGCTTTTATAAAATTATAAGCTTCACATTTCTGCCTTTAAACTCTCCAAAAATTGGCCCCATTGACTTCCATTGTAAGTGTCTCACTGTAACCTCGATTTTTGCTTTTTTTAAAGGAGGAACGAGTCGAAATTAATTTTTGTGGTAATCATTTTTTGCCAAAAATGCTGTCGATTGAGCTTAACTTGTATTGAACCCGGAATATTCCTTTATGGGTTTTTTTTTATTTTTATTTTTTTATCCATTAACCGAGATCAAAATTTCTACATCCACCAAACTCGGCACAGACCTTCAGACTGTTTTGACTTAGTGTACTGTGTCTTTTCAAACTGATCGGACATACAGTTTTCGCACAGCAGACGATCAAATATTGGAAAAATTCCATTCACTTACATTGACAGAATGTTCAAACAGGCCAACGGAATGTTCATGAATTCAAATTCCGAATGTCAAAACATTTTAATGTAAACAAACCTTCAAAAGGCCTTTGATCTCTCTCTCTCTCTCTATTTATCTGACGGTTTATCTGATTGTAACAGGTAAAGGGCGGGAATGGAGGAGGCCAGAACTGGCTGAACAGTAAACAAAGTTTAATGATAAAACTCAACATAAAATGAACATAAAAAAAACACAGACACACATGCAGCGTGGCTGCGTGCATCTCTGTCTCTCCCGAACTGGCGTCCCTGGCTCCCCTTTATCTCGCTCTCCCACTGTTCAGCTGATTCAGCGCCGGCTGTGCTCCATCACGGCCCGACCACGCCCTCCTCCACGTCACACTAACTATGTGACAGTCTTTCTGACGATCTATCTTGCTAGCTAGCTGGTTGTCTTACTGTAATCTCTGTATAACCATCAAACATTTAAAAGTAGTCTAAACTTTCCGACAAGGCTTTTTCAAGACAACATCTAAGTTTATCTTGATGAACTTTACTTATCTTGTTTCAACTTTAGTGCCTCTTGTGGCAACTCTGAGAGTGCACTGCGTATGTGTTGTGAATAGCGTTGAATGAAATTGAGCTTACATAGCTAGACATGAGGGCTGTGCTGATACAATCATATACCGATTTATCACAATATTTTATCGATAATTTAGATCCCAATATTTATATTTTAATGATCTATTTGTATATTAATATCATGTCCAACAGTTCAATAATGAGGATGCAGGTTGTCTAAATAAGCGCAAACTCTGAGACCGATATTTTGCAGTAGGGTCAGAACCTCAAATGAAAGACCCAGTTTCAGTCACAATCCAATTATGATATGATACTGTATATCGCGATATACTGAACCGTGACAGATGTATCGCAATGTGTATTGTATCGTGAGGTGCTTGCCGATACCCAGCCGTACAAGTAAGGATTGTGTTGACATACTTTCGTAGCATTTAAGACCTAAGGGGCCATTCAAACAGATTGTGTTCTTTAAAAAAGCTAGATGCAGCACAACGAATGGAACCGAATGTAGGTGTCTTGAGAATAAAAAAGAGTGAACAGCCCCAGAAACACTAGAACACAAAAACGTAAAGCTTTCGAAACTGCATTTCCAAGACAACAGTCAAATTTTGCATTTATAGAGGAACTGACAATTATGTTAGTTCAGATTTTGCAGAGGACTCTTTCAAAGGAAATCCTTTCATTTTTTTAAATAAAAGGAGACCTTACATGCCAGACTAAAAGCTTCTTTTGCATATAAAACGTAACTTCGTCAGTGCATTTACACCAAGCAGACGGTGTGTCACGGTGAACTGTCCCATACCGAATGCAAGATCATGAACCCTACTTTCAATTCTGTCTTTCTATACATTCTGTCAGGTAGGTGGAACCGACTGGCCAGCGGGCGTTTGACATTTATTTGACATTTCTTTTAATGCATTTGAGCTTTTTTGTGGGGAGAAAAACAGGCTGATTTTCTTTTCATGAAATAAGAATTTGTGAAATGCCTAATGGAAACTTGTGAAAGCCTACCTTTTGTTAAAGCACAGTTCAAAAACTGAGGAGTCTTTCTGGGAAAAGCTAAAACTGCAATATCACACAGAGTTAATGTTGTTGTCACAATGGACAAGATTATTCCAGTCAAATAACACGGCAACTTTAAAATGAAAAAACCCCAGTGAACACTGTGCAACTTTGATGGTTGCGATGACATTGTAGTTTTAGAAAGAAACCTCTTTCATGTAAAGAGTTTGTATTTTTCGTACAAATCTATCTGCACTTTTATCAGACTTTTACTAATGTGAATAAGAAGTCTGTTAGTGGTTTGTGGTCTTTGAATCACTGTGCCATTTTGGCATGAAAATTGAAGGTGCTTCAATAAATAAGGCAAAACGGTTTACTTTTCCTTTCTTTTTTATTATGTTAAAGTAATAAACCAAGAGAGGCCATGGGTGACATTGATTTTACGTCAGTCAAGGGCCGATGCAACAAAACTGAGTGCCTTAAATCAGCTTAACCATGGTAAAGTCATTTATTGCTTTTATAAAAATGCCAGCCAAAGCAGTAAGATAGCAAATATTCAATAAATAATTTTTACATTGAATATTTTTACTTTATTATATTCAATATAATAATATTGAACTTTTACATTATGATTAATAATTTAATTTTTATTTTTTATTTTAAATAATTTAAATTACTATTTAATTTGTAATAA